>NC_062546.1:75920403-76233710 GCF_016906955.1 Phacochoerus africanus | reverse complement strand
ATTTCCATCCCACAGCCCAGGCACATGCCCCCACCCCTCAAATTGTCTCCTCCGGAAACCATAAGTTTTTCAATGTCTGTGACTCAGCATCTGTTCTGCAAAGAAGTTCCATCTGTCCTTTTTTCAGATTCCACATGTCAGTGAAAGCATTCGATGTTGGTGTCTCATTGTATGGCTAACTTCACTTAGCATGATAATTTCTAGGTCCATCCATGTTGCAAAAAATGCTGGTATTTCATTCTTTTTAATGGCTGAGTAATATTCCATTGTATATATGTACCACTTCTTCTTGATCCACTCCTCTGTCAATGGACATTTAGGTTGTTTGCATGTCTTGGCTATTGCAAATAGTGCTGCAGTGAACACTGGAGTACATGTGTCTTTGCGAGTCATGGTTTTCTCTGGATAGATGCCCAGGAGTGGGATTGCTAGATCAAATGGTAGTTCTATGTTTAGTTTTCTGAGGCATCTCCATACTGCTTTCCACAGTGGCTGTACCAATTTACAATCCCACCAACAGTGTACTAGTGTTCCTTTTTCTCCACACCCTCTCCAGCACTTATTTTGTAGACTTTTGGAGCCTGATTCCTCCAGCTCCATTTTTCTTTTTCAGGATGTCTTTGGCTATTCTGGGTCTGTTGTGCTTCCAAACAAACTTTAAAATATTTTGTTCAAGTTCTGTGAAAAATGTCCTTGGTAATTTGATAGGGATTGCACTGAATCTGTAGATCGTCTTGGGTAGTATAGGCATTTTGATAATATTAACTCTTCCAATCCACGAGCATGGTATATCTTTCCATCTATTTGTGTCATCTTTGATTTCTTTCATCAGTGGCTTGTAATTTTCAGAGTACAGGTCTTTTGTTTATTTATGTAGGTTTAATCCTAGGTATTTTATTCTTTTGGATGCAATGGTAAAAAGGATTGCTTCCCTAATTTCCTTTTCTGCTCTTTCATTGTTAGTATATAGAAATGCCATCGATTTCTGTGTATTGATTTTGTATCCTGCGACTTTGCCAAATTCGTGGATGAGCTCTAACAGTTTTCTGGTAGAGTCTTTAGGATTCTCTAGGTATAGAATCATGTCATCTGCAAATAGTGATAGTTTTACTTCTTCCTTTCCAATTTGGATTCCTTTTATCTCTTTTACTTCTCTTATTGCCTTGGCTAGGACTTCCAGAACTATGTTGAAGAGTAGTGGCAAGAGCGGACATCCTTGTCTTGTTCCTGATCTCACCTCGAATTCTTTCAGCTTTTCACCATTGAGAATGATGTTCGCTGTGGCTTTGTCGTATATGGCCTTTATCATGTTGAGGTAGGTTCCAGTTATGCCCACTTTCTGAAGGGTTTTTATCAGAAATGGGTGCTGGATTTTATCTAAGGCTTTTTCTGCATCTATTGAGAAGATCATATGGTTTTTATTCTTCAGTTTGTTAATGTGGTGTATCACACTGATGGATTTGGAGATATTGAAGAACCCTTGCATCCCTGGGATAAATCCCACTTGATCATGATGTACAATCCTTTTAATGTATTGTTGGATTCAGTTCGCTACTATTTTGTTGAGGATTTTGCATCTATGTTCATCAGTGAAATTGGCCTGTAGTTTTCTTTTTTTGTGGAATCTTTGTCTGGTTTTGGTACCAGGGTGATGGCGGCCTCATAGAATCAGCTTAGGAGTATCCCTTCCTCTGCAATTTTTTGAAATAGTTTCAGAAGGAGAGGTGTTAGCTCTTCTCTATATGTTTGCTCGAAATTGCCTGTGAAGCCATCTGGTCCTGGACTTTTGTTTGTTGGAAGTTTTTTAATCACAGTTTGAATTTCAGTTCTCATGATTTGTCCATTCATCTTTTCTATTTCATCTTTGTTTAGTATTGGAAGATTGTACTTTTCTAAGAATTTGTTGATTTCTTCTAGGTTTTCCATTTTATTGGCATGTAGTTGCATATAGTAGTCTCTTATGATCCTTTGTATTTCTGTGATGTCCATTGTTACTTCTCCTTTTTCATTTCTGCTTTTGTTGACTTGAGTCCTCTCTATTTTTTTCTTGATAAGTCTGGCTAGGGGTTTCTCAATTTTGTTGATCTTTTCAAAGAACCAGCTTTTTGTTTCATTGATCTTTTCTGTGGTTTTCTTTGTTTCTATTTCATTGATTTCTGCTCTGATTTTTATGATTTCTTTCCTTCTACTGACTTTAGGTCTTGTCTGTTCACCTCTCTCCAGCTGCTTTAGATGTAAAGATAGCTTGTTTACTTGAGCTTTTTCTTGTTTCCTCAGGTGGGCGTGTATTGTTGCAAACTTTCCTCTTAGAACGGCTTTTGCTGCATCCCATAATTTTTGGAGCATCATATCTTTGTTGTCATTTGCTGCCAGGTATTTTTTAATTTCCTCTTTGATTTCATCAGTGATCCATTGGTTGTTTAGTAGCATGTTGTTTACTCTCCACGTGTTTGTGTTTTTTGCAGTTTTTTTCTTGTTGTTGATTTCCAGTCATATAGCTTTGTGGTCAGAAAAGATGCTTGATGTGATTTCAATTTTCTTAAAGTTACCGAGGTTGGATTTGTAGCCTAGGATATGATCAATCTTAGAGACTGATCCGTGTGCACTTGAGAAGAATGTGTATTCTGTTGCTTTCGGATGAAATGTCCTATAAATGTCTATTATGTCCATCTGGTCAAATGCACCATTTAGGGCCTGTGTTTCCTTATTGATTTTCTGACTGGTTGATCTGTCCATTGCTGTAAGTGGAGTGTTAAAGTCCCCCATTATTATTGTGTTATTGTCGATTTGTCCTTTTAAGGTTGTTAGCAGTTGCCTTATATATTGTGGTGAACCTGTGTTGGGTGTGTAGATATTTAAAATTGTTATATCATCTTCTTGGATTGATCCTTTGGTCATTCTATAATGTCCTTCTTTGTCCCTTAAAATATTCTTCATTTTAAGGTCTATTTTGTCTGATATGAGTATTGCTACTCTGGTTTTCTTTTCATCCCCATTTTCATGAAATATTTTCTTCCATCCTCTCACTTTCAATCTGTATGTGTCTCTAGAAGTGAAGTGGATCTCTTGAAGACAGCATATATATGGGTCTTGTTTTTGTCTCCATTCAGCCAGTCTGTGTCTTGTTTGGGGCATTTAGTCCATTAACATTTAAGGTAATTATTGATATGTATGTTCTTATTGCCATTTTATTAATTGCTTTGGATTTGTTTTTGCTGCTCTTTTTTCTTTCCTTCTTCTCTTGTTCTTTTCTGCCTAGAGAAGTTCCTTTAGTATTTGTTGTAAGGCTGGTTTAGTGTTGCTGAATTCTCTCAGCTTTTGCTTATCTGTGAAGGTTTTGATTTCTCCTTCAAATCTGAATGAGAGCCTTGCTGGGTAGAGTAATCTTGGTTGGAGGTTTTTTCCTTTCATCACATTAAGTAAATCATGACACTCCCTTCTGGCCTGCAGAGTTTCTGTTGAAAAATCTGCCAATAACATTATCGGGGTTCCCTTGTATGTTATTTGTTTCTTTTCTCTGGCTGCTTTCAAGATATTTTGGTCAGTTTGATTAGTATGTGTCTCGAGGTGTTCCTCCTTGGGTTTATTTTATATGGTACGTGTTGTGCTTCCTGGATTTGAATGAGTGATTCCTTCCCCATATTAGGGAAGTTTTCAGCTATTATCTCTTGGAATATTTTTTCTGTCTTTTTCTCTCTCTTCTCCTTCTAGTACCCCTATAATACAGATGTTGGTGCGTTTAATGTTGTCCCAGAGTTCTCTGAGACTCTCTTCATTTGTTTTCAATCTTTTTTCTCTTTTCTGTTCTGCATTTGTAATTTCTACTAATCTGTCCTCCACCTCACTTATTCATTCTTCTGCCTCCTGTATTCTGCTGTTAGCTGCTTCTAGTGAATTTTTTAGTTCAGTGATTGTATTTTGCATCTCTTCTTGTTTAAGTTTTATATCTTGTATCTCTTTGGTCAGTGTTTCCTTTTAAGTTATCCATCTTTGCCTCCAGTTTATTTCCAATGTCTTGCATCATCTTCAGCATCAGTAGTCTATAGTCTTTTTCCTGGAGGCTAAGAATCTACTCCTTGCTTAGCTGATTTTCTGGGGTTTTTCCTTTCTCCCTCATCTGAGTTATAGTTCTCTCTCTTTTCATTTTTATAGGTTTTTGTTGTGGTGACCTTTTTACAGATGGTAGAGTTGTAGCCTCTCTTCCTTCTGGTGTCTGCCCCCTGTGGCTGGAGTCAGTATATGGGGCTTGCTGTAGGCTTCCTGATGGGAGGAGCTGATGCCTGCCCACTGATAGGTGGAGCCAATTCTAATCCCTCTGGTGGGTGGGGCTTAGTCTCTGGATGGGATCAGAGGCAGCTGTGTGCCTGAGGGGTCTTTAGGTAGCCTGTTTACTGAGGGGTGGGGCTGTGATCCCACCTGGGTTGTTGTTTGCCCTGGGGCTTCTCACAGCTGACTGATGGATGGGGCCAGATTTTCCCAAAACGGCCACCTCCAGAGAAAGGCACTGCTGCTGAATATTCCCGAGAGCTTTGCTTTCAATGTCCTTCCCTCACAACAAGCCACTTTCACCCCTGTTTTCCCACAATGTCCTCCAAGAACTGCAGTCAGGTTTGACCCAGATTCCCTTTGAGACTTTACTTTACTTTGCCCTTGGACTCAGTGCACGTGAAAGTCTGTGTGTGCCTTTTAAGAATGGGGTCTCCGTCTCCCCCAGTCCCATGGAGCTCCTGCGCACTAGCTCCACTGGCCTTCAATGCCAGATGCTCCAGGGCTCTTTTTCCCCATGCCAGATCCCCACACGTGGGAGTTTGATGTGGGGCTCAGAACTCTCAATCCTGTAGGTGAGTCTCTGTGAACCAGTTAGTTCACAGAGACCCAGGAGGTATGGGGTTGTTTATATCATGAAATCACCCCTCCTACCTCTTGATGTGGCCTTTTTCTTCTGGAGTAGGGTATCTTTTTTTAAGGTTTCTGATCCATTTGGGTGAAGAGTGCTCTGTCTTTAGTTGTGAATTTTGTTTTTTTTAGGAGAGAAGTTGAGCTCCAGTCCTTCTCAAAATTGATACATTTTTTATGTTCATCTGAATGTAGTATATACATTGGCAAATCCATGTATTAATCATTAGAGAATTATGAATAAGTTGCACATTAGGTGGTCTGACAATTCTAGCTTCCTTGAGGTTTTGCCATGTCTTTGAATCCCAGATAATGTATGCTAGTAAAACCATCATATAACCATTATTGCCACCTTCCTCCTATGTACTTTCCCTTTCTATGAGGACAATGAATTGGCAACAGTACTTTTAAGCATATAGATAAACTGCCTTCCAGAAGTTCTTTAGTTCTGGTCCTATCAATATTAATCACAACTTTATAAGTTTTCTGTAGTTTCAAAAGCAGTACTTATATAAAATACCTGCTCAAAAATACCCAGGAAAAAAATTAGTGAAACTGTGACCACTATCTTCTAACAAAAAATATATGTAGGCGAAATAATAGTGAATGTAAAATGTGTGCTTACAGGTTCCATTCAACACATTTAAATAGTACCCTTTCACTTAATATTTCCTCTCTGTATTCACTCCCCTTGTTCCTATCCATTTAATTCTCCTGCCTTTAATTTGCTGTATCTCACTGGACTGTCTGATCCAGTTTTAAAGATATGTCAGTGTTCTTTATTATTCTTCTATTGCTGCCATAACAAGTTACAATAAACTTAGCAGCTTAAATGAAACAATTTTTTTCCTGCAGTCATAAGAAAGTAGGTCAGAAGTCTAGCATAGGTCTCACTGGGCTAAAATCAAGGCACCAGTGAGCAATATTTCTTTTGGGGGGTTCTAGGGGAGAATTTGTTACCTTACTCATTTGGATGGTTGGCAGTATTCAGTTCCTTGAAGTTTTAGGACTGAGATCCTCTCTTCTTTGCTGTTCAGGTCAGCTCAGGAATGTTCCCAGCTTCAAGAGGCTTGTGCCTTCTTGGTTTGTTGTCTCCTTCCTCCATCTTCACAGTTACCAACAATGGGTAAAGCCCCTCTCACATTTGGAATCACCTTTCTCTTTTTTATCACAGCTTTCTGACTGGCTGGAGTAGGTTCTGTGGTTAAAGGGTTCATGTGATTAAATTAGGCCAACCTGGATAATCTAGGATACTCTGTCTCAAGGTTTGTACCTTAAATCTAACCTGCAAAATCCTTTTTTCAGGCATGGTAACATAGTCACAAATTCTGAGGATTGGATAGTCATTATTCTGCTTACCACAGGAAGGCAATGGAATGTTGGTGCTTCTTTTTTCCATACCAGTAAATGGTAAACAATGGCCTAAGAAAGCATTGCATTTCCAGTTCAAACATGCTGCTTTCACAGTATGATGCTGATGATAGCATACCTTATACTGACATTTATATTTTCCCTTAGCCTTTTCAATATGTCAAGTTAATTTGATAAATAAGTCTACACATGCATTTTCGTAAAATAATCTGAGAACACAAATTTCACAGAAGCTGATTATTTGCAGTTCTTAAACAATCTTGATTTCATCCTTCCATGTATTAATGCTTCAGGGAATATTGATTTTCACAGGTGGATGGTTTCTTGTCTGGCATCAGAAGAGAGCTCTCTTGAGTCCAGTTGGTGTTTATAGGGTTCTGTAACTTAGGTATGTCAGAGGCTCCCAACATACAGAATTATTACTGTTGATCTGAGGTGGACTCTGTGTTAAACCATCAAGATCTATCAGAAACAAAGCCTTCACATCCACAACTGCTGGGAGTGCTGCAAGAAGACTGCCCTCAACCCTTCTCCTTCCCTAGGGATTGCCTAGCTACTACACTCAAAGAGAAAGGCCCTTCTAAGGTCATGCAACATCCAGTTCTTAATTAACATGGGGTATAAAAGGACAGCTCTGAAATGCCATTCAAGCTCCAGTACTCCTTGGGAAATCAACAGAGGTTTTGTTGGGACTAAATCATAGCTATCTTTGTCCCTACTTCAATCTTAATTTCTTCCTGTCTCTTCTACAGGTATTGATCTCACACATGTTCTCTCATAAACCTTCTGCATGCTGAACTCTTTCAGATATTGCTTCTGAGGTAAGACACTCTTCAACACTGAGGAACACTTGAAGCTTTAGTAGCATGAAAGATTATGTTGATCTGTAATGGTCTGCATGGAAATTAATAAAATTTAAAGTGATCTCAGATATTAAAAAATGAGGGTGATGATGATGACAATGATGATTTTTTAAAACATGAACAATCACAAAGTTCATATTACATGATACATAATAATCTAGTAAGGCAACCACACTTTTGTGATATAAACAATTTGATGATTTATCACAAAGGTTTATTAATCATGTCCTCTTCATACCAATGCAATTATGTTAGTGCCTTCATTATTGGAATGCTTCTTCCATGATGTTGTTAGATCTGTTTTAAGAGTTATAAAGAAAAGTATATAAATGCCATACTGGTACAAAAATATTACAAATAAATCAGAGATATTTTGATCAATTTTATTAGATAATGTAGGATAAGGTAGGCATTCAGTGGCATTAATGCAAAGGCTTTTAACCTACTAGAGAGTTTATGATATTCTTATACTTTTCAACAGAGAAGTGTCATGACCCAAATCATCTATCTACAGGACCAACCTGAGAATAGTGTACAAAGTTATCATAAGAAAGAAGACATGAGAGGTAATGAAAAAAGCTAGGATGGTGTGCAATTGAGAGATATTTAGGAAATTATCTAGAGAAGAAAAAAGAAGTAGGTATGGAAAACATTTCAGCAGAAGAAATGAGATCTTGCCAATTGACTGAATGTATGAGGCAAGTTAAAGATTTAAATATAACTAAAATTTTGGCTGTAAGTTACATGGAGTACAGTACTACCTACAAATAGAAATACAAAAGTATGAGAAAAGCTGCTTGGGATAAAAGCTGTTGTATTTAGTTTTGAGTTGTAGGTTTAAACAAAGCCAAGAATGAAACATGAAAACTATTTATATAGTTAAAATAGCACTGTACTTAAGATATCTCATGGATTTAAAGCAGAAAAAATGAGTTTAAATAGTATACATAATTTAAATGGAGGGTTTTTTTCTCTGCAATTAAATATTCAATCAGAACTCTCAAAAAATAGAGTAAATGATTTTTAACACTGTCTTAGTGTAATGCAATTACAAATTCAATTAAATATAACACTAATATATTCTTTTACGTATCATCTCAAATAAGAGAGAGGGATGGTATAATTAATTCACAACAGTGTATAACACAAAAGAGCGGCCATTCAAACACAATAAGATTTAAATACGTCTTTATACCAGAATTGAGTGCTGATCTGAGACTGAATTACATTAGGAAAAATCAGAAATCAGTAGTGAGGACATTGCTAAGGACAGGATAATGTACCAGATTCATTTCATGCAAGATCTTCTCACTGGCTTTATTCTTTTAATTTTTTTGCATATATTCATTCTTTTTCAGATTATTTTCCTATATAGGTTATTAGAGAATTCTGAGTAGAGTTTATTATGTTTTATATATATAGTAGTGTGCGTATGTTAAACTCTTAATTTATCCCCATTTGGTAACTGTAAATTTGCTTTCTAGTCTATGAGTCACTTTCTGTTTTGTAAATAAGTTCTTTTGTATCATTTTTTGGATTCCATGTATAAGTGATATATATGATGCTTGTCTTTCACTGCCTACCTTCACTTAGTATGATAATCTCTAGGTCCATCCATGTTGCTGCAAATGGCATTATTTCATTCTTTTTTTATGATTGAGTAATATTCCATTGTATATATGTACTACCTCTTCTTTATCCATTCCTCTGTTGATGGACATTTAGGTTTCTTTCCTGTTTTGGCTATTGAAAAGAGTGCTGTAGTGAACTTTGGGATGCATGCTACTTTTCAAATTATGGTGTTCTCTGGACAGATGCCCAAGAGTGGGATTGCTGCATCATATGGTAGTTCTATTTTTAGTTTTTGAAGGAACCTCCATACTGTTTTCCATTACATTCCCACCAATAGTATAGGAAGGTTCCCTTTCTCCACACCTTCTCCAGCATTTATTGTTCACAGACATTTTGATGATGGCCATCTGGCTGGTGTGAGGTCATAACTTATTGTAGTTTAGATTTGCATTTCCCTAATAATTAGCTATGTTCAGCATCTTTCCATGTGCCTGATAGCCATCTGTATGTTTTCTTTGGAGAAATGTATATTTAGATCTACCCCTTATTTTATTGGGTTGTTTACTTTTTTGATATTGAGCTACATGAGCTGTTTGTATATATTGGAGATTAATCCCTTCATTACAAATGTTTGCCACTTCTTTTGTAAATATTTTTGTTCTGACTGGGGTGTCCTTTGCTTTGCAAAAGTTTTTTTAAGTATAATTATGTCCCATTAGTTTATTTTTGTTTTTATTTTCATTACTTTATGAGGTGGATCCAAAAAGGTACTACTACTACTACAGTTTATGTCAGAGTGGTTGTTCCTATGTTTTCCTCTATGAATTTTATAGCATCTGGCCTTATGTTTAGGTCTTGAATCCATTTTATTTTATTTCTGTGTATGGTATTAGAGGATGTTATAATTTCATTCTTCTACATGTGCCTGCCCAGTTTTCCCAGCACCCCTTATTGAAGAGACTGTCTTTTCTCCATTGTATATTGTTGCCTTCTTTTGTCATAGATTGACCATAGGAACAAGAGTTTATTTCTGGCCTTTGTAACATTTTCCATTGATTTATATTTCTATTTTTGTGCCAATAGCATACAGTTTTGATGACCTTAGCTTTGTAGTATAATCTGAAGACAGGGAGCCTGATATCTCTAGTTCCATTTTTCTTTCTCAGGTTTTCTTTGGCTAGTCAGTGTTTTGGTGTTTCTATACAAATTTAAAAATTTTGTTCTTGTTCTGTGAAAAATGTCATTGGTTATTTGATAGGGTTTGCAGTGAACCTGTAGATTGCCTTGGGTAGTACAATCATTTTGGCAATATTAATTCTTCCAGTCTGGGAACAAGGTATATCTTTCCATCTGTGTCATCTTTGATTTCTTTCATCATCATCTTACAGTTTTAAGAGTACAGCTCTTTCACCTCCTTAGGTAGGTTTATTCCTGGGTATTTTATTCTTTTTGATGTGATGGTAAATGGGATTATTTCTTTATTTTCTCTTTCATTTTTAATGTATTGGAGTGCAAGAGATTTCTGTGTATTAACTTTATATTCTGCAACTTTACCAAATTCATCAATGAGCCCATATAGTTTATCAGTAGCATCTTTAGGATTTTCTGTGTATAGTATCATGTCTTCTGCAAACAGTGACAGTTTTACTTCTTTTCCAGTTCGGACTCTTTTCATTTCTTTTTCTTCTCTGATTGCCTTAGAATGGACTTCCAAAACTTTGTTGAATAAAAGTGACAGGAATAGACATTCTTGTCTAGTTCTGATCTTAGAGGAAGTGCTTTACCTTTTCACCATTAAGTATGATGTTAGTTGTGTTTTTTTTCATATATGGCCTTTATTATGTTGAGGTAGTTTCCCTCTCTGCCCACTTTTTGGAGTTATTTTTTTTTAATAATAAATGGATGTTGAATTTTGTCAAAAGCTTTTTCTGCATCTTTTGAGATGAGCATATGTTTTTTATTTGTCAGTTTGTTAATGTGCATCTCGCTGACTGATTTGTGGATATTGAAGAATCCTTGCATCCTTGGGCTAAAAGCAACTTGATCACGGTATATGATCCTTTTAATGTATTGTTGTATTCAGTTTGCTAGCATTTTGTTGATGATTTTTGCATATATGTTCATCAGTGATATTAGCATGTAATTTTATTTTGGTGGCATCTTTTTCTGTTTTGGATATTAGGAGGATGATAGCCTCATAGAATTAGTTTGGGAGTATTCCTTCCTTTTCTACTCGTTGAAAGAGTGTCAAAAGGATGGGTGTTACCTCTTCCCTAAATGTTTAATGGAATTTGCCTGTGAAGCCATCTGGTCCTAGAGTTTTATTTGTCAGAAGTTTTTTAATCACTGTTTCAATCTCAGTATTTGCAGTTGATCTATTCATATTTTCTGCTTCCTTGTTGACAGAAATTGAATTGCTGTCAATTTCTCCTTTTATGGATGTTTTCTGTTTAAGTGTTAAAAGGTTATAACTTTCTAAGATTTTGTGCTTTCTTCTAGGTTGTCCATTTTATTGGCATATAGTTCTTTGTAGTATTCTCTTATGATCCTTTGTATTTCTGTGGTATAAGTTCTGATTTCTCCTGTCTCATTTATAATATCATGGATTTGAATCCTCCCCCTTTTTTATCTTGATGAACCCAGTTAAAAGTTTATCAATTTTGTTGATCTTTTCAAAGAACATGCTTTAATTTCATTGATCTTTTCTGTATTTTCCTACATCTCCATTTAATTTTTTTCTGCTCTGATCTTTATGATGTCTTTCTTTCTGCTAACTTTGGGGTTTGTTTGTTCTTCTTTCTTTAGGTGCTTTAGTTGTTAAGTTTAGGTGTGTAAGATTTTTCTTGTTACTGAAGGTAAGACTGGGTTGCTATAAACTTCCCTTTTAGAACTGCTTTTGCTGTGTTTTAAAGGTTTTAGATAATTGTGTTTTCATTTTAAGTTGTCTCCCAGTTTTTTTTTTTTTAGCCTACTCTTTGATTCTTTTACTGATCCTTTGGTTGGTTAGTATCATAGTGTTTAACCTCCACATGTTTGTATTTCTTAACAGTTTTTTTCTTGTAATTTATTTCTGATACCATAGCTTTGTTGTTGGAAAAGATGCTTGATTTCAGATTTCTTAAATTTACTGAGGCTTGATTTGTGCCCCAAGATGTGATCTATCATGAAGATTGTTCTGTATGCACTTGAGAAGAAAGTGTGTTCTACTGCTTTTGGATAGAATGTTCTATGAATAAGAATTAATCCCATATGGTCTAATGTGTCATATGAGACCTGTGTTTCCTTATTAATTTTCAGTTGGAATGATCTGTCCATTGGTGTAAGTGAAGTATTAAAGTCCCCTACTATTATTGTGTTACTG
The DNA here is from genome assembly GCF_016906955.1 of Phacochoerus africanus. Lineage (NCBI taxonomy): Eukaryota > Metazoa > Chordata > Mammalia > Artiodactyla > Suidae > Phacochoerus > Phacochoerus africanus. The sequence goes on along the minus strand of NC_062546.1, from coordinate 76,221,647 downwards.
TCAATTTCTCCTTTTATGGCTGTTAGCATTTGCCTGGTATATTGAGGTGCTTCCATATTGCATGCATATATATTTACAATTGTTATATCTTTTTCTTAGATGCTTCCCTTGATCATTATGTAGTATCCTTCTTTGACTCTTGTAACAGTCTCTATTTGAAAGTCTGTTTTGTCTGATAGGAGTACTGCTGTTCTAGCTTTCTTTTGATTTCCATTTGCATGGATTATGTTTTTCTGTCCCTTCATTTTCAGGCTCTGTGTATCCCTAGATCTGAAATGGGTCTCTTGTACACAGTGGAAATTAGGGTATTGTTTGTTTCTCCATTCAGCTGATATATGTTTTTTGGTTAAACCATTTAATCCATTTGCATGTAAGTTAATTATCAATATGTTTGTTCTTGTTGCCATTTGTTAATTGTTTTGGATTTGCTTTTGTAGCTTTTTCTTCCCTTCCTCATTTGTTCTCTTCCCTCGTGATTTGATGATTATCCGCAGTGTTGTGTTCGCCTTACTTTTTCCTTTTTTGTGTGTGTGCATTTATTGTAGATTTTTGGTATCTGATTACGTTGATGCTTATATACCAATCACACTCTATATAAGATTGTTTTAAGTTGCTGGTCTCCTAGTTTAAAATGTATTTCCAATATTCTGCATGTTTACTCTCCCCTTCTCACAATTGCTGGTTTTGATATATTTCCACGTGGATAATTCCCTACCTTTACTCTATGAACTTTCTGATTCATAAATTTCTTGTTTTTGTTCTTCCTTTAGTACTTGTAACACTGGTTTGGTGGTGCTGAATTCTCTTAGCTTTTCCTTGTCTATAAAGCTTTTGATTTCTCCTACTAATCAGAATGAGAGCCCTGCTGGTAGAGTAATCTTGATTGTATGTTTTTCCCTTTTATCATTTTGAGTATATCATGCCACTTCTTTTGCCTACAGAGTTTCTGCTGAAAAATCAGCTAATAACCTTATGGAGATTCCCTTGTATGATATTTGTTGCTTTTCCCTTGTTGAATGTAATATTTTCTTTTTGTCTATAATTTTTGTCAGTTGATTTTTTTGTGTCTTGGCATGGTTCTTCTTGTTTTTTCCCTGTATGGGATTCTCTGCAATTCTTTGACTTGAATGAGTGTTTCATTTCCCATAATATGAAGTTTTCTGCTATTATCATTTCAATATTTTCTCTTTTCTTTTTAGGACCAATATAATGTGAATATCCATATCTTTAATATTGTCTCAGAGCTCTTTGAGACTGTTGCAATTTTGTTTCATTATTTTTTTATTGTTATTTCCCCCAACACACTCATTTTTTCTTTATTCTCTTCTGCAGCAGTAATTTGTACCATTTTCTCTTCCAGCTCACTTATTTGCTCCTCTGCCTCATTTATTCTTCTGTTCCTTCAGTTGCATTTTTCATTTCACTTACTGTGTTGTTCATTTGTTTATTCTTCAAATCTTCTAGCTGTTTTTTAAACATTTCTTGTATGTTTTTGGTCTGTGCCTCCATTCTTTTACCAAGATCTTGGATCGTGTTTACTATCACTATGGAGGATTCTTTTCAGACAGATTCCCTGATTCCACTTCATTTAGTTATTCTTCCAGGATTTTATCTTGTACCTTCATCTGGAACATATTTCTGTGGCATCTCATTTTGACTGACTTTCTGCATTTGGTCTCTTTTCCACAAGCTAATGGCATAATTCCTCTCATTTCTGTTGTCTGCCTCTCAGTGGGTGAGGTTGGTCCAAGGGCTTGTATAGGCTTCCTGATGGGAGGGACTGTTACCTGCCCACTGATAGGTAGAGCTGGGTCTTTTCCTTCTGTTGGGCATGGGTATATCAAAGGATGTGTTTAGAGGTGGCTGTCAGTTCACTACAATTTTAACAGCCTGTCTGAGAATGTGTAGAGCAGTGTTTTTGCCCTGATGGTGGTTTGGCCTGAGGCTTCCCTGCACTGGAGCCTGCAGATTGTTGGGTGTGGAAAGATCTCAATGCCAAAGTGGAAAACTCCAGGAGAGCTCATCAATATTCCCTGGGGCAACTGTAACCAATGTTCTTGCCCCCACAGTGAGCCCCAGCTGTTACCTAGTTCCCCAGGAGACCCTCCATATCTCAAAGTTAGGTCTAGCCAAGGCTTCTTCAGAGTCACTGCTTTTTGCTGGTTCCCAATGTACATGAAACATTGTATGAGCCCACCCATAATGAAGTATCTGTTTCCCCTAGTCCTCTTTAATTTCCTTGATTAATTTTTTATAGTTCTGAGCATATAAATCTTTAACCTCCTTGGTCAGGTTTATTCCTAGGTATTTAATTTTTGGAGGTGCAATTTTAAAAGATATTGTATTTTTATATTCCTTTTCTAATATTTCATTGTTAGTATACAGAAATGCAACCAATTTCTGAATATTAACCTTGTGTCCTGCTACTTTGCTGAATTCGTTGATATGTTCAAGTAGTTTTTGGTGTCTGGGTGATGGCTTCATAGAATGTCCTTAGGATTATCTTCCTCAGACTTTTGGAAAAGTTTAAGAAGGATGGGTATAAGTTCTTTTTTATATGTTTTGTAGAACTCTCCTGTGATGCCATCTGGTCCTGGGCATTTGTTTGTAGGGAGAGCTTTTATTACATATTCAACTTCATTTCTAGTGATCAGTCTGTTCAGTTGATTTATTTCTTCTTGATTCAGTTTTGGCGGGCTCTATGTCCATTTCTTCCAGGTTGTCAACTTTGCTGAGAGCTAATTGTTCATAGAATTCCTTTTTTTTTTTTTTTGTATTCTTGCAGTATCTGTTGAGATTTCTGCTTTTTCCTTTCTTATTTTCTTTCAGTTCTTTCTCTCCTCTTCTTGGTGAGTCTGGCCAGAGATTTTTTATTTTGTTTACCCTTTCAAAGAACCAGCTCTTGGTTTTATTGATTTTTTTTTTTTTTTTTTGAATTTCTGTTTTAAGATTTCCTCTCTGATCTTTATGATCTCCTTGCTTCTGCTGACTTTAGGTTTTGTTTGTTCTTCTTTTTCTACTTCATTGGGTGGTAGATTAAGTTGTTGATTTGAGATTTTTCTTTTTTGAGGAAGGCCTATATTGCTATGAACTTCTGTCTAAGAACTGCTTTTGTGGTGGGAGGGGGGGCAAGATGACCAGAGGAGTAAGAGGTAGTGCTCACTTTCTCCCACAAACACGTCAAAAAAACACATCTACATGTAAAATGACTCTCACAGAACATCAACCGAATGCTGGTAGAACTTAAACGTCCAAAAATGTTAAGAAACTCTTGACATAACTGGGTAGAATGAAAGAAAAAAAGAGAGAGATGGAGAAAAGGAAGAAGGACTGCACTAGCATTCCCAAGAGAGAGCTGTGGAGGAGAAAAGGAATCCACATCCTGGGAAGCCACCTAATCGATGGAAAGATTAGCTGAGCTGAAGGGACCTCAAAGTTGCCGAGAAAAGTACGTCAGCTGGTCTGAGAATGAAAAATCAGAGTGAGAGCTGCACAGATTATCTCAACTACCATCACAGACACCACAGACTGAGATGCTTGGGTGGGGGCTGGGCACTGAGACTTAGGCTCCAGAGACCAGTCCCCAGGAGAGGGCTGAGGTTGGTGGTGTGGAGACAGCCTGAGGGGCTAAGGAGCAGTGCACCATGGGCAGAGAAGCAGTATGCTACATGCTGGGGAGTGGAAAGGCATGGCAGAGGGAACCCGGGAGAAGGTCTTGAACCTCAGGAGAGGCAAGGCACCATTGTTGGGGAGGATAAGAGGAAGAGAGGAGGAGTTCCATAGGAAACTCTTGGTGCCTGAGCATTCATGCATGCCTATAGGCTCACAGAGGGCAAGGCAGTACTGCTGTAGGTCACCCATGAATAGAAGCCACTTGCTAGCCTGCAGCAGACTGTGTGGTTCTGGCACAGGCTGCACACAGAGAGAAGCTTCTTCCTCATTTATGGGAGATTGGGTGTTTCTTGTGCAGGCTACTGGTGGCCAGGCACCTCTAGTGTGGACTAAAGGCATTGGGGCTAAGTGGGACATGGTGCCTACCAAGCACCATATGCTGTTGCTCTTACTCCCCTGGGAATGAACCTGCCCTGAAGTTGCCACTGCAAAATGCTCTGGGCAGTGCCCAGACACTTGGTCACTGTCCCTTCCCAATACCATACAACTAGGGCAGCTGGTGCAGCACCCCCTGCATGGTCTAAGTGGGACAGGGTGCTTCCTGTGTGGCCTGCAGGTGGCAGGAGCAAACCACCACAGTTATCTCTGATTCCAGAGGAGGGTGTGGCTCACCACCACTAGGGATATGTGAACAAAAGTTGCTTTCAGCCCCATCCACATCAGAAGACACTACAGAGAAGGACATTATGACAGAACACTACCTGCCATTGCTCTTGCTCCTCTGGTAGCACACTCGCCCTGCTGCTGCCACTGCCAAACATCCTAGGCAGTACCCAGACCCTTTATTACTGTCCCTTGCCAGGAACCTGCAACTAAGCATACCTGTGTAGCACATCCTGTGAGGGCTAAGCAGGATGAGGTGCTTTTTGCATGGTCTCCAGGTGGCAGGGGCAAATCACCACAGTATCTCTGGCTCCAGAGGTGGGAGTGGCCTGCCACCACTACAGGTCTGTGAACAGGCACCACTTGCAGCCACCTCAAGGTCACCACAGAGGAGGGCATTGTGACTGAACACCAATTGTTGGTGCTCTTTCACCCCTGGGAACACACCGGCATTGCTGCTGCCATTGCTAAATGTTCTGGGCAGTACCCACACACCTGATCTCTGTCACTTCCCAGAATCCTGCAACTAGGAACAGCTGGTACAGCACATCTTATGTGGGCTAGGATGGCTTGCTTCATGAATGGTCTACAGGTAGTGGGGGCAAAGCACTGCAGTTATCACTGACTCTAGAGACAGTCATAGCCTGCTACCACTAGCGGTCCCTGAACAGGCACCACCTGCAATCACCTCAGAGGAGGGAATTGCAATCAAACACTAGCCTTTGTGGGTCTCACTCTCCTGGGAACTTACGCACCCTGCTACTCCTACTCCCAAGTGCTCTGGACGCCTTATAGATATGCCTAGAGCTCACTACCACTTCCCAGGGCCGGTAACTAGGAGTATCCAGTGCCACCATCATGCAGGTTCTTGCTCCTGTTTAAAGCCCAGCGACCAGGTACTGGCTGCTGACCCTACCCATTGCCTTCTTCTCCTGGAAAACACACTGAGCACCTGGGAGATAATAACCTGCTTACACCAAAGAAAGAGACACCAAATATTCAAACTCCCACAGCAAAAACAAATAGTAACTCCACCAAAAAAATACAAAGGTGTACTCTTGCCTAGAAGTAGCCTTACAAGACTACAGTTTGGCTTCTCCAAACTCACAGAAAAACATAAGCAAGATGAAGAAGATCAGAAAGCATTTCCAATTAAAGGAACATGAGAATTCAGCTAAAGCATGAACAATGAAACAGACCTCTGCAGTCTGACAGACATTGAGTTCAAAAGGGATGTAGTGAAAATACTGAAAGAATTAAGTCTGAATATCAAGGAATTAAGAGAAGACATGAACAATAATGCAGATTCCCATAGGAAGGAACTAGAAAATATAAGGAGGAGCTGAGAAAATCTAGAAAATGCATTTGCAGAGATGCAAACTTAGCTAAAGGCAATAAAGAACAGATTGAATAATGCAGAGAAAAAATTAGCAATATGAAAGATAGAAAAATGGAAATCACCCAATCAGGACAGCAGACAGAAAACCAAATGAAAAAATATTAGAGCAGTATAAGAGTTCTATGGGATAATAAAAAGCAGGCAAATCTACACATAATAGGAAATCTAGAAGGAGAAGAAAAAGAAAAGGAGATTGAAAATATATTTGAAGAAATTATGGCTAAAAACTTCCCAAATCTAAAGGAATCTGACATCAAGATATAGGAAGCACAGAGGGCCCCCAAAAATTGAACCCAAACAGGCCCACACTAAGACATAATAAAAATGGCAAAAGTTAAAGAGAGGATTCTAAAGGCAGCAAGAGAAAAGCAAAGAATTAATGATAAGGGAAGCCCCATAAGGTTATCAGGTGATTTCTCTACAGAAACACTACAGGCCAGAAGGGAGTGGCAAGGTATATTTAAAAAGTGTTGAGGGGGAAAAAATTACAACTTAGAATACTATATCCAGCAAGAATATCATATAAAATATAAGGGTAAATAAAGAATTTCTCTGACAAACAAAAGCTAAAAGAGTACAGCAACACTAAACTCATTCTAAAAGAAATACTGAAAGGGCACCTCTTAAAAAAAAAAAAAAGAAAAAATAAATAGAATGGAGGAAACCACAATTTGAAAGTAATCACTTATATGACCCAGCATACAGATCTAAACATGAAGATGTTTTTTAAAAAATTGTTTTTTAAAAGAAAACAAAACCATACAATATGGGGTGGGAAAATAAGAAAATATAGATTCTTCTTTAATTTTTTTAAAAAAAAATTTCAATGATGTATTTGAGCCTATATGGCTACCAAGCTAAAGCAAGTGGATATAAGAAGATGTTAACATACTTAAAAAACATGGCAACCACAAATCAAAATGGAACATCACATTCACAAAAACTGAAAAGAAAAAAAAAGGACACAAGCATAAAATAAATGGAAACCATCCAATCAAAAAAAAAAAAAAGAAGAAGAAAAAGAAAAGAGAAACAGAATCAACTGGAAAACAAGGTCTAAAATTGCAATAAATACATACTTATCAATAATTACCTTAAATGGTGCTGGACTGAATTCTCCAATCAAAAGACACAGAGTGGCAGATTTGATAAAAAAAGCCAAAATCTACAATATGCTGTCTACAAGAGACTCACCTTAGGTCAAGGACATATAGATTGAAAGTGTGGGGATGGGAAAAGATATTTCATGTGAATGGACAAGACAGGAAAGCAGGAGTTGCAATACTCATGTCAGACAAAATAGACTTTAAAATGAAAGCCGTAAAGAAAGACAAAGAAGGACACTATTTAATGGCTAAAGGATCCATTCAAGAAGAGGATATTATAATCATCAGTATATATCCCCCTAATATAGGAGCACCCAGGTACCTACAACAAATACTAACAGATATAAAAGGAGAAATTGATGGGAATGCAGTCCAATCAAATACCTAGGAATAAACCTTACCAAGGAGCTGAAACACTTCTATGCTAAGAATATAAAACATTAAAAAATGAAACCAAAAAAGGTGTAAAGAAATGGAAAGATATCCAATGCTTCTGGGTTGGAAAAATTAATATTTTAAAAATAGCCATACTACCTAAAGCAATCTACAGATTCAATGCAATCCCTATCAAATTACCCAGGACATTTTTCACAGAACTAGAACAACCCAAAACTTCATATGGAACCACAAAAGACCCAGAATTCCCAAAGCAATTCTGAGGAACAAAAACCAAGCAGGAGGCATAACTCTCCCAGACTTCAGGCAATATTACAAAGCCACAGTCATCAAGACAGTGTGGTCCTGGTACCAAAGCAGACAGACAGATCAATGGAACAGAACAGAGAACCCAGAAATAAACCCAGACACCTATGGTCAATTAACCTTTGACAAAGGAGGCAAGAACATAAAGTGGGAAAAAGGCAGTTTTTTCAGCAAGCATTGCTGGGAAACCTGGACAGCTTCATGCAAAGCAATGAAACTAGAACATCCCTCCACACCATGCACCAAAATAAACTCAAAATGCCTTAAAATCTTAAATAGAAGATAAGACACCATCCAAGTCCTAGAAGAGAACATAGGCAAAACATTCTCTGACATCAACCTTACAAATGTTTTCTCAGGTCAGTCTCCCAAAGCAATAGAAATAAAAGCAAAAATAAACCAGTGGGACCTAATCAAACTGATAAGCTTTTGCATGGTAAAGGAAACCAAAAAGAAAACAAAAAGACAGCTTATAGAAGAGGAGAAAATAGTTTTAAATTATGCAATGGTCAAGGGCCTAATCTCTAAAACATACAAACAACTTATACAACTCAACAGCAAAAAAGCCAACCCAATTGAAAAATGGGCAGAAGACCTGAATAGACATTTTTCCAAGGAAGATATACAGATGGCCAACAAGCACATGAAAAAAATGATCCGCATCCCTGACTACTGGAGAAATGCAAATCAAAACTACCACGAGATACCACCTCACACCAGTCAGAATGGCCATCATTAATAAGTCCACAAATAACAAATGCCAGAGGGGATGTGGAGAAAAGGGAACCCTCCTACACTGTTGGTGGGAATGTAAGCTGGTACAACCACTATGGAGAACAGTATGAAGGTACCTTGGAAAACTATACATAGAATTACCATATGACCCAGTAATCCCACTCTTGGGCATATATCCGGACAAAACTTTCCTTAAAAAAGACACATGCACCCATATGTTCATTGCAGCTCTATTCACAATAGCCAAGACTTGGAAACAACCCAAATGTCCATCGATAGATGATTGGATTAGAAAGATGTAGTATATATACGCAATGGAATACTACTCAGCCATAAAAAGGAACAAAATAATGCCATTTGCAGCAACATGGATGGAACTAAAAACTTTCATCCTGAGTGAAATAAGTCAAAAAGAGAAAGACAAATACCATATGATATCACTTATATCTGGAATCTAATATAAGGCACAAATGAACCTTTCCACAGAAAACAAAATCATGGACTTGGAGAATAAACTTGTGGTTGCCAAGGGAGAAAGGGAAGGAGTGGTATGGACTGAACCTTAGGGTTAATAAATGTATATTTTTGCCTTAGTGATGGATTAGATCCTGCTGTGTAGCACTAGGAACTATGTCTAATCACTTGTGATGAATCTATACATGTATTGTAACTGGGTCACCACATTGTACAATAGAAATTTGACAGAACACTGTAAAGCAGCTATAATGGAAAAAAACAAAATCATTATTATAAAAATAAGTTCTTTTGCCACATCCCACAGATTTTGAGTGGTTGTGTTTTTGTTATCATCCGTCTAAAGGTATTTTTTAATTTCCTTCTTGATTTTCTAATTGATCCATTGGTTTTTTACTAGCATGTTATTTAGTCTCCGTGTAGTCATTTTTTTCTCATTTCCTTTACTGTGGTTAATTTCTAGTTTTGTGCTGTTGTGGTCAGAGAAGTTGCTTGAAATAATTTCTTTATTCTTAAAGTTGTTGAAGTTAGTTTTGTTACACCTAGTTTTGTCAGTCCTTAAGAATGTTCCTTGTGCACTTGAAAAGAAGGCTTATTCTGATTTTCTTTTTTTGGATGTAATGTCCTGAAAATATCAATTAAATCTCACTTTTCTTTTGTGCCATTTAGGATCTCTATTGCCTTATTGATTTTCTGTCTAGAGCATCTGTCCATTGTTGTGAGTGGAGTGTTAAAGTCTCCTACTATTACTGCATTCTCATCAATTTCTCCTTTTATGTCTGTTGGTATTGTGTGAATTTGGGTGCTCCTATATTAGGGGCATATATATTGACGAGTGTAATATCTGCTTCTTAAATTGTTCCTATAATCATTAAATAGTGTCCTTCTTTATCTTTCCTTATGGTCTTCATTTTAAAGTCTATTTTGCCTGATATGAGTATTGAACTCCTGCTTTCCTGTCTTTTCCATTGCAATGAAATGCCTTTTTCCATCTCCTCACTTTCAATTTGTATGTGTCTTTGCCCTAAATGAGTCTCTTGTATGCAGTATATTTTAGGCTCTTGTTTTTTTTTTTTTTTTAATCCAGTCTGCTATTCTATGTCTTTTGGTTGGAGCATTCAGTCCATTGACATTTAAGGTAATTGTTGATAAATATATACTTATTGCCAAAAAAATCTTGTTTTCCAGTTGATTCTATGTTTCTCCTTTGTTCCTTTCTTTTTTGGTTGGATGATTTCCCTTTATTTTATGCTTGTGTCCTCCTCTTTATGGTTCTTGTGAATGTATTTTTTGGTTTTGATTTGTGCTTGCTCTGTTTTTCAAGTATGTTAACCCCTTCCTAGATCTGTTTGCTTTAAACTGATTGTCATATAGTCTCAAACACATTCTTTAAAAAAAAAAAAAAGAGTCAATATTTTGTTGCTCTCCTTCCCCATATTTTGTGATTTTGATGTCCCTTTTTTTTAACATCTTCATGTTTATTCTTTTGCTGTTTTTAGTGTTTATCATGTTTTACAGTAGTTTTTTTTCTTTTATATTTGTATACTGTCTTTTTTTAAGTGATTACTTTCCAATTGTGATTTCCACCATCCTGTCTTCTTACTTCTTTCCTATTTTAGAGGTGACCTTTCAGTATCTCTTTTAGAATGGTTTTTGTATTGCTATATTCTTTTAGTTTTTTTTTTGAAGAAATTTTTTTATTTCCCCCTCTATTTTAAATGATATTCTTGCTGGGTAGAGTATTCTGGACTACAATTTTTTCCCTTTTAAAACTTTGAATATATCTTGTCACTTTCTTCTGTCCTGTAGCATTTTTGTAGAGAAATAAGCTGATAGTCTTATGGGGGTTCCATTATAATTAACTCTTTGTTTTTCTCTTGCTGTCTTTAGAATCCTCTCCTTATTTTTTGGCATTTTTATTGTAACATTTTGGTGTGGGTCTATTTGGGTTTCAATTGTTTGGGGCCCTGTGTATTTCCTGTTTTCTTATCTATTTTCTTTAAATTTGGAAAATTTTTAGCCACAATTTCTTCAAGTATATTTTCAACCCCTTTCCTTTTCTTTCTCCTTCTGGAATCCGTATTATGTCTAGATTGGCCTGCTTTATATCACACCATGGATCTCTTGTGTTGCTTTCATGTTTTTTCATTTATTTTGCTGTCTGCTATCCTGATTGAGGGATTATAATTATTCTATCTTCAGAGTCACTTATCTGTTCCTCTGCATTATTCATTGTGCTCTCTTCAGGGCCTCTAACCCAGCTTGCATCTCTGCAATGAATTTTCTAATTTTTCTTGGTTCCTCCTTATATTTCCTAGTTCCTTTCTAAAGTAATCTGCATTACTGTTCATATCTGCTCTTAATTCCTTCAGTATTTTCACAGTCTCCTTTATGAACCTGGTGTCTATTAGATTCTGTTTAATTGTTTGCTCCTTCAGGGGAATTCTCCTCTTCTTTTAACTGGGAATGGTTCTTGAACTTCTTCATTTTGCTTATATTTTTCTTATTTGAGTTTAGGGAAAACAACTGTTGTAGTCTTGGAGGGCTGTTTATGTGTGAGTGCACCTTTAGATACTTTGTAAGGTCTTAGTATGTTTTTTTGTTTTAAGTATGAGGGCTGTTTTTTTGATTTGGGTGCTTGCTTTCTCTTTCCTCAGTGTGTGCAGTCTGCTATCCCCTTGATAAGGTGCTGCACCTGTTTCCAGCGATGTTGAGGCAATGGGAAGGCCTAGTTGTCAGTGCCTGGTTGCTGGACCCCTGACAGTATGAGGACCCACAGGGAGATAGCACAGGCTGATCCTGGTTGCAGGGCCCTGAGAAGTGGCAGTTACCCTCAGGCAGATGTAGGCAGCATCCAGAGCATTTGGCAGCCTCAGAGCAGGTCACATGCATTCAGAGGGGAGAAAGCAACAACAGGTGGTGATTGGTTAAAGTGCCCTTCTCTGCACTGCCCCCTGAGGTGACTGGGGCCACACAGGTGGTGCCTATTCATGGACTCTTAATGTTGGCAGGCCATGCCCACCTCCGGAGTCTGAGATGACTGTGGTAGTTGGCTCCCACCACTTGTAGCCCACACAAGGGGCCACCCGTAGCCCTTAGCCCTCACAAGAAGTGCCTGGCCACCCATAGCCCACACAAGAGGCACCCTGCTGCCCAAGAGCTCCTGCATGAAGAGAGAAAGATATTCCTATGGTAGTCTGCCTCTCCTCCTCTTGCCATCCCCAACAATGTTACCTTATTTCTCCTGCAGGCCCAGGCCTGCCCCTGGGTTCCCTTGGCTACAACACTCCACTTCCCAACCCATGGTGCACCACTCCCTAGCCCCTCAGGCTGTCACCACACAGCCAACCCTAGTCCTTTCCCTAGAACTGACCTCTGGAGCTTGAGTCTCAGTGCCCAGCTCCCCACATGAGCTTCTCAGGCTGTGGTGTCCAGGATGGTGGTACTGATGGTTTGCATGGCTCTCTGTCTAGTTTGCCTTCCTCAATCCAGCTTCTGTACTTTTCTCTAAGGCTTTGAGGTCCCTCCATCTTAGCTGATCTCCCTGTCAGTTAGGTGGCTTCCCTGGGTACAGGTTTCTCTCCTTTTTCACAGCTTTCTCTCAGGAGTGCTGATCCTGTCCTGATTCCTTTCTTTTATTCTTCTTCTTCTCTCTCTCTCTCTCTTTTTCTTTCCTTTTGTTTTCCTCAGTTATGTGGGGGGTTTCTTGCCATTTTTGGAGGTTTAAGATCTTCTGCAAGCATTCAGTAGATGTTCTGTGTGAATTGTTTTACGTGTAGATGGGTGGGGTTTTTTGTGCATGTGTTTGTGGGAGAAAGTCAGCACCATGTTTTACTCCTCTGGCACCTTGATCCTGCCACTCCTACTGGCATTATTTTAAGTACCTAAGTTGTCCTTAGATTTGAAGAAGTATAACTTAACTAGACATGCTCAGAGGTTGCTGGTACCACGTGTATTTTTCTTATTTATATGACTGGCGGTTAGATGACATTTTCTTTTCCCTTGCATCTAAGAAGTGCTGTGTCACCATTTCTCACCAATAGAATGTGAGTGGAAGTGGCATATTATTTCTTGGCTGACATGGGTAAAAGCATGTATGCTTTCTCTGTGCTCTCTTTTTTCTCATTTATCAACTGAAGAGAGAGAACTTCAAAGATACAGAAGAGGACTTGGAAGGAACACAGGTCCCTAGTTTACTGTGTTAAGTCTCTGCTTAGCAGACCACCTTCCTTGGCTCCTCATTACTGATGTCAGCAAGAAAAAATTTTATTATTAAGCGTTAAGAGGATTTTTTATAACAGTTAAGGAATTCAAAATTAGATAAAGATGACCCTACAAATAAAAGTAGAAAGATTCAGTAACACATAATATGCTGCATTAAATTGAATGTATATAGAAAAAGAATATTAAATTTATAGTTTCTGGGTTTCAGACATTATCAGTGGCTCTTGTTTTAATATTTGGCTTTCTCTGCCAGACAGATTGGAGCTTTTAATTGGCTTTAAATTTCTCTGTATATTCTTAACTAATTCTTAATTCATAGAGCTGCTAAACAACAAGTATTTTTTAAAAAAGGACTGAGATTACCAAAAGGAATAGTTTCCATGAGATTTTCATATCATGGATATGCCAAGAATGAATGACCCAGTTGTTGAAATTAACACCCCTCAGATCAATTCACAGTTATTTTACTATATCAATTATGGATGCCTTGACATTTTTGATAGTAGAATAAAGCCAAATTAACCTTTAGAAAGATTTTATCATTGCACCATATAACTGGTTCCTAAATGAATAAAACCATATTGGTTTTTAACAAAATTTTATTTGACATAAAGCCTTAAAAATTAAAGATAATTTCTTCTTTTTTTACTAAAGTATAGTTGATTATAATGTTGTACCAATTTCTGCTATACAGAAAACTGACTCCATCATATACATATACATGTGTGTGTGTGTGTGTATGTGTGTGTGTGTGTGTGTGTGTGTGTGTGTGTGTATAAATTTCTATCACAGTCTATCCCAGGAGATTGATAGAGTTCCCTGTGCTATGCAATAGAACCTTATTGTTTAAGTTTGGATCTACTAATCCCATACTTTATATATCCCATCAGTCCCTCCCACTCCTTTGCCCCTCCCTTTTGGCAACCACAAGTCTATTCTCCATTTCTTTGAGTCTGTTTCTGTTTTGTAGATATGTTCATTTATGCCATATGGTAGATTCCATTATAAATGACATCATATGGTATTTTCTTTCTATTTCTGTATTATTTCACTTAGTATGATAATCTCTGGTTGCATTCATGTTGCTGAAAAGGGCATTATTTCATTCTTTTTTTTTTCTGTCCTTTTAGGGCCACATCTGTGGCATGTGGAGGTTCCCAGGCTAGGGGTCTAATTGGAGTGGTAGCAGCTGGACTACACCACAGACACAGCAATGCAGGATCTGAGCCATATCTGTGACCCACACCATAGCTCAAAATAATGCCAGATGCCCAACTCACTGGGCAAGGCCAGGGATAAAAGCCACATCCTCATGGATACTAGTGGTGTTGGTTAACCACTGAACCACAATGGGAACTCCGTATTTCATTCTTTTTATACAGCTGAGTAGTATTCCATTGTATATATGTACCACATCTTAATCCATTCATCTGCAGATGGACATCTGACAATTGGGAATGATGCTACAATGAAAATAGGGGTGCATGTATCCTTTTGAATTATAGTTTTGTCTGGCTATTTATCCAGGAGTGGGATTGCTGGATCATGTGGTAGTTATATTTTTAGTATTCTGAAGAACCCCATAGTTTTTTCTATAGTGGTTGTACCAATTTACCTTCCCACAAATAGGAGGGTTCCCTTTTCTCCACATACTCCCCAAATTTGTTATTTGTAGGCTTATTAATAATAGTCATTCTGACCAGTGTGAGGTGTACTTCATGGTAGTTCTGATTTACATTTCTCTAATAATTAGTGATATTGAACATCTTTTCATGTGCCTAGTGGCTATCTGTATGTCTTCTTGGAGAAAGTGATTTTCTGCCCAAATTTCAATTGAATTGTTTTCTGGTTGAATTGTATCAGTTGTTCATATATTTTGGAGATTAAGCCCTTGTCAGTTGCATCATTTCCAAACCTTTTTCTCCCAATCTCTAGGTTGTCTTTAATTTTTATGCTTTTCATTGCTGTGCAAAAGCTTGTAAGTTTGATTATGTACTATTTGTTTATTTTTGTTTTGTTTCTGTTGCCTTGGGAAACTGACCTAAGAAAGCATTCAAATGGTTTTATGTCACAGAAGTTGTGCCTCTATTCTCTTCTAGGAGTTTTATGGTGCCATGACTTTAAGTCTTTGAGCCATTTTGAGTTTATTTTTGTGCATGGTGTGCATGGTGTGAGAGTGTTCTAGTTTCACTGATTTATATGCAGCTGTCTAGTTTTCCCAGCAGCACTTGCTGAAGAGACAGTCTTTTTACAGTTTTATATTCCTGTTTCCTTTGTTGAGAATTAATTGATCATATGTGTCTGAGTTTATTTCTGGGCTATTCTGTTCCATTCATTCGTATGTCTGTTTTGTACTTATATCACACTGTTTTGATTACTGTAGCTTTGTAATATTGTCTGAAGTCTGAGAGAGTAATGCCTCCTTCCTTGTCTTTTTTTTTTTAACCTCAGGATTGCTTTAAGAATTTTGGGGTATTTTATGGTTCCATATAAATTTTGGTTTTTTTTTTTTTTCTAGTTCTGTGAAAAATGTCATGGGTAGTTTGATAGGGATCACTTGGTCCTTTAATAAAAATGGTGAGAGTGAGCATCCTTACCTTTTTCCAGATTTTAGCCAGAAGGCTTTCAGCTTTTCTCCAATGAATATACTATATTGGCTGTGGGTTTGTCATAAATGGCTCTTATTATGTTAAGATATGTTCACTCTGTACCCACTTTGGTAAGAGTTGAATTTTGTCACATGCTTTTTCTGCATCTATTGAAATGATCATGAAATTTTGGACTTTTGTTATTTTGTGGTGTATTACATTGACTGATTCACATGTGTTGAGCCATCCTTGTGAACTTGAAATGAATTCTACTTAATCATGGTATATGATCTTTTTTATGTGTTTCTGGATTCAGTTGTCTAAAATATTTGTGAGAATTTTTACATACATATTCATAAAAGATATTGGCCTATTTTATCTTCATTTTCTTTTTTGGTAGAATGTTTGGTTTTGATATTAGCGTGATGATGGCTTCATAGAATGTTATTGGGAGTTTTCCTTCTCCTTCAATCTTTTGGAAGAGTTTAAGCAGGATAGATTTAAGTTTTTCTTTGTATGTTTGGTATAATTGGCCCATGAATCCATTAGATCCTATGTTTTTGTTTGTAGGAAATTTGGTTTTTTATTATCATTATTATTACAGATTGTATTTCACATCTAATGATAGGTCTGTTTAAATTATGTTTCTTCTTGATTCAGCTTTGCTGGGCTGTATGTGCCTAGAAAGTTGTACATTTCTTCTAGGTTGTCAAATTTGTTGGCAGCTCATTGTTCATAGAATTATCTTATGGTTTTTTATATTTATGCTGTATCAGTTGAGATTTCTCCTTCATTTCTTATTTTGTCTATTTTGGTTCTCTGTTTTCTTCTTGGTGAGCATGGCCATGTCAATTTTGTTCACCCTTTCAAAGAACCATCTCTTGGTTTGATTGATTTTTTTTCTATTTTTTTAATCTCTATTTTATTGGTTTCTTTTCTGACCTTTATGATTTCCTTCCTTATTCTGACTTTAGGCTTTGTACTTCTTTTTTTACTTCTTTTAGGTGGTAGCTATGTTGTTATTTTGAGATTTTTCTTATTTTTTGAGGAAAGCCTGTACTGTTGTGAACTTCCTTCTAAGAACTGCTTTGCAGCTTTCCATAGATTTTGTATGGTTGTGTTTTCATTATCATTTGTCTCAAGGTATTTTTTAATTTCCCTTTTGATTTCTGCATTGACCCATTGGTCTTTTAGTAACATGTAGTTTAGTCTCCATGTAGTCATTTTTCTCATCATTCCTTTTTGTGTGGTTGATTTCTAGTTTTACACTATTGTGGTCAGAGCAGATGTTAGAAATAATTTTTGTACACTTAAATTTGTTGAGGTTAGTTTCCTGGTATGTGCTCAGTCCTAGAGAATATCCCATGTGTAAGTAAAAAGAATGATTAGTCTGATTTTTTGGATGTTGTATCCTGAAAATATCAATTAATTCTACAGTTCCAGTATACCATTTAGGTTCTCTCTTGACTTACTGATTTTTCTGTCTAGAATATCTGTTCATTGATATGAGTGAGTTGTTAAAGTCTCCTACTGTTACTGTATTCCCATCAATTTCTCCTTTTATGTCTGTTAAGTATTTGTTGTATGTATTTGGGTGCTCCTATATTAGGGGCCTATATATTGATAAGTGTAGTATCCTCTTCTTGAGTTGAACCTTTCATCATTATACAGTTTCCTTTATCTTTCTTGATGGCCTTTGTTTTAAAGTCTGTTTTGTCTGAGCTGAGTATGGTGACTCCTGATTTCCTGTCATTTCCTTTAGCATGAAATATATTTCTCCATCTCCTCATTTTCAGTCTATATGTGTCCTTTGCTCTAAGGTGGGTCTCTTGTAGGCAGCATATTTTAGGCTCTTGTTTTTTTGTTTATATTTTTTAATCCAGTCTGCCATTCTGTGTCTTTTGTTGGGAGCATTTAGTCTATTGACATCTTTTCCATGGTTTTATGATTCCCCTCCTTCCTATGGCCACACCCTTGGCATTTAGAATTTGATTGGCCAAGAATTGAATATGAGAAATGCTGGATGCTTTAACCCACTTTACCAGGCCAGGATGAAACCCACTCCTCCACTGTGACCTGAGCTGCAGAAGTCAGATTCTTAACCCACTGTGCCACATCAAGAAATCAATGAGTTCCTTTCATTTTATGCTTGTGTCCTCTTCTATTTGGTTTATGTGAATTTATTGTTTGTTTTTTATTTGTGGTTGCCATTTTTTCAAGTATGTTAACCCCTTCCTAGTAGTATAGGCTCAAATGCATTCTAAAAAGAGTCTAGATTATCTTATTCTCCTTCCCCATGTTTTGTGATTTTTTGATGTCCTTTTTTACATCTTCATGTTTATCCTTTTGCTGTTCCCTGTGTTTATCATCACTTTCACAAATAGGTTGCTGATTTTTTGTTTGTTTTTTTACCTGTATACTGCTTATTTAAATGATTGCTTCCCTATTGTGATTTCCTCCATCCTATATCTTCTTAACTTCTTCCCAATTTAGAGGATTCACTTGATATTTCTTTTAGGATATGTTTAGTATTGCTATATTCTTTTAGTTTTTGCTTGTCTGAGAAATTATTTATCTATTTTAAAATGATAATCTTGCTGGTTTGAGTGTTCTAGATTACAAAATTTACTTATAACTTTAACTATATCTTGCTCCTTTCTTCTGGCCTCTTGCCTTTCTGTAGAGAAATCAGCTGATAGCCTTATGGGGATTCTCTTGTAATTAACTCTTTTGTTTTTCTCTTGCTGCCTTTATAATCTCCTCCTTATCTTTAACTTTTGACATTTTTACCATATGTCTTGGTGTAGGTCTGTTAGGTTCATCTTCTTTGGGACCCTTTGTGCTCCCTGTATCTGGATATCTGTTTCCTTCTTTATATTTGGAAATTTTTCAGCCAGAATATGTTCAAATACATTTTCAGTCCCCTTTTCTCTTGCTTCTCCTTCTGAGATACCTATTATGCACTGATCAACATGCTTTATATTATCCCATAAATCTCTTATATTGCTTTCATTTTTTTAATTTGACTCTATCTGCTGTCCTGATTGGGTGATTTCCTTTGTTCTATCTTCCAAGTCACTTATTCATTCCTCTGCATTATTCATTCTGCTGTTTAGTGCCTTTAGCTCAGTTGTGTCTGAGAAAATGAATTTTCTAATTTTTCCTGACTCATAATTTCTAGTTCCTTTTGAAAATAATCTTTATTACTGTCAATATCTGTTCCTAATTCCTTCAGTATTCTCATTACCTCCTTTTTGAACTCACTGTCTCTTAGACTGAGTTCAAAAAGTCTGTTTCCTTCCTTGCTCCTTCAGGGGAATTTTGATATTTTAGCTGGAGAGAGTTCCTATGCTTATGTTTTTCTTACTCTGGGATTTTGGGAGAACAATTATCTACTGTAGTCTTATGCAGGAGCATCCCTGGGTAGCTTGGTAGATTTTTTATTTTTATTTTTATTTTTCATGTGGGCTGCCTTTGCTTTGGATGCTTGTTGTCATTTTCCTCAGTGTGCTCAGGTCATTATCCTCTTGATGGGAGTGTGTAGGTGCACAGCATGCATGTCCAGGGAGGTGGGTGCCATGTGTGGTACCTGCAGGCAGTGGCAACAACCCACAGGAAAGTGGGGATAACAGGCTGCACCTGGTTGTAGGGCCTTCAGTAGTGGCAGTGACCCCCCAGGGAAGTGGAGGCACCTTCCACAACCCTTTGTAGCAGAGCATGTACAATAGCAGAGCATGTACAATCCCAGGGAGGTGGGAGGAGCAACAGATAGCACTTGGTTTCAGGGCCCTCCACAGCAGTAACCCTTGAGGTAACTGAGGTCTCAGGTGGTGCCTTGTCATGGGACCCTCAGTGGCAGCGGGCTCTGCCCACCTCAAGAGTCCAAAATGGCTGCTGTGGTTTGTACCCACCCTCTTTGCCCACACAAGAGGCACCCTGCATTCACAGAGAAATAGGTTCCTAATGCAATCCATACTCCCCTCCTGCCTCTTGCATCTCCAACAATGGCACCTTGCTGCTCTGGCAGGCCCTGGTCTCCTCCCACACTCCTTCATTTCTCATATACCATTCCCTAGCCCTCTCAGGTTATTTCTACATAGCCAAGTTTAGTTCTCTCCCTAGGACTGACCTCTGAAGTGTGAGCTTCAGCATGCAGCCCCCACCCAGGTGTCTCTGCTGGGGTGCACCAGGCAGTGGTACAGAGCATCTGTGAGGCTCACTCTCTGTGTTGACCTCCTCAGAACTATTTTTTTTTTTTGGTCTTATGGAAGTTCCCAGGCTGGGGACAAATCATAGCTGCAGCTGCCAGTCTACACCACAGCCACAGCAATGCCAGATTGTTTAACCCACTGAGCGAGGCCAGGATTGACCCTGCATCCTCATGGATACTAGTTAGATTCATTGCCACTGGGCCATGTTTTTTTTAATGTGTTTTTTTTAGGAGAAGGTAAGCTCCACATCCTATTCCTCTGCCATTTTGATCCTATCTCCAAATATAATTTTTTAAAATAAAAATATGCATTGAATATTTTCTGGTCACTTCATGTACTAACTATATAAAAATCAGTCTTCTCCAGTTAGTCCATCTCTAAATTTTCATACCACAGACCAGTTTTACAAATTATATGCATAAATTTCATGTATAATTCACATATATCACTTACTTCTTCAAATAGGCTTTAGACAAATGAAAAATATCCAGAATTAAATACATTGTATTCCCCAAGACACCTAGCAAAATGAACACATAATATGCATGAAATAAACATATGCTTGCTCTTACTTAAGAATTGATTCTTGGAGCTCACATTGTGGCTTAGTGTGTTAAGGACCTGACATTGTCTGAAAAGTCAGGTTCATTCTCTGGCCTTGTTTAGTGGGTTATGGATATGGCACTCCAAAATGATGCAGTGTGGGTTATAGATGTGGTTTGGATCCAGTGTTGCCATGGCTGCAGCTCTGATTCAACCCCTAGTCCAGAACTTCCATATGCCACAGGTGCAGCCATAAAAAGAGGGGGAAAAAATTGATTCTGTGTAACTGCTATGAATAACTTAGAGCATAAATTACCATTATAAATAAAGAACACACTAATAATAATAATCACTAATCCTCCTATGAAGTTTCTTTTGCAGTGCTTTTTATATGATAAATCTCTGTTAACTTGATCTTCCTACAAACATGTTCTCTCTTATATTTCAAAATTTGGAGCTAATAAATGGTGGGTAAAAAGGATAGAGGAAAAAGCATTTAAATCAACTAAGTTAAGTCTGGTGCCTCAGATAAATCAAGAAATTAAATTGAGGCAGTGTCTTTTACTTTTAATGGACAATTTTATGTTTAAAAAAAGTGAAAAAGTTGCTCTTTGCTAAAATACTAGAAATCAACTAAAACTATCATCTGTTGTCTACAAATATTTAAAGAAAAGTATTTTATATCACTAGTTTGGCTTCATCACTTCAAATATTATCTATTTCCAAAAGTTTTTCTTGATAAATTGTGACCACAATGGACTCAGCTCTTCTTATTCCTCTGTCCTGTAAGTTTTATTAATCATTTTTTCATCCTCACTGGACCATGTGTAAAGTAAATTTCAATTATCAAATTGTCCAATAGGTATTTACAATATGTTCCTGGGAGCCAGAAGATAAATTAGAAAGAAGTGCAGATCACCATTATCTCCAGAGGAGACCTGACTTGCCCAAAGTCACACAGTAAGTTAGTGGCAGACTTGTTTAATGTCACCTCTCTTAATACTATATCATTGCTCTTGCTGTCACTAGTGAGAAAATAGCTTCCCCAGTCTTTGAACTAGACAATATGGTTTACTGAACACTTAATGAGAATGAGCATTAAACTAACATTCTTTCTCCTTTCATAACAAGGTTTGTGCAGTAGAGCCTCTTCCAGTATACCCTTCTTGATTGAACACAAATGAATACAAATTGCCTTGCCCTACTTCTAATTCCAGAGGGCAACTTGTATTTCCACAGTGTGAAGTGTCATGGGAAGCTGATTTTGAATAATTGTGGTACCTCATACCATGCTCTTGGCTTCTCAGTGTACAACTTCTTGAATGAGTTCAAAATATTCTGGGATCAAATCTTCTAGAATTATGTTCTTTCTACCAACATACACAAACATGTTTGCTGTTTGATTTTTTTTTGAGGCAAATCTCCACATGAAAGCAAACTAAGGCGCACTGAGCTCTCCTACATGGTGAGTGAAATAGCTTGATGCAGGTTGTCCCTGGGAGACAATCACTCCATTGTGTACAATAAAAACTTATATTAATATCAGCAATTGCCAGTCTAAGATTCTTATTTTACAAATAGAGGAAACAGTTGGTCAGAAAGATTAATGATTTGCACAAGTGAATTTACGAGCAGAGGTATGAATATACCTTCCTAAACTTCCAGAAGGTACTCTTTCTATCACAGCACAAATTTCTTAACAGGTATATTGCTGTATTATATACACCAAAGGTAATAAAATATATATTCAAATAACTCTATATTTCTATTGATACTGCTGTTTCATTTACAAACGTTGATTGTTTAGCAATACCACAGTTCATTTGGAATAGAGCCTTTGCGGTTGAAACTCGTTAAGTTTAGATTCATCTTCCATGATATTACCATATGGACAAAAGGGTTAAAACAAAACAAAAAAACAGCTAGAAACCAAAAATTCTGTTGGTGATTATACACATCAGATAAATACTATTTCTACATATAGTCTGTGAAAAGATATACTGTAACACATTTGAACCTTCATCTCCAAGATTAAAAAATATTCATTTAATTGGATGCAAGGCACTATTTACTGTGAAATACACCTTTATCTTATGCTATAACAAGGATGGAAAGAGTAATACCAATACAGCTATGCCACAACTCTAAAATGCATGCAGCAATGGGCACATTGATATTTCAGAGATAAGGAAGTACGAAGGAATGTGGTTTTGAATTTATAAAATATGTTATGTCTTTATTTATATGGATAGAGATACATTAAGGGTGAAATTATCATATACCAGGCAGTAGTTTTACTGACTGTATAAAATATTTAATAATCACAACCATCTTTTGAATTAGGTACCTACTGTTATGCCTTTTTACAGGTGAAAGGGTTGAGACTTATAAAATGACTTTCCGAGATCACATTCTTTCTTTTTTTTTTTAATGATCATAACAATCCAATTTCACAGGGTTCCCATCCCATAGACCAAGCACATCCCCCCACCCTCCAAACTGTCTCCTCCAGAGACCATAAGTTGTTCAATGTCTGTGACTCAGCATCTGTTCTGCAAAGAAGTTCCATCTGTCCTTTTTTCAGATTCCACATGTCAGTGAAAGCATTTGATGTTGGTCTCTCATTGTATGGCTAACTTCACTTAGCATGATAGTTTCTAGGTCCATCCATGTTGCAAAAAATGCTGGTATTTCATTCTTTTTAATGGCTGAGTAATATTCCATTGTGTATATGTACCACTTCTTCTTGATCCACTCCTCGTCGATGGACATTTAGGTTGTTTGCATGTCTTGGCTATTGCAAATAGTGCTGCAGTGAACACTGGAGTACATGTGTCTTTGCGAGTCATGGTTTTCTCTGGATAGATGCCCAGGAGTGGGATCACTGGATCAAATGGTAGTTCTATGTTTAGTTTTCTGAGGCATCTGCATACTGCTTTCCACAGTGGCTGTACCAATTTACAATCCCTCCAACAGTGTACTAGAGTTCCTTTTTCTCCACACCCTCTCCAGCACTTGTTTGTTTATAGACTTTTTGATGATGGCCATTCTTGCTGGGGTAAGATGGTACCTCAGAGTGGTTTTGATTTGCATTTCTCTAATGATGAGTGATGTTGAACATCTTTTCATGTGTTTCTCAGTCATCTGTATGTCTTCTTTGGAGAACTGTCTGTTTAGATCTTCTGCCCATTTTTTGATGGGGTTGTTTTTTTGGTATGGAGCTGCAGAAGGTGTTTATAAATTTTGGAGATTAAACCCTTGTCAGTTGATTCACTTGCAAAGATGTTCTCCCATTCTATGGGTTGTCTTTTCGTTTTGTTTAGGGTTTCCATTGCTGTGCAGAAACTTTTAAGTTTGATGAGGTCCCATTTGTTTATTTTTGTTTTTATTGTCAATATTCTTAAGAGGTGGATATGAGAAGATGTTGCTGTCATTTATGTCAGAGAGTGGTCTATGTTTTCCTCTAAGAGTTTTATAGTATCTGGTCTTATATCTAGCTCTTTAATCCATTTGGAGTTTATTTTTGTGTATGGTGTTAGGGAGTGTTCTAATTTCATTATTTTCCATGTGGATGCTCAGTTTTCTCAGCACCACTTATTGAACAAGCTGTCCTTTCTCCATTGTATATTCTTGCCTCCTTTGTCATAGATTAGTTGGCTGTAGGTGCGTGGGTTTAACTCTGGGCTTTCTATCCTGTTCCATTGACAATATCACATTCTTTCAATAAGAATAACATGTGCCTGTTACTACACATTTGTTAGGAGATCACAGTTCTGCCAAGTGACTGTGGTTAAATCAAGTACTATCCTCTGTCTGGTGCCTTCTGTCAAGTTGAGGTAGCAGGACATGCACACATGAAACAAGCAATAATCTGTGTCTCAGTCTAGTCTGAGATTATTTAGTCCATGATTGGATATTGAGTTTTTGTCTAATGCCCTTTTGTGACCAAAAAAGATATGCACATACTTTGTGTAAGCCAAAACAAAGAAAAAGCCTTGAAACTAAGATTTACTTCAAAGGACTGAAAATCAAACAGAGCCCAATTTTCATGTCTCTATAAAACTGAACTAAAAAAAAAAAAAAAAAAAGAAAAATTGAGCATGGGCCCTCATATATTTTTAACACATTATTGTTTCTATTTTTTTTCCTTTTGCTTATGCCTCCCAGAAATACAATAAAGTCAGTTGAAACTTGAAGAATGGGAAAGCTTCAGCTATACACAAGAGATATTCAAATCTCTTCATTTGGATGATTAGGGAATACGGAGGTTTCTGTTTTGTTTTGTTTTTTTTTCTTTACATCATAGACAGTTTTTAGCAAGTTCAAGTTAATTGGGTTTTGTGAACTACCATTCATTTGGTGTTTTTCAAAAAAAAAAAGAAAGAAAAGAAAGTAAATGCATGCATACACACACACATCAAATGAGTATGCATGCCAGAATAGCACTGTGAATTCAGACAGAATTGGGAGCTTTTGCACTAGGGAACATATTTACTGAAGCAGAAGGTATCCTCTGTGTGAATAAACTTCCCCAAAATATCTTGACATAAATGTGCTTAAACTCAGTTAAAATACCACACTCTATGAATTCATGCTTGTCAAGTTCCTCAAACTATACTGCAAGCTACCTCCTCAAAGTATAACTCTATTTTGCGATACTTGTTTGTAATATGCATTCAAAATTTCAAAATATAATCAATATTTTATTTTTTTGTCTTTTTTAGGGCTGTACCAGTGGCATATTGAGGTTCCCAGACTAGAGGTCAAATTAGAGCTGCAACCACCAGCCTATGCCACAGCCCCAGCAACACAGGATCTGAGCCACAACTGCAACCTATACCACAGCTCACAGGAACACTGGATCCTTAACCCACTGAGCGAGGCCAGGGATTGAACCTGTAACCCCATGCTTCCTATTGGCTTCGTTAACCACTGAGCCATGACAGGAACTCTCAAGATGTAATTAATATTTTAAAATTCAGTAATTTTCATTTAAATTATCATTTTCTAATGTCATTATGCTTTGTAATAGTTTTAAGATAGGCACATCTCTAAACATCAATTTACTTTATATAAATTAACCCTAGAATATAGCTCAAATCCATCCATTAGTCTTAGTTTAGTGGTGATGTAAATTATTCTGATTTTTATTTGTCATACCAACTAGGGATATTTCAGAAGTGAAAGTTCCTGCTACATCCTCTTTAAAACTAGCTTGCCTTTTAAAACAAACAAAAAAACTGAAAAAAAGCATTTATCTATGAGGAAGGAATAAATAAAAATTGTGCTATTCTGGTCAGCTCATGATGTTCTGTAGAGGATACTGCAAAATGAAGCGTAGAGTTAGAGAGGTAGGCTGTAATGCTTTCTCTTCCACTTTCAAATTAATTAGAAAATTAAAAATGAAGTGAAACCATGAAGGTGATTATAATTATCTTTTTCATCATAATGGCAGGGAGGGCAGATTTCAAATCAGGCTGGTAGAGGCTAATTTTGTTGGTGTGGCAATGTAGAAGTGGCATAAGAACGGAAGTACAAAGTCATAACCAAGTACCATGGAACTGAAATCTAGAACAATAGAGGCATAAATCCAGATTTTTTTTTTTTAGGGCTGCACCTGTGGCACATGGGATTTCCCCAGGCTAGGGGTTGAATCAGAGCTATAGCTGCCAGCCTACACCACAACACGACCAGATATAAGCAGGGTTTGTGACCTACATTGCAGCTCAAGGCACTACTGGATTCTTAATTCACTGAGCAAGGCCAGGGATCAAATCCACATCCTCATGGATATTAGTCCTGCTTATTTCTGCTGAGCGACAATGGGAACTCCCTGTATCATGATTTCTTAAAGCAGAAACCAAGATGCTAGATTATAGCCAGAATTAGACACTGCCATCACAATATTAAAGAGCAGAATAAACAGGAAAAAAACACAAAAGGCAGAGAATTTCTGTGAAAATCTCTCAGGAAAATTAATAAGATTAGAAGGAGTAGTAAAAGAGAGAAAACAGTCAAGAAAAATAATACCAAAGGAAAGGAGGGACTGAGGTACAGTGGTCTTTCCTAGAGTTAGATTTCATTTTTCTCTTAAGCCTAATTATCCTGTTATGTCAATAACATAACTTTATGAAAAACTCTAAATTCATGTATTAATCCACTAATCAGTCACTTGAGTTCCTACTATTTGCTAAGCATTGTACTTCTCATTGAAATTATAATTGATGATGGAACTATCATTTTGACAACATAGATTGCCATATTTGGCCTTCCAAAATGAATGAATGAGGAGAAAAAAGGGTCCCAGAAATGGCCAAGGACTGAAATTATTAATGAAATTCTAGGTCCTAGAAAGAATATCCAAGTGCCACAATTTTACTAACGTATTTTTTGAATAAGAATTCTTTGCCAAGATCAGAGAACATGACTTTACCAAATCGCTTCCAATTATTTTACAATGAAAGGATTTTTTTCTTCACTTGGGTGTAGGAAGAGAAATACTGGATTTACTGGTTTTTTTTTTTTTTTTTTTTTGCTTTTTAGAGCAAAAGTTCCCAAGCTAAGGGTCAAGTCGGAGCTGCATCTGCTGGCCTATGCCACAGCTACAGCAACATAGGATCCAAGCTGCATCTGCAACCTACAACACAGCTCATACCAGTGCTGGATCCCTGATCCACTGAGTGAGGCCAGGGATCAAACCTGCATCCTCATGGATGCTAGTCAGATTTGATTCCACTGTACCACAACAGAAATCTGTATCCAAGAAGTACTGAATTTACTTTTAATTTGCTAAAACTAACACTCAGAACATTTCCATTTAGTCTTAGGAATGGGCTCATAGACTTAAATATTAAATATATATAGATGATGGTGCGCAATTGATGATTTATTCAATAATTTTTTTTAATTTTCTTTGTACTCTATGATTTGTAAATTCCATTAAACTTTTTTAAAGCAAACTAGAGCATTAAAGGCAGGCAAAGAAAAATTTTAATTATCTTTTGTTGCAAAGCACCATATGTTGCTGCTTTAACATTAGAAAGAGACAAGAAGAACATTCAGATATTAAAAAATCTTTATAAATTTAGCTGGGGTGAAAATGTTAAACTGGTCAACACATTGCCAACTGAATCAGTTTATGCCATATTTAATCATGCCAAAATATTTACCACTCAGCAGAGGCACCCATCAATGAAAAGAGATGTGGTTTATCATTATAATGCTCAACATAATTTTATATCCAGCTGTGGCCCTCAAGAAATTTGAAAACTTTTCTTGTGGGAAGGAGGAGGGTTGAAGAGGAAGGGAGACATGTGGATCCCATTATAGAGCAACCAGATGTTTACTCTGGCACTTTGCATAAAAGTTAAACATTAAAAATATTGTGTATGTGCACTTTTTTAATTTTTATTTTTGCTTTTTTTTAGAGCCACACCCACAGCATATTAAGGTTCCTAGGCTAGGGGTCAAATGAGAGCTGCATCTGCCGGCCTACACCACAGCCACACCAACATGGGATCTAATTCGCATCTGTGACCTACACTGTAGCTCATGGCAATGCTGGATCCTTAACCTACTGAGTGAGGCCAAGGATCAAACCCATATACTCGTGGATTCTAGTTGTCTCGTTACTGCTGAGCCATAGCAGGGATTCCTGTATGTGCACTTTGGATAAAACTTTTTAAGGTTTGTTTTATGATATGTTTAACCTCTTGCAGAGAAGAAAGATTGAGATATTTCTTAAAGATTTTAAAAATAAATATGCATCTAATTTTGTTTTGGGAAATGTAATTCCTTATATCCATTTTTAGCTGGAAAGGAAAACAGAAAGGGAATTTTTAGTAAACTACTGAACAGTGAGTTCTCATCACTATTCTTGTGTTGTAAGTAGCTGGACCTCAGGAAGAAATGACTGAGAGCCAGTTAGGTATCAACTTGCTATGTTCTAACAAATCAACAAAATGGCATTTGTCCAAAGGCAGACAGACCTTTTTAATGTGACTTTCTGTCATGGTAAAAATTTTAAAATAATAGATTTTTTTGAAGTTGGAAATCATGTTTTTGTTAGACCTATATAAGCATTATAATCAGAATAGCAAGAAAAGCTTGTCTGAAGATTCATTATAAATGAAGGATCATGAACACTACATCTCAAGGTATTTTACAAATTCAAATCTTGCCTTCTGAGGACTTTTGATCCAAAGGCACTTTCAGATAGAATAAAAATAGTTCTTTTAGAGTTTTGTTTTTATATTTAAGAATCACATATAACTGGAAAATATTGATTTGTTGACATAATTTATCAAGTTTTATTAACATATTTTTGAACTAAACTTGTAGCCATAAGAGCACTTAGCTTTGCTAAATAATTCATTTGATTTGACACCTACCATAAATTCTGCTTTTCAGTATTTCAAAAAATACTTGGCTTACCTTTAAGTCACTTTTGTATCATACATTTTTCAACTTGTAGAGACCACAATTTTAATGGGTATCTTTTTACAGACAGATATATATAAACTATCATGTGAGAAATATCTCATGGCATGATCAGCCCATACTTAATACATGGTAAGTATTAAATTGACAAATCATTTCTCTGTTATTTTTTATATCCTATACTTCATGCTTTCTCTATTGCCTAAAACTCTCTCTTCTCTACCTTAAAACACAAATATTCACATTCTATTGTTTACTTACAGAAATCTTATCCAGACCTCACTCTGGCAACATGGTGCTCTGGCCCACAACATTTAGTGTTTCTATACACCAGAATTGCCCTTCTCATTTTATCCTCATTTCGATTCTTCCTTTACCAAATGTCCCACCTTCTTGACAAAAGTGGAGTTACCTTCTAGAACAAATGAATCTCACTGGTTAACTCACATTAAAAGACAGAAAATAAACGAGTTATTGTTGAATTTTTATGTAAGTTTTTTTCCAAAGTAATTTCTAACTAGAGTGAGTGGTTTTGATGGAAAATCTTTTTTTAAAAGTCCTTAAAATTAAACTCATAAGTTGAGATTTTTAATGAGTTGTGATTCATGATCTATCTCCAAACTATATTTTGACT
Source organism: Phacochoerus africanus (assembly GCF_016906955.1). Taxonomy (NCBI): domain Eukaryota; kingdom Metazoa; phylum Chordata; class Mammalia; order Artiodactyla; family Suidae; genus Phacochoerus; species Phacochoerus africanus. The sequence continues at coordinate 76,192,317 of NC_062546.1, read as the reverse complement.
TCTCACTTGATATTCTTGAGGCTCTTCTATGCTTAGTTAAGTTTTAGGGGAGGTTTCTGTTTATTATTTTCTCTAACTAAATTTTATAAATGTATTACCGCTATAAACTTTTCACTTAATCTAGTCTTGTTCATAGATCATTAGGATCCCTTTTCTATAAGAAAAAATTATATAAATAACAAGTCCTCTTACCTTAAGCAAAGATATTAAAAATCAGGTTTAAAGCAAGAAAGTTAAGAATTTCCTGACCCCACATAAACCTAGCATCCAGCAACTAACAACATCATACTACTGATGGGGATGGACCAAGAGTGTGTTAAGTAGCCCTACTTGAAGCACAGACATGCAGGGTATCCTTAGAGCTAAAGGTAGAACACTGACATTAAGAAAGTCCTCTGCACCCTTGGAATACACTCGCAGAGGGTAACCACAGCCAACCACAGGAAAACTTTTGCTTATATATAGAAGTAGAAAACCACAAGAAAATGTTACTCCCACTCTGAGAGTGCCAAAAAATATCAGAAGAAATAGATAATTTGCTTAATCTGATAATAGTCAATAATTAAGTTTCTAAATTATTTTCAAAAATTTTAGTAAAATAGTGTTTCAAGAAAAGTAGCTATGAGCAAAAGCATAATATTATAGTCTTAGAAATATCAAGTTTATGACAAAATTATTTTTAAAAATCTTAAAAGTCCTATACATTAATGAAATAAGACATTCTTAAATGATTGAATCCCTACCCTCCATTTGAACAGTAAATGTTTGACATTTTTTACCTATTACTAGACCATACTACTGGATGCTGACATTTCTTCAATTTCTTACATAAGTGCTGTCAGAATTTCTCCATTATCATCAATCAATCTGCCCACAGAATCTTCTGTCCTCCCCCCACATTCTCAAGTTAATTTGTAATTCATAGTCTACTAAGTGAGAGCTAGGCCATAGGGAACTGGACAGAAAGGCCACCTTTCTCATGGTTTTCCCTGGTAATACCCCATGGCAGTTATACTCAAGAGATGCCTAAGAGACCATCATTGTCACGTATTAACAGCCATCCAATGTCAAAGCATATTCACTGTGGGATACAAAGACATCTCTTGTCCTCTTGGCTTTTATTCCTAAGATTTGAAGAAAACAATAAATCAGTACAGGGAGTGGAATAGAGAAAATAAGGGCAATAGAAAAATATAACTGAAGATTGGTGCAAATTCAAGTTTTAAAATGTTGAATTTACTTATAAATATTTTAATCAATATACTTATTTTTCAAAAACAGGTGTAATTTTTATAGATTTTTAGTTCAAGAAATGCTTAATACATTAACGACTAGGTAAGAATTCAAGATGCTGGCAAAGGAAGATCCTAAACTCTCTTCCTCCCATGAACACAACACATCAACAACATATGGAATAATTCCCTCCAAAAGGAACCTGAAAATTGGATGAACAGAATCTCTAAAACAAAGGGTAAAGGACTGCATTGAGTTGAGTGGGAGAAAGACATAAAGGCACACCAAGGGGGAAAAAAATACCCCATCCACAGCTATCCACAGCCGTGAATGATCACAAGGATGGGGTTATCTTCCCTGAGGAATGAGGAATTAGAGCTCTACATCAGAAACCTCAACCCTTAGAATCTGCCCAGGAGAGACAAGCTCCTAAAACACCAGTTTTTGAAAACCAGTGGGGACTATGCCTCGGAAAGCCCAAATTACAGGGAACAGAAAACCCGCTTTTAAGGGGCTCATACACAAACTCATTTGACATAAAAACCAGTTTAGGTGTTCCCGTCATGGCGCAGTGGTTAACGAATCTGACTAGGAACCATGAGGTTGCGGGTTCGGTCCCTGCCCTTGCTCAGTGGGTTAACGATCCGGTGTTGCCGTGAGCTGTGGTGTAGGTTGCAGATGCGGCTCAGATCCCACGTTGCTGTGGCTCTGGTGTAGGCCTGTGGCTACAGCTCCGATTCAGCCCCTAGCCTGGGAACCTCCATATGCCGCGGGAGCGGCCCAAGAAATAGCAACAACAACAACAACAACAACAACAACAAAAAGACAAAAGACAAAAAAAAAAAAACCACCAGGTTGAAGAGCATGTGGACCATATTGAAGGGCACCCATTTACTAATCCAGAAGTATCTGCTGAAGTAGCAGGACCCTGTTGAGTTGTTCCCTCATGATTGAGATACTGATAGGCACCTTTTTGGAAATCTTTAAATTGTTAGCACCAGTGGACATGCCCTGCAAATAGCCCTACTCACCACTGCGCCTTGGCCAGGTCTCATGGTAGGTCAAGTCATAAATCTGTCCAGCAATGCCAGACAACTACTGTGGCTGGGCCCTACTGCTTTCCTGTGGGGCAGCCTTGCCCACCAATACACCATATTAGCAGCCACAGCCTCACTGCAAAAGAATGGTGCATGCAGGCCACATAAAGAGACCACTTGAGCACCTGTCCCTGTTGGCCAGCATGAATGTGCTTCTTATCTCCATAGGATATCTTCTACATATGGCAACTCATTCAAGGTAGAGAGAGGTAACCGATACGCCTATTACTAGAAACAGAGAATTAGGCAGAATGTGGAAACAGAAAAATATTTTCCAATCAAAAGAACAAGATAAACCTCAGAAAAAGAATTAAATTAAACATAGATAGGCAATCATCTTAATAAAGGAGTTTAATAAATATCAAAATGTTTGCCAAACTCTGAGGAAAAATGGATGAATGCATTGAGAATTTCAACTGAGAAATAAGAAACATAAGAAAATACCAAACAGAAGTTGTAACTGAAATGAAAAATATACAGCGGTGTTCAGTAGCAGATTGAAAGAGAAAAGAAAAAAAGACAAGTTGGAAGACAAAGCAATAAAATTTACCCAGGCATAGCAGCAAAATGAAAAGAAATAAAGATACTTTAAATGATCATTGGGACAGCATCAAGTGGAATGACATCCGTATTCCAGGGGACAGAGAGAAAAAAAACAGAGGAAGGGATAGAAAAGTTATTAGAAAAAAAAAAGTAGCTGAAAACTTCCCTGATCTGAAGAAAGAAACAGATATTCAGGTCCAGGAATTCCAGAGTTCCAAATAAGATGAACCCCCAAAAAAGACACCAAGATACATTATAATGAAAATAGTAAACATTAATGAGAATAGTAAACATTAATGATAAAGAGAGAATCCTAAAATCAGCAAGAGAAAAACAATATTACATACAATGGAAACAAAATAAGGCCATCAGCAGATTTTTTAGCAGGATCCTTATATTCCAGATGATAGTAGTCTAACATCTTCAAAATGCTGAAAGGAAAAAAAAATATTAACCAGTAAATTTCTACCTAGTAAAGTTATCATTCAGAATTGAAGGAAAGATTAAGGGTTTCCCTGATAAGCAAAATCTAAAGGAATTCACCACCTCTAAATTAGGACCTCTTTAAGCTGAAAACAAATGGCACTCATTAATAAGAAAATATATGAAACTAAAAATCTCTCTTAAAAAGGTAAATATTTAAGAAAAGTAGTGAGTCAAACACTTATAAAGCAAGTATTAAGGTAAAATACAAAAGTAGCAAATTAGTTAATGGGCATGTTAAAATATGTCATTAAAGGTATAAAACATTGGAAGGGGATAAAAAGATAAAGCTTGGAATGTGTTCAAATTTAAGTTACTACCAACCTAAAAGAGACTGCTATTTACAGAGGATGCTGTATGTAAACCTCACAATAATCACAAGAAAAAAATGTATAGTCAATTCAAAAAAGAAAATAAGGCTAAAAATAAGACTAAAGAAAACCACCAAAACACAAGGAAAGAAGGAAAAGGAGAAAGGAAGAGAGAGGAACTGTAAAATCAGCCAGAAAACAAACAAAGTGGCAGTAAGTCCACACATCAATAATTAATTTAAAAGTAAACAGGTTAAATTTTCCCAAAAAAAGTCAGAGTGGCTGAAAGAATAAAAATATAAGACACATCTATATGTTGCCTATAAGAACTTCACTTCAGAATTAAGATATACACAGATTGAAGATGAAGGGATGGAAGAAATACTCTATTCAAATAAAAAAGGAAAGAAAGCTGGAGTACCTCTACCCTTATCAGACAAAATAGACTTTAAAACAAAGACTGTAATAAAAGATAAAGAAGAGCATTACATGATGGAATCAATCCAGCAAGATGAAATAATATTTATTAATAAAATTCACTCACCATAAGAACATCAAGATAAATAAAGAAAATAAGGGAAAGATTGAAAGCAGTATATAACAGTAGTAGAGAACTTTAGCACCCTGAATTATTAATGGATTAATTATCCATACCAAAAATTAATAAGGAAATAGGAACTTAAATGACACATTAGACCAATTGATTATATCTGTACACACACAGAACATTCTATCTAGAAGTAGCAGAATATATATTCTTAAGTGCATATGAAACATTCTCTAGGAGAGATCACATGTTAGGTCATAAAACAAGTCTCAGTGAATTTAAGAAGATTGAAATCTTATCAAGCATAATCTCTAACTCCATTGGAACGGAACCAGAAATCAACCACAATTAAAAAATAGGAAAACACATACTGGAGATTAAACTACATGCTACTAAATAACCAATGAGTCATTGAAATCAAAGGAGAATACAAAATACACCTAGAGACAAATGAGAACAAAAATATGATACAAAAAAATCTCTGAGATGCAGCAAAAGCAGTGTGGGAAGAAAGTTCAAAACAATGACGACTATCTCAGGAAACACAAAAAATCTCAAGCAATCTAACTTACATCTAATGAAAGCAGAAAAAAGAACAAAGCCCCAAATTGGTAGAAAGAAAGAAACCGTAAAGATCAAAGAGCAAAACAATGAAATCAAGAGTTAAAAAAAGATCAATGAAACAGCTATTTATTTGAAAAGACAAAATTGACAAGCAATTAACTAGACTAAGCAAGGACAAAAGAGGGAGGGTTCAAATAAAATTAGAAATGAAAGAGAAGTTACAACAGATACCACAGAAATCACAATGGGTCATAAAGAGACTACTGTGAACAATTATAATCAATAAATTGAGCAACCTTGAAATTGATAAGTTCTCAAAACATGAAATCTTCAAAGACTAAATCATGAAAAAATAGAACACCTTAATAGACTAATTACTAATAAGGAGATTAAAAGACAAATACCATGTCTCATATGTGAAATCTAAAACTAAATAAAAGAACCAAGGAACAAATAGAATTAAAAAAAAAAAAAAAACTCAGAACAAATTTGTGGTTACAAGAGGGGAAGAGGGTTGTAGGTTGAGCAAAGTTGGTGAAAGGGGTCAACTGCAGAGTGATGGTTCATAACTAGATCATACGGTGGTGATTACCCTATAGTTTATATAGATGCTAAACTATAATGCTGCACACTGCAAACATATTTTTTAAAAAGAAATTAGCCCTTACACTTATGAAAACTTCCTTACATATTTAGACATTTATTTTATTAGTAAAGAAACCATTTGACTTTCAAGACTGCTTGTAAAGATCACCTCCAAACTTAGTTATTACTTCTCTTTATTAAAAAACAAGTTGACTTGTTTCTGGACCAGACATCCTATTTGACATTGGTTTTAGTACAACTCTTTTTTAATTTGTTAGGTTTGTTGGAGGAGGAAAGGTAGTTATTAGTTGTTTTGTTGTTGTTGTTTTAGTTTCATGAAGAATTTCAGTACCATGTGAAAGATAACAAATTTATTTTAATCTTAAAATGGATTTGTTTCTAATTCTAGTTTATTAAAAATTACAGGAAAACACAGTTGTGGAAATCAAAAACAAGTTACTATTATGCCTTTTGTTATAGAGGTGACCCCATTGTTTATTTTGTGAACAGTCAAGCTGGGGAATGTAAACTTAAGAGTTCCACTAGATTAAGAAGAGTGACTGTTACACCTATTTCATCAAGCACTAGTAACTTGTTTTACTATTTTGTAGAGAGAATGAGGCTTATTTTAATCACATTGCATAAGGCAGCCTTAAGATTTGCTTCTAATTATTTTCCCTATGTGTTACTTTCTTAACACAACTTTGCAGGATAATTAGCCCTGTATCTGGCCATGAAACCTGTTCATTGGGAGTTGACTGATTAGTTTTCCATTTCCCATGATGCATTTTATGTCTGTAAAAAGAGATGATTTTTGAGAAAGTGACATCAGAGTATCATCCTAATAGCTGAGTAGAGAACCTAATAGCACTGTTCCCAATTTTCTTTCTGTGCCAAGAACTGATTCAGGGTTGATGTTAAATTCTGTTTTTATTTCAGGGTTGATGTTAAATTCAGTTTTTATTTTTTTTATGAATGGTTGAATGAACAATTGAAGATTAATTCCAGAGTTACTTATGACACCTTTCAGCATTAACTTGTGCTACTGCTGATTATACACTTGAAGGAAGATCCTGAATTTCCAACTGCTCAAGCAGCCAGAAGTCCCAGTCATGTGGATGTGTGAGAAGGGCCTGTAGGAGCCTGATGAAAGAAATTCATGACTGTGAAGAAAATGCTCAGTCTTTTTTTTTGCAGCAGATTTGCATGTTGACCTGAAAAGCATCTCTCCCCATCTCTACTGTTAATCAAACATTCTTTTGGTTATAACTTTTAAAAGTACCACATATCTCTTCTAATTTTAGTGGAGACTGTCATACACAGGTGACAAGCATGCTGGAGTTCTGATGAATTTAAAATGTTAATACACAGAGAATTATGGATGTTATACAGAAGCGAGAAACTTGAGCCCTTATTGTTGCTCACTCTGCAAGTCTAATCTAATGACACTTCTCAGATTATTGATGTATAAAATGAGATCTTGCTACTATAGTTCCTTTTCATGTGTGAAAGTGTTCATCATGATTTAGGTTGAAGTGAATGTCACAAAATGTGTAATGTGCAATTAAAATAAGATGATGTCATGAATCATCTAACAATTTTTAGAAGCTCTATTCATGATTTGTTCTTTCTCCTTATTTCTCTTGAAGGAATGGCATATTGTAGATATAGCATTTTCTACTCCATTAAAAATAGGCAATGTTTAAGTATCAATGTGAATGATATAAAATTAAAAATTCAGTAGGTTAATTGCTAGATATAAATAATGAAATTATGGAAGAGTTTTTCAAGCCAAATTTGTTTTATAATGCTTTTAGAGAATGATGCTTAAAATCCAATGAAGAAAAAACACTATGCAAGATAGTAGTGACAGAAACATATTTCAATCTCTATAAATCTAATGCCTCCTTGAGGTCAACAAATGTAGCAAACAAGTATAAATAGATCAAATTAGAAATTTCTGTTCACCAAAAGACCCCATTATAAGAGTTAATAGGGTAGCAAAAAACTGAATGTGGCCATTTATAGTTCATACCTCTGAAAAAAAACTTTTGAGAATATAAAACAACTTCTGCAAAGCAGTAAGGAAAAGAGCAACAACATGATAAGTAAAAGCAAAAGAGCTGCATAGGAATTTCATACAAAGAGAATATCTAAATGGCCAATACAAATCAAAATAATGATTATCTCTGGGGAAACGAGACACAGGAAAGGTGTCTTCTAAAGTTTTGGAATGTCCTACAGGTACATTTAGTGGGTTTGCACATTCACAGATTGTGCACTTAAGTTGTAGACCTACCTAAATATCTTATACCTAATAATTTAAAAACAAAAACTTTGTTAAAATACAATATCTCATCTATGAGAGTGACAAAATTCCAGAGCTGTAATTTCTCTTAAAGAATATCTTAAACCAAAACTCTCGTGTATTGTTAATAGGCTTGCAAGAAACTTTAACACCTATAATTAATAAAAACCACACATAAACTTAATCCAGACATCCACTTTTAGAAACCTGCCCTAAATTTGTGCTGATAAAAATATTAAAAGAAATGTACACAAAGCTATGTAAACTCTTCACATGTGAAGAAAAGACTGGGGCTAATCTAAATGTCCATCAAAAGAGAACTGAATAACTGATACATATGTAATCAATGAAGGAGCAACATTCCATATAAAGAAAAAATAAATATCTCTATATACACAATCATGAAGAGTGATTTGCTATATACATTTCAAGTTTTTGTTTTAAAACATGACAAAAAATATAATACGCCATAGCTTAAGGGAGAATATACTCAGATTCATTTCATTCATATGGTTCATGTATGGGAGAATATACTCAGGTTCATTTCATTCATATGGTTCATAGAGTTCATTCTCTATATGATCTATAGAGAAATTTTTTTATGGACAGATAGCATAATTATCTACATAGAAAATCTTAAAGAATCTACACAAAAGCTACTGGAATAAGTTGAGCAATGTTGTAGGATACAAGAACAATTAATGTATTATGATATAGTAGTAATGAAAAGCTGGAAAAATGAAGTAATACAAATGTCCCTCAACTGGTGAATGATAGTACAAATAAATGATGGCACAACTCTGTAATGGAATGCCACAAAACAATAAAAAGGACTGTACTACTCATATATATAGTAACAATGATTAATATCAAATGCATTCTGATTACTAAAGGAAACAAGTTTCAATAACCTGAAAGCTACATCATTCCATTTCTATGACATTTAAAAAGATAAAATGATAGCAACATAAAACAGACTAGTGGTTGTCAAAGGCGGAGAATAGTTGTGGCTTTGACTGTGGAGGAGCATGGAGGGACTTATGTGGTGTCTTGATCATTGTGATTACACAACTCTATGAATTTGTCAAAACTTGAAAATTATACACTAAAAAGGGAGATTTTTACCTTATGTATTAGCAAAAATTAACAAAAAATTAAAAATGATGAGAAGATAAGTAATGACAATTTTATTCACATATAAGATGATAATATAATGAAATGGTCAGGTATAGAACATTTTCTGTAAAGACTGCAGCTTCTTTCAAAAGATTTAACTTGATATTTACTTTAGATATGATTTTAAACCTATGTAAATGTTATACATAATTATAAGACAAAATTAAATTTTAAAAAGCAATTTATAAAAATTAATGTAAAATTAAATAAGCCTGTCATAAACTAAAATAATAGCATAGGGATTTAAAAACAAACAAAATGTTATCTGCAGAATAAAAAATTGTAAATTGCTTTCCTAAATCATGTGGTTGATAGTGTTGAAATATTGTTTTTATTATTCAGAGTTGGCTGTATGTGTATTTTGCAGTAGAACCAATGAGTAATTAATTATTTGGATGTCTTTGAGAATCAAGATATTTTACTTTTTTAAAAGGAATTTTATTTTCAATTAAGTACATAGTGTAGAGGGTTTGGTGGGAAGATGCAATAGGAGGAAAATAATACATCAGTGTTAATTATATGGGCAAAAACATAATAAAGGATGATAATTGCATGGTTAATTGTGGATATTTCCTGCTTTAGTCAAAGAATTAAGAACTTCTATGGAGCTCCATTTCCTCTTAGTTAGAAATACTACTCAGATGCATTAATTTGGGTGTAGAAGATGTTCACTGCTGTTTTGTTTTCTAGGTCTGCTCAGTAGAAAGACTGTCTAATTTTAAAATATATATCATATCATGAGTTAATATTGACACTTTTAATTCAAATTCAGGACTACAGGATTATTGCCTTGTCTTTATGATGCTGTTGGTCCTGTGAAATGAAATAGACAGCTCTCTAAAATATTACTTGATACATATAATAAAAATTTCTGTAACTGGAAGCAGAAACTTGACTGTAGTTATCACAGTGGGAATCTAAGACTCTCACCTGTTTCCCACATCAAAACCAGTTACTAGAACTGCAATCTATTCTTGAAGGAGAGGCTAGGTCAACTGAAGGAATGCAACCACAATTTCTGTTGTAAATTTTCCCCACAAGGTTTTGGATCCTTTCACCAAAGAGACAGTAACATGAGAAAAGTATGTACCCTGTAAAAACTGAATTATTAATATCTGAAAAAAAACAAGGGTTAGAGGAATTATGTAAATCAGATAATATTGTATTCTTGAGGTAGGCAAATTTAGCTACCAAATTAATTATTGTATTAGCGAGATATATTTTGGTGGGAATAACCATAAAAGCCCCAGGAACCACCCCTTACACATCTCTTTCATTCCCTTATACCACCAAAATAGAAAAGCAGTGCTACCTTGTGCAATGGGGATATGTAAAGACTAAGGCACCAACAAGTCCTTAAAAGACTCAGAAGTGTTGACTCTTATCACACCTTAATTTATCTTTCCTTGCTCCATGGAAAATTGCAAGGATTCTTCATGGATTTTGATATAAAAAGCATGTACTACTGAAAACTCAATAAAAGGGGAGGGTGGTGGGACTTGCCATTCCAGATATATCTTCACTGGATCAATTCACCTACCATCAATTAACCTGGCAGATTCTGATGCTTCTTGATTGTAATTAGTAAAGGCTATCAGAAACAATTTGCCTTATAAAATGGAGAAAGCAATTCACTTTCAATGCTTTTTTTTTTAACTTCTATTATGTCAACTTTTCTGGTCCCTGTAATAAATTTTTCCAGAAGAAACTTAATGTCTTGATATCCTATACAACAAAATTATCCATTAAATAAATGACATTATATTAATTGGACTGAGTGAAAGTAAGTAGCCAATACCCTAAGGTGCCATATTAAAAGACTCACATGCCAAAGGTAGTTAAATTTTGTGGAAGTTCAGGATCTTGTCATATCAGTGATATTTCTGGTAGCACATTGGTCTTAAGTATGCAGGGATATCCTCTCTAAATTAAGACTCATTCCTCTGCCTTGCAGTACCCATCACTAAAAAGGGAGAGAGCAATTTTGGTTTTTGGATGTAACAGCAGTTAAGTATGCCACACCTAAGATCTCTACTTCTGACTGGAGCCCAGATTAAGAGAGGGTTCTACAGTGAGTAGAGGCTATTGTACAAGATGCCCTGCCACTTGAGGCTTATGTTCCGAGAAACTAATGTGACTCATTCTATGCTGAAACTATTCTCCATTTAGGAGCATATCATGCTCTAGCTCCTGGCCCTTATGGAAACTGAATGCCTGACCTTGGGAAAGGAAGTAACCACACAACCTGGATTACAAATCAAGAACCATGTATCTTCTAACCCACCATATTGCATAGTTTGATAGGGAATTAGGCAATGCTCTTAACCACTACACAATTGCTATTCTCCAGAGATTTCTTCTTCACATGACATTTATTGTCATGGTACTATTAAAGAATGATCTCATAGTCTTACCTTGATATTGTTTAAGATACTTTATCCTCCAAGATTTAACATAGCTTATCTATATCACAAGTTCATCTTGGTCTCTTTGATAGTTCTTGAAAGCACCTATGATTTGAGACTGGGTCTCTGTCTGTTGTGTCGCTAGGGCTGACCAGGTCCTGCAACTCTAATAGATTTTTTATTTCACTCTCCCTGAGATGGAGAGTGTCTACTGCCTGACAATATCTATGTGCCCTTGTGTACCTTGTGCCCCCCAGAGTTGGAACCCTGGATATAAGCATGAATCAGTTTAGTCTGTTACTTGTCAGAAGGTGAGAGGGGAACAGTCAAAACAACTTGCCTTTTTCTGTCAATTTCTAGCTTTTCATTTTCCCTGACTCCATAACATGTACGAGAGATCTGTAATCTGTAATATATGACTTATGAGTACATGCATGAAAGCATGCACTTGTGCACATTCATACACATCCCAACAGCAGAAATATTGGCATGAAATAATCGAGAAGTCATATCCTGACTATTGTGTGGGCAGAGGTGGAGATAGAAAGGAGAATTTCTACCTGCAATATTTCTTCACATGAGGCATCAGGACAGCTATATTTCTGGCCAAAGGGAAAAAGTCTATGTTCATTTCAGTGTTCAACAAGGAATTCCCACATTCTGCAAAAGGTAGTAAGAGCTAATTCTCTCAATGAACAGAATGCTGATTAAAATAGAGAATGCAAATAAACAAGAAGAAAACCAAAGCTGTTTGTTTTGGGGAAAGAAGGAAGGAAGAAAGATGATAAAGCTTTTCGTAGTTCATGACTAAGACAGAAAGCATTTTGCGAAATTCTTTAGCATTATCTTATATTCATATAGAGTACTGAATAGCAATTATATAGACTACCAGTTAAGTGAGGGACCTTGATGTTATCTCCCTTCCCCAAACATAGGAAATAACAGAAAGAAAAAATTTTAAACTATTAACCCAAAAGATTGATGAGAATAGGGGTGGGGAACAGCAGTGGATGAAAATACTCTGACAAAGAGTTCCCATTGTGGCACAGCAGAATTGAATCTGACTAGGAACCATGAGGTTGCAAGTTCGATCCCTGGCCTCGTTCAGTGGGTTAAGGATCCGACATTGCTGTGAGCTGTGGTATAGGTTGCAGATGCGGCTGGGACCTGTCATTGCTGTGGCTGTGGCTATGGTGTAGGCCGGCGGCTGTAGCTCCAATTGGACCCCCAGCCTGGGAACCTCCATATGCAGAGGGTGTGGCCCTAAAAAAAAAAAAGACAAAAAGTAATCACAGGTTATCAAGATTAATATGAAAGCCATCTGTCCAAGAAAGGAAATTTTACAAATAATCATTTCCTAGATAACCTCCTTCTTAAGGAAAAAAAAAAGAAAGAAAGAAAGAAAGAAAATACTCTGCCAAGTTTTAGAAAGACAGAAAAGTGATAACTGACCATATGGTTGAGAAAGTTAAATCTGTATGCCTAAAGAGGTTGATACCTTCAAGAAGTGAGCCAACAAGCTCTACAGACCAGCTGAGGGTCTCAGAGCTTGAAAGCATTGCAGAGTATGTAAGCAGGGCACAAGCAGGTCTTGGATGAATATCAATATACAATGTATTTGGCCCTCCAGGACCCTTCCCTACTTCATGCGTGAGGCAACTGCTACTTATCATCAATGCTGAATGAAACAGGATGTTTTACTCTGTAAAGCAAGTGATGCAAAGAGATTTGAGGGCCCCAAGCACAGGAAAAGGAAGGGGGGAGACAGGGGCTGAAAAAAAAAAAAAGGAATTTTGTGAAAGCACTCATTGGGAAATGTGGACCCTGAGCAAACTCCCCAACTTTTTTCAAGGAAGATTGCCATATAGACAAATTATAATCCCACCCCAGTTGGCCAGGAAAGAGAAGACTTTTGCCCTAGAGAAATTAAAAGATCCAGAGGAAAGATCTTCAAACTTAAATTTGTATCACATTTCATTCATTTCAAGTGTTACCCAAAAGTAATATTTTCTTAACATTATCTGATCAGTGACATGGAACATGGAACACATGATTTCCAGAAGGGCACACTGACAATGCATTTGCCTGTACTTTGTGCTTGCTTGCTTGCTATCTTACTCTAAATATGTCCTAATAAATATTTTCCAAGTGTATTAACAAATTCAGCCATATACTTGTCAAAGTTCAGTTATCAAAAATCACAAAGTGCTGAAGAAATTTTTCTAAGTCAACTAATATGTTCCCTGGGCACAATAACTTCTAAACAGGGTTTCCTGTCATATTTCTGTACAATGTCAAGATAGAAGTGAACAAACACACATGGAATTTTAGAGGTCTTATATTTTTGCTTCAGTGAAGCTAAACCAAATTATTTAATAGCTTAAAGTCAATCTCCTATCTTTTCAAAAATTTCAGCATCAGCATTCATGAAAGGTTTTCGTGGAGTTTCAGACTAGGAACTAAAAAAGCCACTGGTAGTCAAGTGTGTATCCATGGAAATAGGAAATGAGTAGACTTTTTGATAAGATTATGCTATCTTTGGGATAGGTCATAATGACACCTGGTGAAAGGAAATGCAGGACAGAAAAGGGCCTGAAGCAAGCCTGTCCTCATTAATTTTATCTCAACTCCATTCCTCTCATTTGTCATTGGCAATGTATTTTTCAACCCTCCAGCACCATAAGAAAATGTCTAGTTGTTTCTAAAATTCAATGAGATTTTCTGGCTTTCATGGAATATTTTTGATAACTCACTTCCTATTCACAGGGAAGGGTTAAGGAAAATGTATTGAATTAATTCCTTGGTTATAGTTAATGTTCTAATTTTTAGAATAAATCATTGTGCTTTTTCTCACTGATCTCCTAGTAAAGCAACCATCCTTATAAAGTTTCTCAGCTTTATATACCGCCTCATTGACTCCCATGAGGATTAAATAATGTAATGTGTGTAAAGTGTTTAGCACAATACCTGGCATGAGTAAGTACATATTAAGAGATAGCTGTTTAGGTGGTTATATCATTATTACTATTAACTTGCAATTTCACATACTTTCCATTCAGTGTCTTTTTAAAAAACCACAAGCATTTTCTTCTATATCTGCCTAATGTTTAAGTCACAAAGAATCATGATAATCAAATGTTAGTCCTTTTTGAGGTGATCTTTTTTCTAATGTATTTTTCCTTTTAGAGGGTATATACAAAGTCATGAAGACTCAGGGTTAAACAATAACTATTCTGAGAATCCTCACCTACCTCAGTTATATTGGCTTTTAGAGTAGTGTCAGATAAAGGGTTAATTCCAGTACTGCTTTGTTCTCTTTGGAAAAATGCCTATCAAGAAGTATCTCTTTTCCCTTTTATTCCTTAGAAACTGATATAGAAAAATATGTATTTTATATTATTCAAATGTATCCTCTTTTTTTTGACTTAAATGTCTGCTCATTAAGCAGACTTAACAGTAACTACTATAATATTTATTTGCTCTCTGGCTGAAATTGATTTATTTTATAGAACTAAACACATTAAATTTCCCCTGTCTTTTATAATTAGAGTTACAAACATCCAGTATGCCTTAAACATATCCTTTTATACCTATTTTCCTGGTATCCATTCTCAGTTGCACTTGTGCTTGATTTTTCATTTTTAACAAAGTATAATGATAACCAGTCTCCTTTTCAAGACCTTCTCAGAATCATAGACTGAATGTAAAAATAGCACATGCATGCACACATGCACACACACACACACACACACACACACACACGAGCAAGGCAAGGAGAGGGCTTGTTTATAACATTTACCAATGTATGTTGATGGCCAATTAAATTCAAAATTTTAAGCAAAACACATGTTTTATACTAAAATATCAGGAGAAAATTCAGTGCAGACTTTTTCATAATTTCGAAGTTAGAAAGTAATTGCTAGGCTTGACATTCATGCCAATAGTTAGAAAGGAAAAGATTGACATAATGGATTGCATGAATATTTAAAATGTCTTTAGAGAAAAGAAACATGAACAAAATTAAAACAGGTTATAAACGAGGATAATATTGAATCTCATGTGACAATTTTTTTTAAGATCGTTGTTCTTAAAGAAAACAGCTTTCATAGGAAAAGAAAGACAAAAATTTTTAACAAGAAATGAGCAAAGATAATGAAAATGAACAGCTATTTTGCCAAAGAGATAAATGCCTTCCACCAAATAAACACTGTTAAAACAATTGCAGATAAAAAATATATGTTAAGATTTGTTTCACGTTTTCAGTTCACGTTTTCAGTAAAAATATCACTAGTACTCAGAATTGGCAAGATTTTTGAGGAAATGAGAAATATTGATAGATTTCAAATTACTGAAATATTTTTGAAGAACAGTCTGGTAATAAGCATCAAAATTTTAAATGTGTCAACTCTTTGACTCAGTAATATACTTTAAAAATATACCTCAGGAGTTCCCATCATGGCTCAGTGGTTAATGAATCTGACTAGGAACCGTGAGGTTTCAGGTTCAGTCCCTGGCCTTGCTCAATGGGTTAAGGATCCAGCGTTGCCAGGAGCTGTGCTGTAGGTCACAGACATGGCTTGGATCCTGTGTTGCTGTGGTGTAGGCCGACAGCTATAGATCTGATTGGACCCCTAGCCTAGGAACCTCCAAATGCCATGGGTGCAGCCCTGAAAAGACAAAAAGACAAAAAATAAAAATAAAAATATACCTCAGAAAAAAATATTAGTGTATTCAGATTAAGAAGAAATGCATTCATCTTCTTTTCCTAGTAACAAAATTATAAAGCTTGTTTTCTAGTAAATTTTTCATCAAGAGCTCATGGGAGAAATGTCCCCGAGTTCCCAATGCTGAAAATAATTTTTGTACCCCCTTTATACCTAAAAGTCAGTTTTGTTGGCTATAAAATTGTTAGTTCCTTTTTCTCTTTCCCCTTGAATATTCTAACATTTTAATCCTATTTTTTAGATATCAGTATTACCACCAAGATGTATAATGATAATGTAAATTTCTTTCTCTGTTCTTTGCTTAGATAGCTAAATGATTTTTTATTTTTATTTTTATGGCTGCACTTGCAGCATATGAGGTTCCCAGGCTAGGGGTCAAACTGGAGTTGTAGGTGCAAGCCTACACCATAGCCACAGCAACATGGGATCTGAACTGAGTCTGCAACCTACATCACAGCTCACAGCAATCTTGGATCCTTAACCCACTGAGTGAGGCCAGAGATTAAGCCCACACCCTCACAGACACTATGTCAGGTTCTTAACCCATTGAGCCACAATGGGAATTCCCTATTTTTCTTTTTTTTTACTGTTCTATAACTTGAAAATGAAATTATTTTTGGCAATGACCCATATATCTTATTAAATGTTATTATTGTATTATGGAAAGCAACATAATAATTTAAAGGTGTAAAAACAGAAATTTATTACTTTGGTGAAATAAACTCAAAGTTCCATTCTAGATTCTTCGTTTTTAAAAATCCTTAGTGCTGACAATACCAGGAGGAGAGGCAAGATGGTGGAAGAGTAAGAGGACGTGCTCACCCTCTCCCACAAACACATCAAAAAAACACATCTACAGGTAAAACAATTCACACAGAACATCAACTGAATGCTGGCAGAAGAACTTAAATCTCCAAAAAGGGCAAGAAACTCTTGACATAACTGGGTAGAACAAAAGAAAAAAAGAGAGAAAGAAAATGAATCAGGACTGAACTAGCACTCCCCTGAGAGAGCTGTGAAGGAGAGAGGGAACCCACACTGTGGGAAGCCACCTGACTGATGAAAGATCAGCCAATTTAGAGGGAACTCCAAGAAGCCAAGAAAAAGCAGCAGCTGGACTAAGAACCAAAAAGCAGAGTGAGAGAGGCACAGATCATCTGAATCACTGGTACAGACACCACAGCCTGAGATGCTCTGGAGGGGGCTGGGTGCTGAGATTTAGGCTCTGGAGATCAGTCCTGGGGAGCGGGCTGGCATTGGTGGTGTGGAGACAGCCTAAGGGATAAGGGAGCAGTGCACAGTGGGTAGAGGGATCAATACACTAAGGGCTGGGGAGTGGAAAGCCACAGCAGAGGGAACCCAGGAGAAGGTTCCAACCCACAGGAGAGACAAGGTGCAGTTGTTGGGAAAGGGAGAAGAGGAGGGGTAGGCCAACATAGAAAACTCCTTGCCCACCTGACCTCAGCGAGTGGAGCATTCCAGGGGCAACATACACCACCGTATGGCCAGGAGGCCCCGCTGGCACGGCCACAAGCTCCCAGCACCCGTGCCCCACCCACGTGAAACCGGCTATACCACACACTTTCCCAGTACTTTGCCCTGCCAGACGAACCTGCCCTGCCACACACTCCTGGTGCCCACACACCACCAGGGTGGAACAGGACTCGCTGGGCATGCCGAGTGCTCCCGGCACCCATGCCTAACCAGCAAAGAGCCAGAATCGCCAACCCCACCATGTGCTCCCTGCTTCCATGCCCTGCCCACACAGAGTGTGACACGCCAGCCCTGCTGTACTTTCCTGGTGCCTGCACCCCACCAGAATGGACCCAGATCCTCCGGCCCTGCCGAGCACTCCTGGCACTGGGTCTGCTGGCACGGAGCCACCCCCTCCAGCTGGCCCTGGACTGTACCAAACTATAGTTTGATTTCCCCAAATTCACAGAAAAAGAAAAACCAGGCGTGATAAAGAAGCTCAGAAGGCATTCCCAGTTAAAGGAACAGGAGAATTCACCTAAAACAGTTAACAATGAAACAGACCTCTGCATTCTGAGAGACATTGAGTTCAAAAGGGAAGTATTACAAATACTGAAGGAATTAAGAGAGGATATGAACAGTAATTCAGATTTCTTTGGAAAGGAACTAGAAAATATAAGGAGGAGCCAAGAAGAAGTAGAAAATTCACTTGCAGAGATACAAACTGAGCTAAAGGTAACAAAAACCAGAATGAATAATGCAGAAGAACAAATTAGTTATGTGGAAGATAGAATAATGGAAATCAACAAACAGGACAGCAGACAGAAAACCAAATGAAAAAACATGAAAGCAATATAAGAGACCTATGGGATAATATAAAGTAGGCCAAACTATGCATAACAGGAATTCCAGAAGGAGAAGATAAAGAAAAGGGGATTGAAAATATATTTGAAAAAATTATGGCTGAAAACTTTCCAAATCTAAAGCATACTGATATCAAGATACAGGAAGCAGAGAGGGCCCAAACAAATTGAACCCAAACAGGGCCATACCAAGACATGTTATAATAAAAATGGTAAAAGTTAAAGATAAAGAGAGGATTCTAAAGGCAGCAAGAGAAAAGCAAAACATTAATTATAAAAGAACCCCCATAAGGCTATCATCTGATTTCTCTACAGAAACACTAAAGCCCAGAAGGGAGTGGCAAGATATAATTAAAGTACTGAAAAGAAAAAATCTGTAACCTAGAGTACTCTATCCAGCAAGAATATCATTTCTATAAATTAAACAAAAGAAAGAAAGAAAGAAAGAAAGAAAGAAAGAAAGAAAGAAAGAAAGAAAGAAAGAAAGAAAGAAAGAAAGAAAGAAAGAAATAGAATGGAGGAAACCACAATTGGAAAGCAGTCACTTAAATAAGCCAGCATACAGATCCAAACATGAACATGTTAATTAAAAAAATAAAATAAAGACATAAAATTCATACAATGTGGGTAAAGGAAGTAAGAAAAATAGATTCTTTTTTTATTTTAATGATGTGTTTGAGCCTATATGATTATCAGGCTAAAGTAAGCAGATATAGGAAGGGGTTAATATACTTAAAAAACAGAGCAACCACAAATCAAAACTGAACATTACATTCACAAAAACCAAAAAGAAAACTACACAAGCATAAAATAAATAGAAACCATCCAACCCAAAAAAGAAAAGAGAAACACAGACTCAACTGGA
This sequence comes from Phacochoerus africanus, assembly GCF_016906955.1. Lineage (NCBI taxonomy): Eukaryota > Metazoa > Chordata > Mammalia > Artiodactyla > Suidae > Phacochoerus > Phacochoerus africanus. Next base: position 76,173,140 of record NC_062546.1, on the reverse strand, counting down.
AAACAAGGTTTAAAATGGTGTTAAATATGTATCTATCAATAATCACCTTAAATGTCAATGGCCTGAATGGTCTCATCAAAAGACACAAAGTGGCAGACTGGATAAAAAAGCAAAAACTTAAAATATGCTGTCTATAAGAGACTCACCTTAGGGCAAAGGACACATATAGACTGAAAGTGAGGGCATGGGGAAAGATATTTCACGCCAATGGACAAGACAGGAAAGCAGGAGTTGCAATACTCACATCAGACAAAATAGACTTTAAAACAAAGACCATAAAGTAAGACAAAGAAGGCACTATTTAATGGCTAAAGGATCCATTCAAGAAGAGGATATTATCATCAATATATATGCCCCTAATATAGGAGCACCCAGAAACTTCCAACAAATACTAACAGACATAAAAGGAGAGGTTGATGGGAATACAATCATAGTAGGAGACTTTAACACTCTACTCACAGTAATGGACAGATCCTCTAGACAGAAAATCAATAAGGCAACAGATATCCTAAAGGACTCAATACAAAAGTTAGACTTCATTGATATTCTCAGGTCATTACATCCAAAAAAAGCAGAATATACATTCTTCTCAAGTGCACATGGAATATTCTCAAGAATTGATCACATACTGGGGCACAAAGCTAACCTCAACAAACTTGAGTGTATCTTCTCTGACCATAATGGCATGAAACTAGAAATCAACCACAGGAAAAGAAATGAGAAAAAACTGACTACATGGAAACTAAACAACATGCTACTAAAAAAATCAATGGGTCAGTGAGGAAATCAAGAAGGAAATTAAAAAATACCTCAAGACAAATGATTATGAAAACACAACCACTCAAAATCTATGGGATGCCACAAAAGCAGTGCTCAGGGGGACATTCATAGCAACATAGGCCTTCCTGAAAATGAAGAAAAATCTCAAATAGACAACACACCACCTAAATGAATTAAAAAAAAAAGAACAAACAAACCCTAAAGTCAGCAGAAGGAAGGAAATAATAAAGATCAAAGAGGAAATCAATAAAATAAAGATTTAAAAAAACAATAGACAAAATCAATCAAACCAAAGGCTGGTTCTTTGAAAAGATAAAAAAAAAAAATAGACAAACTTCTGGCTAGACTCACCAAGAAGAGGAGAGAAAAAAACCCAAATAAACAAAATAAGAAATGAAAAAGAAGTCACAGTAGATACTACAGAAATTAGAAAACTATGAGAGAATACTATCAACATTATATGCCAAAAATTTTGACAACCTAGAAGAAATGGACAACTTTCTAGAGACTTAGAGTCTGCCAAAACTGAATCAAGAGGAAATAGATCAACTGAACAGAGTGATCACTAGAAATGAAATTGAATATGTGATAGAAACACTCCCTATAAATAAAAGTCCAGGACCAGATGGCTTCACAGGGGAATTCTACCAAACATTCAAAGTGGAACTTTTACCCATTCTACTTGAACTTTTTCAAAAGGTTGAAGAAGAAGGAACTCTCCCAAAGACATTCTGTGATGCCACCATTACCCTAATTCCAAAACCAGACAAAGATACCACCAAAAGAGAAAACTATAGGCCAATATCTTTGATGAATATAGACGCAAAAATTCTCAACAAAATTTTAGCTAGCCGTATCCAACCACACATCACAAAGATCATACACCGAAACCAGGTTGGATTCATCTCAGGGTCACAAGGATGGTTCAGCATATGCAAATCAATCAACATCATGCACCACATTAACAAAAGAAAAGTCAAAAAACACATGATCATTTCAATAGATACAGAAAAATCATTTGACAAAGTCCAACATCCATTCATGGTCAAAACTCTTAAAGTGGGTATAGAAGGAACATTCCTTAACATAATCAAACCATTTATGACAAACCCACAGCAAATATAACACTCAGTGGAGAAAAGCTGAAAGCCTTCCTACTAAAATCTGGAACAAGACGAGGATGCTCACCCTCGCCACTGTTATTCAACATAGTACTGGAAGTCCTAGCCACAGCAATCAGACAAACAAAAGAAATAAAAGGCAGCCAAATAGGAAGAGAAAAGGTAAAACTGTCACTGTATGCAGATGACATGATACTATATATAGAAAACCCTAAGGACTCAACCCCAAAACTGCTTGAACTGATGAACAAATTCAACAAGGAGGCAGGATATAAGATTAACATTCAGAAATCAGTCACATTTTTGTATACTAACAGTGAAATATTAGAAAAGGAATATAAGAACACAATACTCTAAAAATTGCACCCCAAAAAATCAAATACCTGGGTATACACCTGACCAAGGAGGTAAAAGACTTATATGCTGAGAACTATAAAACATTAATCAAAGAAATGAAAGAAGATGTAAGGAAATGGAAAGATATTCCATGCTCTTGGGTTGGAAACATTAATATTGTAAAAATGGCCGTACTACCCAAAGTGATCTACAGATTCAATGCATTCCCTATCAAATTACCCATGACATATTTCACAGAACTAGAACAAATAATCCAAAAATTTATATGGAACCACAAAAGACCCAGAATTCCCAAAGCAATCCTGAGAAACAAAAACCAAGCAGGAGGCGTAACTCTCCCAGACTTCAAGCAATATTACAGAACCACAGTCACCAAGACAGAGTGGTACCGGTACCAAAAGAGACATACAGCTCAATGGAACAGAATCAGAACACAGAAATAAACCCAGACACCTATGGTCAATTAATCTTTGACAAAGGAGGCAAGAACATAAAATGGGAAAAAGTCAGTCTTTTCAGCAAGAATTGCTGGGAAACCTGGATAAAGCAGCATGCAAATCAATGAAACTAGAACACACCCTCACACCATGCACAAAAATAAACTCAAAATGGCTTAAAGACTTAAATATAAGACAAGACGCCATCATACTCTTGGAAGAGAATATAGGCAAAACATTCTCTGACATCAACCTTACAGATGTTTTCACAGATCAATCTCCCAAAGCAACAGAAATAAAGGCAAAAATAAACCAATGGGATCTAATCAAACTGAAAAGCTTTTGCACAGCAAAGGAAACCAACAAGAAAACAAAAAGACAACTTACAGAATGGGAGAAAATACCTTCAAATTATGCAACCGACAAGGGCTTAATCTCTAAAATATACAAGCAACTTATACAGCTCAACATCAAAAAAGCCAACAACAGAATGCAAAAATGGGAAATATTAATTTATGATATGACTCACAGAGTTTATTTCATTTTCAAAATACACCAAATACCCCCCCCCCAACAAGGAAGGACTAACAGTGAATTTTATGATAAAAAGGCATTGCCTTTTTCCAGGACTTTATATATGGGATCTCTCTGTGTGAAGGACCAAAGGATAATGCAACCTTAATTTTGACTAAATAGTATGCCAGATTACAAAAGTTTCTATAGAATACCCAGGGTTCCTTGCAAAATTAAAAATATATATATTAACAACATAATGATCAGTTTGGTAAACAGAGCATGCCACTAGGATTACTGCAAAAAGAGGAAAAAGAACTCTATAGTTACTGTCATTGCCAAATGTGCACCTCTCCTTGTTGGCCTCTTATACTTTGCACATGCAAAACCATGTTCCTAAAAGTTAGCTCATCCTATTTCTTCTAGTCTTCTTCATCTCACTTCAGGGTAACTCTGCTTTTTAATCATCCAGACCTTTATCCATACTGCTCTTTCTTTGACACTAAATATCTCATTCATAAATAGATTCTAACTTCAAGATAGATCTTGAGACAACTCTTCCGTCTTCCTACATGATGGCCAGGTGGTGAGGGACTTCCTCCCTTCTGACCCATGTTACCACACTGTTCCCCTCACCATTCTCCCTGTTTCTGCCCTTGTCACCATACGGGTGGTTTTCAATGAAATAGCCAGATTTACCCTGTTAAACATAACTCGGATCTTTTCATATTTCTTGTCAAATTTCTCAAAATGCTTCCTTCTCACTCACTGAGCAGAAGCCCAAGTTCTGGTGTTGAAGTTCAAGGCCTACCTGATCCCCTCCCCCTTACCTCTCTGAACTCACTTCTCTTAAATCTGCTGCCTCAGTTTTTTCCAACTACTCTGGCCTGCTCACTATTTCTGAAACACACTGTACATACACACACCTTAGTATCTTTTCCCTCTGCTGAGAATGCTCTTCTGGCTGAAGGAATGTGACTCTTCTTTTTCCATAACTTTCCTCAGTTGATGTCTTCTTACAGAGCTCTTTCACATCACATCTAAAATTTCTCTGCTCAACTCCTGAATCCCCAGGATATCCTCCTGCTTTAGATGTCTCCTTAGAATTTTCAGCTCAAACACACTGTATGCTTTAGTTACTTAATTTACACATTGCTTGCCTCTCCCCTTAAAAGTTAAAATCCCAAGTGTTGGGTTTTGTCTGTTTTGCTCAGTGCTCTATCACTGGTGTCTGGGGTAGTGTCTGTGGCATCAGGGGCCCACACTGCACAACTCTTTCCTCACTGCATTCCATCTAAGCAGGATTTTCAGCGAATAGCAAGGGATATATAAGCGAATAGCAAGGCACTGGTCCTCCTGGAATTATGCAAAATGGTGATCTTGCCTGCCATCCACTAAGCATAAAACAAATGTTAAAGAAATAAATGGGAGTTCCTGTTGTGGGTCAGCAGAAATGAATCCAACTAGTATCCATGAGGATGCAGTTTCGATCCCTGGCCTCACTTAGTGGGTCAGAAATCTGGCATTGCTGTGAGCTGTAGTGTAGTTCGCAGACATGGCTCAGATCCCACATTGCTGTGGCTGTGGCATAGGCTGGCAGCTGTCTGGGAACTTCCATATGTTGCAGATACTGCACTAAAAAGCAACAACAACAACAACAACAAAAACAAAAAACAAAAAAAAGGAAAAGAAAAAGAAAAAAGAAAAGAAAGAAGTCCTGTATAAACCAGTAATCTCAATACCATAGGAAAGAAGTCTTGGAAATTTGCAGGGTTTTATTTATTTATTTAAGACCCAGTGCCAGGCAAAACTATGGCAATGGTAAAATGATCATTGGTAGCCAGAGTTGATGGGGCTAGGGATAGGTAGGGATGAAGAGGCAGATCACAGATGATCTTTAGGGAAGTGAAAATACTCTGTATGATGCTATAATGATAGATATATGCCATAATATTTGTCCAACCCTAGAATGTACAACACCAAGAGTGAACCCTAGTGTAAACTATGAATTTTGGGTGATTATGATATGCCAGTATAGTTTCATCAGTTGTCATAAATGTACCACTCTTGTGAGGGATGTTGACAATTGGGGAAGCTGTGCCTGCATGGTAGAAAAAATATTGAGAAATCTCTGTGCCTTCCTTTCAGTTTTGCTCTAAACTTAAAACTGCTCTAAAAAACAGAGTAAAAAAAATTAAAAAAAAACCTTTCTGCCAAAATAATCCATATTTTTATTCATTTATAATTATTGAAACTATCTTTGTAAAAATCATTAATTCAGAGTAGAGTTAAATGTGGAAAATACATAAAGAAATATTTTCCAAAATCCTTAGTAATTCAGAATTCATATATTTTTATGCTGAAATTATCTTTTTGATTTAGGTAACCACTCAGTTTCTTTATTTTTCTCTGGATTGAAAAGGTCAGTAATCTGAAGCAATTAATTCTGTTTTATTCTTCCTCATTTAGCAAACATTTATTGAGTACTTCATAGCTTTCTAAGCGTGGTATTCGATATCTTAATGTTTATTGTTTAAATACTGACAAAAACTATATATTGCTGTGTTCTAGTATCAAAACTGTGAGTTATCAGAGATTGTTTAGGCAAATCATTGAAAACTATAATCCCCACATCCTGAGAATTAAACTTATTTTGCTTTTCCTAAGGATCAGTAACGAATACAATGTCAAAAATGTCCTCATTGGCAATGGATATTGTTATCCATAATGCAAAAAAAATAAAGATCACACTTATCAAATTATTTAACATTTATAATATTTTTATAGAAGACCACGTTTGATTTTGAAAATAAGAATAGATACTTGAGAGAAAAATTAAAAGGTTGCATTTTGCTGCCATTTTCAACTTCAAGGGAAATTACCACTGAACTACTGATTACTAAAAAAATTTTTGCATGGAAAAATCCTTTTTTTCTTGTTATATCATTCTGTGTATTGTATTTTCAACTCAAGATATCTCAGATATTAACATCTCTATCAAAAGAATCACATATAGCAGGTAATTCCAAGGCTTTAAGCATAAAGCAGGTAATTGAGGGGCTATAAGCACCCTATTTTAAATGACAATCAAACCATAAGTTTATATTTGCATCTCCACAAGTTCCAAGGTTAGGTTTGGGTTCCTAATAAATATTACAGGTATTTAGTTTAACACAGTGGTACTCAACTTCATTTTCTTTTCATCTTCATTCTGTCATTTTCATCTTCATTTTCTGCAAATTCTTCAAAATTTTTTCCTTAGGTAATATCAGTTTATTTTCTGAATTTTAACCCTAGATAAAGTAGCATTCTTTACATTTCTCAATGCAAGCACTCTTTACATTTCTCAATGAATTATTTTTGTGCTAGTTCATTTGCTTGCCTCAGAAGTATCTTAAACTGCAATACATTTTAAAAAGCAAAGTTAAAATGAATTGTGAATATTTATGTATATTGTAAATCATCTTATATTACTACTCCAAGGTCATTACGAACAGCAAAAACAAAAGTGAGGAAAGCTGAAAGTCACTCCTTCCATCAAATGATCATTGCTTCACTGACAACTGAAATGTCAAGTGAAAAATGCATTTACAAGATGCTAGAATAGCTATCCCATATGGAATATGGTTGACCTTGTTCATACTTTTTCAAAGAAAAATAATTTATAGGTGTATTATTTTCAATTTTCTTTTTCTTTATGTTTCTGTGCTACAAAAGAGCTAATGCACCTATCTTCAAAGGAAGGAACCAGAAAGATTCAGTGATAAGAGTACAACACATGGGGCATTGTGAGCTTAGGATTCCAAGACCACGTATCATACAATTGCCATTGTGAGATGGATTTAATATATAGCTCGAGACTTGAGGCCACCCGGATAGGGAAAAACTGTCCATCTTCAGATTAATCGTTAAAAATTCTTTTCCTGGGTATCTTTGGAGGATCATTAGGAGATTATTAAACCCTGTAGGCTATAAAAGATATTAGCGTCACTAGATGGGTTCTTTCTAAAGATGCATGTTACCATTGACCAATTTGGTTCATAACATCCCACAAACAGTTTACCTGAGGACAATACTTTTTATTCAGGTGATTCAATTTCTGGCGAAGAGATCCTGAAATTATCAGGGAGATGACCCAGGGGTCATAATCCTAATTAGCTATATCAAGTGTTAGAAAAATATAGCCATATGTACTAAGCACTGATCAGTTACAAACACATAAAAAATATTCTAAATGTAATCCAAGTTTGAGGTACAAAGTTAAAGAGAATCTCATCAAAGCTTTCATTTTTTTTTTTTGTCTGAAAACAAATAGCTCCTCTCTACATTCCAGCATTCATTAAGTCCTGTGTTAGAAACTATGTTGAATAGTCTAATAAGCTGTTTTAAAATTCTTTTCTAAAACTGCAATGTTTTATGATGGAATTGGTGCTCCTGAGAGGACCATACTTAGGAGAAGGAATTTTACATCATCTGAGAGGGAGACAAAGACTAAAATATCCTTCTCTATCAGTATGTCTATTGGATCTGGAAACCTCAAGGGTTTGGTTTTGGTGGAAATGGAAGTGAAAGTATGTCTTTCTGGTCACTATGCAAACTTGTTCCCCATTGTAGGGCATTTGCCTTCGCCCAAATATAATCAAGACCAGTCCTGTTACAGTCTGATATCTTGAAGACCATCATTTTGTCTGGTCTGATTTCCTTCGTCTTTGGATATTCCTGTCTTGGCTGGACTTCAGTCAAAAAGTGTATTTCATTGGCTGTAACATACAATCACAGACATTTATGAAGTACTCTCTATATTACATGAACTATTGGGAGTAACAAGGATGATAATGTAATCATCAGAGATTCCTACTCCATTATTATTTTCATGATCCAGGCAAAAAATCTGAATAATAATCTAACTCCGAATTATTGTTGTTACAATATTTTATAACTTTTTCAATTTCAACACTGTTTAACAATAAATCCTATCTAAAAAAATAGCAAAGAAGCTCCAGCATAATATCGTTTTTACTACTTCATTTGACACATACTTCCATAACATGATACTCATTTTCTAGGGTTAATGACCAAAGAAATAAGCATCCTTTGTACACCTTCTAATTATGACACTTTCTCTTTATTTTCATTTAAAAAAATTTAGTTAATTTTAATTTAGGTATAATTGACATGTTAATTTCAAGTATGCAATATAATGATTCAATATTTATATACATTATAAAATGACCACAATAAGTCTAGCTAACATTCATCACCTTACACAGTTACAAATTATTTCCTTGTGATGAGAAATTTTAAGACTACTCTCTTAGCAACTTTAAAATATGCAATACAGTATTACTAACTGTAGTTACCATGTTATACACTAAATTCCCATGACATTTATTTTATAACTGGAAATTTGTGCCTTTAGACCCCCTTTCCCCTTATGCTAATATATGCATTTCCCCTTTTTCTTTATGCTAATATATGCATTTCCATGATTCTTATCTTCAGACTTCCTAGGAGATGAGTGTTTGGACATACATAGCTCCTATTTCTGATACTGTGTCCCTTACTTGCTCCTTTGGTATGACAGTGAATGTCTTCTTACATGTTCCAAGTCTACAGAACTTCTGGGCAGCACAGAACAGGAATAGTATCTTAAAATCCAGATTCTCTCCATAATTTTCTACAACATCATAATCATCCAAATAAGTGGGCAGTCTTAAAACCTCCAAGACAATATTAAATGCACCAACATTCACATTATAGGGTCCTAGAAGGAGAAGAAAGGGCCTGAGAAAATATTTGAAAAGATAATAGCTGAAAACATCTCTAATATGGAAAAGGAACCACTTGAGTCCAGGAAATGCAAAGTCCTATATAAGATAAAACCAAGGAGAAACTCAACAAGACACATATTAAGCAAATTGTCAAAAATTAAATAAAAGGGAAAGTATTAAAAGCAACATGGGAAAAGCAGCAATAATATACAGGGGAATCCCTGTGTGATTATCAACTGATTTTTCAACCCCAGCTCTGCAGGCCAGTGGGGAGTAGAACAATATATGTAAAGTGATGAAAAAGAAAATGTACAGCTAAAACTCTACCCAGCAAGGCTCTCATTCAGAGTCTATGAAGAAATCAAAAGCTTTACAGACAAGCAAAAGCTAAGAGAATTCAGCACCACCAAACCAGCTTTTCAACATATGTTAAAGGACTTTTCCAGGAAGAAAACAAAAGGCCACAAATAGAAATAACAAAGTTATAAATGAGAAAGCTCACCAGTAAAGGGAGACATTGAATAAATGTAGGAAATCATCCACACACAATATGATATCAAACCCAGCAATCATGAGAAGAGGAAAGTACAAATGCAAGATAATGGAAATACATTTGAAATTAAAAGACCAGCAAAACCTCATGGTAAATGCAAACCAGAAATCTACAATAGATACACAAAAAAAGAAAAAGCAAACTAAACACAACCCTAAAGATAGTCATCAAATCACAAGAGAACAAAAGAAGGGAAGAAAAAAGACCTACCCATAAAACCAAATCCAAAACAATTAACAAAATGGCAATAATAAATACACATTGACAAATACATTCATTGTAAATGGATTAAATCCTCCAACCAAAAGAAATAGACTGGCTGAATACAAAAATAAGACCTGTATATATATATATATATATATATATATATTGTCCCCAAGAGACCCATTTCAATCTAGGAACACATACAAAGTAATGGGATGGAAAAAGATATTCCATGCAAATGGAAACCAAAAAGCTGAAGGAGCAATACTTATATCAAATGAAATAGACTTTAAAATCAAGAATGTTACAAGTGACAATGACAGACATTACCTAATGATCAAGGGATCAATCCACAAAGAACATATACCAATTGCAAATATATATGCACCCACCCACAGGAGCACTTCAATATATAAAGCAAATGTTAACAGCCGTAAAAGGGGAAATCAACAGTAAATCCCCACCATCACCCTGAGTTCCACCAATGTCAATCCTGCAATGTTGCATATAAACTTTAGTTATTATGACCTCCCACCCCAATCCCCTAGGTATTTAGATTCAGCCCTGAGGCCCATCAAACCCAAACTCAGAGTGGGAGTGGGATGTAAGGCACTCATCCAGGCCTTTCCATCTCCAAACTCCTCCCTCTCCCAGTAATTCCTTCCAGAGGCAAGCTCACCTTGCTGCAAGATGACAGAGATGTGGCAATTCAAGTAGGAGAGGCTGTGAGTCTTGGCTCATACCTCAGTGACCTCTCTGCTGCAAATAAGGCTGCCTTCTGTCTTAACTCAGCAGCTCAAGGAGTTGGCAAAGGAACATACATCCAAGCCCCAGCTTCATGCCTGCCACACTGCAAGAGATTTCAGTCTTGTGAAAAGGCTCTGCCTTCACTTGCTGCAAACACTTAACTTTTAAGCCAGTGGGTATATATCAGAATCACCTGGAGTCCAAGAAAGCACACAGAGACTTCTGCTCGTTGAAGTAAAAAAGGGCCTGAGAGCCTTGAGCAGTCTCCTCAGGAGAATCTGATTCCCACCAAAGTTTAAGAACCACTGATTTAAGCCTGGACCAAAGGGTTGCAAAGTTTTCTGTGCATTTGAATCACCTGGGGATCTTGTTAAACTGCATGTTGATTTAGCAGTCCTGATGCAGGGCCTGAGAGTCTGCAACTCTAATGGATTCCCAGAAGATGCCAATACAGATGGTCCACAGGCCAACTTTGAGGAGCCAGGGCATATGATGCAGAACTAAATAGCTTCAGGATAGCTTCACAGAGAATCTGCAGGAGTGACCTTTCTGGGTACTGTTTTTCCCTGGTCTCTTGATTACACATTGTGCATGCTTTTTTGTGGTACATAAAGAAAACAGGAATTCTTGCTATGCTGCTGCCTTTTTTTTTTTTTTGAAATTTAATAGCATATTCTATTTAGCCTAATATATCCAAAATACTATCATTTTAGCAAGCGATCAATATAAAAGTTATTAATGAGAAAAAAAGCAGGTATTTGGGGCCATCTGTTTTCTAATACTTTCTTACTATGGAAAATCATAGCAATTTTGATGTGAACAGTAAAGAATATAATAAAATTAAATGGCACCAAAATAAAAAAAGAATAAAATAGTAGTTAAGAATAATAAAAGCTCTAAACTTTATGCATTTATTCCACCTCTTCATTTTACTGGTGTGTTCATAGACAAGTTTTTTATAATTTCTAGGTTCTACTTCCTAATTTCCAAAATGGTAAATGTAATAAAATGTATTTTATTGAGTTGTGAAACTTAAAAAGAGAATCCATGCAAATCGTTCACACATTTTGTAGAATATAAGAAATTCTCCATAAATGTTTGGCTCTTGTTATTAAGATCAGACAGTGGGGGGGGGTCACAAAGAAGGTACATATTTAAAATAGAAGTAGTCATTCAGTATCTCCTATGCTTCTAAAAATTTGTCAAAAGTACAAAGGGTGAGTTTTTATTATGTCAATTTTTTTAACTAGGACAAGGATCTATAAGACTGCTATGTGAAATGAGATATTTATAATTTTATAGAGAAAGCAACATAACATAATTAAGAAAACAATTTATAATTGTTTTAAAACAATTTTCATTTCCAGTACTATAATAAAATCTTTTACAAATAGCATCAGAAAAAAAAAATTATAAAACTAATTGGCTCCATACAAGCTGAGCTAAACAGTGTCATTTGGGTCAAATCCTCAAATTACAAATAAATGTTATCATTTATCAACTGAACATTTTCCTCAATAAATCCTTGCACTGCTTTTATCAATTCTCAGGCTTATTGAGATTTTCTTCTGATTTAGTAAACCACATTATCTGACCTCTCACCTAGTAGAAACTTTTCCCTTCAAACAGCAGCTAATTCAAATACTGCATAATGCAAAATGTAATTTGGAGGGAGCTAACACTTTACTTACACTAACACAATCATTTTTCATCTCCCCACAAACAGCTCTCCCAAAGGAAAAGTGTTTGGTTCTATGGAGAGACTCCCAGTGCACCTTCACATAGTAACATTTATTTGCGTTCTGATGAAGACGACCACCCTCACCATGGACAGTGTATTCTTCTCTATTTGCTTCATGGGATGTTTATATGGATAATTCCCTTGAAATCCAGCTTGATTTATGAATAATCTTCTCTGCTCTATTGAGCCATTAAATCCAGAGTATTAGCACATTTGGAAAACACATAGAGATATAATAACAGCATCCAAAAAAAAGAAAAGAGTCCAGCAAAAATTATTTCCGTGAGAATATTTTCAGAGGGATGAAGTAACATTAGCCACAGAAGTCAGCAATGTAAGATTTCCCAAATAGAAATGAGAATAATGGCATCTCTGTGGTCTTAAGAATGAACACTGTTCTGGAACATGCATTTTGCATGATATGAAAGAAGTAAGGATCTGTGACTCAGGTTCATTTTATTTTTACCCCTTGAAGTTCCTTTGGTCCAGGTTGTTCCATCCATTTGATTTTATTCAAACATGTAATTCACATATTATTGTTAATTTCCATTCCTTCTGAAACAAGGAATTAAATATATGAATAAATGAATAAGTAACTAATGATGAATAATGAAACAAGAAACTGTGCTGAATGAAGGTACCAACAGCAGAATGACAGAAAATAAAACATATTAGTTCACTAATGGTTTCCTGGTTGATGTGGTAAAGGCAAGAGGATTTAGGTTTCAATAGGAAAAATGGTGCGAGTGGGGCAGAAGTATTTGCTTAAAATGTGAGTCATCACCTTCACAAATTTTCAAGAGATTATCACTGACTATCATGAATTTGCCTTTTTCCCCCCTACCCTTGGCCTCTTTCTTACCCTCACTTCTCCCTTCTCCTAAGATTTACAAGTTGACACATAATATGTGAAGTTACTATGCTAAAAAAGTATTGTAGTAAAATAATGAATTTAGCTATACTGATCCCTGATATTAAGGGATGTAAAAACATTGGTAGGGTATCCAAGTAGTGAAAAGGGGTGGGGGGGAGAGAGAGAAACCAGCTGTAAAGCTGTGATGGGTTGGGGTTTGGGAAGAAAATCAATTACTCAAAGAAGGTGCCAGAAGGTGAAGTGATGACATAAATTCATAGCTTCTCACCATAAAGGTGAATAATGACATAGACACTTATACTGGGAAATGAGAATAAAAAGGTACATGCAAGTTTCTTCTATTTATACCTGACTGAGGTATGAAAAGAAAATGAGGGACAGGATTACTAAAGAAAAATTCCAGACAGTTAAGCAATTTTGGGAATGATTCATTTTAAGATATGGCCATCAATTATTTATAAGGGTTAATAAATAGATTTATAAGGAAGAAGTACAGGGAATCTAGAAATACATAAATGCCTTACAAATTATTTACAGCCCCAACAAATCATAACATAAGAACTACTGCTGAAAACACCATTTACTTGACTTTAAAATTTGCACCATAAACTATAAATGGACCAGTTAAGGAGCATCAGCCATTTGTAATGTTCTGTGCAATATTTAACACCAACTAAATGTGTTTTTACTTACTGCTGACCAGTTGGACTAATTTAATGAGAACTCTGAGTGCCTAAAGATTTATTTGTAAGAAAATGATCATAACTATTTAATGGTCTTGATAACAAAGATGTAATTCTCAAACAGAATACCATAGATTGGATGGAATGTAGTGCATGCAGTCTACTATCAAGTATCCAGAATTTTAAAAAATAAAAACAATTATCAGAAAAAAAAATTATATCACCTGCTTGATCTCCCTTGGTTCCCAGCTTTTCATGTTTACATCTTCCCTTTTATTTTCACATTTGGGTCATCTCTTAATATTCCTTGCTTTTGTGCATCGTCTCTTGTTCTTTATACCTGTTTTGTTCTTATTATCTAGTCATTCCCCAGCAAGCTCTTGGTTTTCAAAGGGAGATGCATTTCCATTAGGCATGTCAGTAAATGAGTGGAAATACTGCATAGTTATCCTGTTTCTGAATAAATAGCTGTAATCACCAGAGTCCTTGTCATCATCTCAGAGACTCATTGCCATGATTTTCAGGCTGGTTGGTACCTTACTGCATCTTTGCTCACCAAGAACTCCTCTCCATTTATTGTAATGTTTAAAAATGCACAAGGGTTTCTGATAATAATTTGAGAGTGATATCTAGATTTATTGTTTTGTATTCTACTGGAAAAGGTAGAATAAAGATTGAGAGGTTGCTAAGAATCTGTCTTTAAAATGCAGCAATGTCCCAATCTCTCTGTATTTTGTTTCATTCATCAGCATAGACTAGGTTATGCTGTGGAGACAAAAGTTGCTGAACTATATACAAGTTTATTTCTTATCCATTCTGCATGCCAAACGTCATTAGTTCCAGTGCTCTGCTCATCAGTTTCACTCAGATTCCCAGGCTGGAGGAGTTCCCTACCTAACACAGGTTCCAAGACCCTGGGAAGGAGAAGAGAACCTGGCACCAGAGGAGAGGATTTTAGCTTCCTTAGTTCCTGATGTATTCAACTGAGAGGCCTTCCCCCATCTTTGTCATTTTAACTTTATTTTGAATATGTAAAATATTAACATGGTTGAAAAGTCAAATATGTATAAAGCAAGACACACTCAGAGAAGCCCCTCGCATTGTAGTTATTCATTTTCATCAGTTTCTAGTTAACCCTTCTTGCATTTATTTCTTTTGCAAAAAAAAAACAAAACCCTTCTTGGAGTTCCCATCATGGCTCAGTGGTAATGAACCCGACTAGTATCCATAAGGGCATAGGTTCGATCCCTGGCCTTGCTCAGTGGGTTAAGGATCAGGTGTTGCTGTGAGCTGTGGTGCAGCTGCAGATTTGGCTCAGATTTGGCATTGCTATTGTGGTGGCCTAGGCTGGCAGCTGCAGGTCTGATTTGACCCCTAGTCTGCGAACTTCTGTATGCCCTAGTATGGCCCTAAAAAATACAAAAACAAAAAATCCCACATTCTTTCTTTCAGGAAATGTAACAAAATTCATTCTATTTTTTTTCCCTCAAACAGTATATCTGGGATATTAAACCATATCAATTCATAGAGCTCTCTGTCACTCTGTTTCTATAGCTGCACAGTTCTGCACTGTGAGAATGCATGGTGTCTTATTCAATTGATCTTCTTTGTAAGGTGATGTATGCTGTTTCTAACATTTCAACTGTGTAATAATGCTACCATGACTCTCTTGTGCATATTTATTTTCCTATTGCCAGAGTTCTCTCTTTAGTATAAACCCCTAGAAGTGGGATTACTGAGTCTAAGGGTAAATGTATGAATAGGTCTGTTAGCTATTGCCAAGTTCTTCCTTCCAAGGGATGTACCATTTTGGATTCCTACAATAAAGGAGGAAATTTCCCATAGTTCACTACAGTTTCCCTTACTGTTCTGCCAGAACTACCAAGCTTTTAACTTCATGTCAATTTGACAAGTGAGAATGGTTTTTTATTATCATTGTATTAATTGTAAAAATTTTTTAACATTCTTTGAACACTGTTTCACATGTTTAAGGAACATGGGATTGTTTTTCTTTGAACTCTGTTCATGTCTTTTGCTCATTTTTCAAAAGTTTTTGGCTATGTTATCTCAGTACTAGACTCCTTTTATATATTAGGAATATTAATCCTTTTTGTCTGATATATATTCAAATAGTTTCTTATAGTGTGTTCTTTGTCTTTGGACTTTGCTTATGGTATGATTTTGTAAGACAAAACACATATTTTTTTCATTTTTATGTTGTCAGATTTTTCTATTGCTCCTTGCTTTTTGATTCACAGGAAGTCCCCCCCACACACACACATGAAAGTTATAAGAGGAGCCATAGTGTTTTCTTCTAGTGTTTATGTGGTTCCATTATTTTTACAGTTGCTTTTCTCTCTCTTTTCCTCTTCTAATTTCTCCCTAATTCCTAATTCTTAATTTCCCTCTCTAATGATTTCTTATTACAAAGATATCATTAGAATCATTAAAGAAGTTGAATAATCTGTTTTATTCATATGTTTTCCTTATAATTTTTCTCCCCTATTAGTTTTCACTTTGGGAAGAAAGAACTATAATAATTCAGTGGCATAAACAACTAAGATTTATGCCCACTCAAGTTAAGTGACATCACTAGGTCACTTTGATTCAGTGCAGCTGGGTTTCAGATGGACTGGGATAATGTTGCCCATCCTTCTCACCCCAAGATCCAGCAGAAAAAGCATTGCCTAGGATAAGAGAAAGCAGAAACAAGAGAGCACTAACTAAACCACACAATCGCATTAAACTTCTACCCAAATGACAAAACATACCACTTATCTGAAACATGTAACTCTTCCAAATCCAAAGTCAATGAAACCATAGGCAGGAAGATAAAATCCTGAAAGAGGGAAGGTGAGAATAGTTGGAAAAAAATAATTCTATACATTTCTTCTATATAGTCTAATATTAAAATTAAGATGATATTAAACATATTATTTTAATAATGTCTTAATTATAAATAATCAGTGACCTTAGAAAATTTGAAGAATATTTTTTAGAAGTCAATAGGAAAGGATTATATATAAACTCAGCATTTAGGTATAGAGTGTTAATATTTTATGTTATCCCCATGAATTAAAATCACAAAATATTGTTCAAACTATTATCAGTTTTGCTGATGCCATTATTAGTACATACTATAAAATATTATTTTAACAAAAAAGTGTATACTTATGTATAGTATGTATATTATATTAAATTATACAGATTTTAGGTATGTAAAGTATGCTATAATTGACCAATTTTTTTATTCTAACTTGAGCCTTTTAAACTACTATATCTGTTCCTTTGAATCTGACTACAGAGAGTGACTATTAAATGACAGTCCATTTATTTCCTATACAAGTCATCCAATTAAAAGACCTTTACCAAGGTTGTTAGACTTTCAAATTTACATAATTTGACAGTTGGCTCAGTTGATAGCCCTTACTTTATGAATGTCATCTTTGCTAGTTGTCTATTTTATTATTTTATAATTATGCTTATGCTGCTGAAAACTACAGAAAGAAAAACTCCAAAATCCTAGTCTGAATATGAGGCAGTAAGATAAATAAAGCTTAACTTACTAGACTCCAGCTTTCCTGAGGACAGGCCTTCATATCATCAAAATTCCTGGCAGACAGCAGACAATGAATGAATTTTGAAAGGGTTCATTAATGAACAGTCTTCCTCCCTCTCTCACTCAAACTGATCAAGGAGAAATTCAGTTTCGGACAAGTCACAGCCCTGTTCTGGGGAACAGCTGATCTTTTCAACAATTATGATTTGAGAGCCTTTTATGTGACAGACACTGTGTTATGTATCAGGGTTAAATCAATGAATGAGATAGTACCCCTGCTGTTGGCAATGAGGAATTTTCAGCTGGCTCTGGGCAAGTGCCTTGAATGGACAGACATTAGCAATATATATTCAGATGCAAGATCTAGACAGGTTAGGCTAACCCAGAGATTCTCACTCTTGAATGTACATTAGAATATCTGGCATAGTTTTTTACAGTATTAATACCTGGGGCCCACTCTAGAGAAATTCTGATTTAATTCATCTGGGATGGGATCATATACAGACAATTTAAAAAATTCCCCAGGTAATTCTAATATACAACCTTGGTTCAAAATCATTAGCATACTTACTTCACTACCTTACTCCTATAAATGTGGTTCTTGGACCAGCATCATTTTTATGACATAAGAGGGCAATAGAAAGGCACATTCCTGGTTCCTCTCAAACTTACTGTATCAGAACCAGCATTTGGACAAGATCTTCCAGATTATTTGTATGCATGTGAAAATTAAAAGTGCTATGTTCAGTATATAAAGTATTTTGACAAAATGATGTCTAGGGGATGGTTGAGAGAAAGGAGAGGTATATCACCAAGGATGCCAGGAATTTTCCTGGTAACCACGCCAAGTATCCACAGTCCACACTGCAGACTTAAGCCGATCATGATCATCTGCTAGATCTTGTCTGTAGACTGAACACACTTTATAAGTTTATTCATGTTGAAGCTGGCCAAAGGAGATTATTTTAAACATTGATACAAAGCGATTTAGATGTACCATGTGAGAATACGGGGGACACACATTTGGATAAGAATTAATTCAAAACTTTTTTTTTTTCTTTTTAGGGCTGCACCTGTGGCACATGGAATTTCCCAGGCTAAGGGTCGAATAAGAACTGCTGCAGCTGCCAGGCTACACTACAGCCACAGCAACACCAGATCTGAACCACATCTGTGACCTATACCACAGCTCACAGCAATGCTGGATCCTTAACCCACTGAGCAAGACAGGGATCGAACCCGCATCTTCATGGATATTAGTCAGGTTCATTACCACTGAGACACAATGGGAACTCTAAAAACTTCTTACTAAAGCACAGAGATACAGCAATTTAAGTAAATGGTTAAAAGATAACCCAAATCATGTCTGAAAAAGTAGGACACAAACTAAGGAGCAGAGAGCTTTGGAACAGCTCAGATTTGATCTTACCCTGCAGGAGGAGATGTGGTAAGACCTATTAAAGTATAGCGGATTTGGATTAAAAGTGGCTTTGATAAAGAAAACGTCTTAGTATTTTTGTGTCTGAGACTATGTTTGTTGATTGCTTCTAAACCATTTACTTTCACTTATTCTTTAGTCTAGCCAGATATCCACCGGTCTAAGTGCCATTTTAAAGCTTTTATATCGTTCACTATACCACTATTTATCTTTTTGTTGACATGTACTATATTTTTGAAAGAACACTTGTATTGTGTATTTTATGGCACCATTCCAACTTTCAGCAGTTTCATTCTGCTCTTACTGCGTTTAGGTCAGATTTTGAATTCTACTTATTTCTTTGCAATCTTTCATCATCTATGCTAGCTTTTCCTTCATGCCTAGCTGTAACTCTACCACCTTCCATTTTATTTCAAAGACTCTTAAGCTTCTTAGAATCTGTATTTCCTAGACTTCTATTAATAACATGATGTGGCGATTTTTTAAAATCTAGTCTTGTTACTTTTTAAAAATTCTAAAGGGTTTAATTATTGTCTGCGTCTGGAGTACATTTTCTTTAGATTGCGTTAATAAGAAGGGAGTTGACGGCAATGGTGACAGAGGAAGCTGCTGAACTTCCCTCCTCCCACAGACCCAAGCAGTGAATAGCTACACCTGGAGCAGATTCCCTCTAGAGATGAGCAACTCCTCCTCCTTTCTCATTCTCCAGGTGAATGAGAAAATGCCCATATAGACATAGGTAGGAAAGACTGGGACACACTGCCACCATGCAGCATAGCATCATACGGTTGGGAGGGAAGCCCCAACTCCCAGAGTATTCCCAAAGAACACAGGGTTCGGACTATATATCTTGCACAACAACTTTTAGATTTCTACCCAAAGGACAAGTCTGCAAAGTATCTAGCTCTGAAGGAAAAGAGGGGGTTGCTTCTACAAGACCCACAACTATAGCAAACAAAGAAGGAGGTGTTTTTTGTTGTTGTTTGTTTGTTTGGCTACACCCACGGCATACAAATGTTCCTGGGCTAGGGACTGAACCCATGCCACAGCTGTGACCCGAACCGCAGCAGTGACAATGCCAGATCCTTAACTCACTAGACCACCAAGAATTCCAAGAAGCAGTTCTTAGCTGGTGTGTGATCACTGCTTTGGCTCTCTCCCCACGGCTCAAAACACACAGAACAGACAAACATGCCTAACTCCCATCTTTCCATAAATAAGATCTATCTGCATACTTCACAAGCTGCTGCCTGTGGCTTCTAATTTTAACAGGCATCTAAAGACTACCTGCAATCCTTCCCAGAGACAGGAAGCTGGCAGACACTTTTTCCATCTTATCCCTCTATCCCACTCTCATTTTAAAACCCAGTCCCCAGTATCACTGTGGAAGGAGTGTATATACACATATGGCCTTCCTGAGAAGCAGGCACTCAGATTGCCTGGCTCTGATAGCAAAGGACCTTGCATTCACGAGTCCCACAGGACTATGACAAAATGAAAAATTCCTAAAAGGAGCAAACACCTGAGGAGTTACTGTGGCTTCCCCATGTGCAAGGAAGTAGGCAAAAATGTCCACATCTAAGGCTTTCCATGAAAGGGTCTGTCTTCATGCTCTGTAAGCTAATACATAGTAGTCCAGCTTTTAAGTTAGCATGCGTTTAGAAGCTGGTTGCAATTCTCCTTGGAGACTAGGAATGCTGATAGATGTTTTCCTTCCCACCTCCCTCCAAGCTCCGCACAGCAATAAAACCAAATTGTCACTCTCTCCCTGAAGTGATTTCTACATGTCTGGTTCCTCAGCTTTTGCAGATGCTGCCCAAGTGATAGAACCCCCACCCCACCCCAAACCACCAGTAGCCAATAGGGCTTGCATTCACAAACCTCACAGGACTATGACAAACAAAGAAGCAATTTTTAAATAGGGGTAGGAGCATCCCATGGTGGTTTCACACCTGGCTCAAATGCCCATCTCCAGTTGCTCCCTGAAATGATCTTAACTATGTACCTTCACAGATGCTGCTTAAGGGTCCAGCTTCTAATCAGCCTGCATCTAGGAGCTGACTGCAAGCATCCTCTTTGGGGCATGGATGGGTCTTGGCAATTCCTCAACAACTAGGAGGCCCTAAAAACAAAGAGATGGCTTAGAAAAACACAAAGGTTGGAAAGACAGACTGGAGAATGAGGTACATCTCTTCCATAAGACCCCTCCTTCAAGATTGAGAGAAGTGACTGTTTTGAGTGAACACATTATGGATACCAACAAAGAAGGGCACATACATAGTTTATGTACTTAGACAAATTTTGTGAGGGTAGATGTCATTATTCATGTTTTTACAAATGAGTAAACACATTTCTGCAAATAACTCACAAATGTGCAAAAAATAAGGACAAGGGTAGCTAATAATTACAAATGCTTATTTTAAACCAATGACAATTCTAAAGTTTTATGTATATCAATTCATTTGATCCTTATAACAACCTCTGGGAGTATATACCAGTATTATCTATATTTTACAACAAAGGAAGTAAGCCACATAGAAACTGAATAATTTGCCCAATATCATCATGTGGGAGCCATTATTCAAACAAACACATTGTTTGAGGCTTTAGAGGATGGAATTAATTTTCTGTCTTAGAAAGTCACATCCAGCCCAAAAGAGTAAGAATGCTTGTTTTCTCAAAGAGTTTTCAAATTTCTCCATTACAAGCACAAAGTAGGATCAAGTAAAAAGTTCTTTTTTTCTGTCTAGCTCCTTTACTTTGCCTTACAGATTTAAGAGTTAACTTCATTTTACTAGAAATTCGTTCTGGGATTTCATCTTGGGTTAAGAAGAGTGACATGTGTACTTTCAATTTCTTTTGTCGATTTAACAGTTGCAATATTTCCTGTGCTTTTGTGATAATTCAAAGGGAACTGTGAAATAAACAGTTATCTTGATGCCATCTTACTAACAAGTTTAAGAAAAATTTTACTAACCCATTAGTAATTTGCAATACTTCTAATTGTGGAATGCTCCTGGTTAAAATAATTTGGTATTTTTGATAACTGTAAGAACCATTCTATCAGCCAATGTGCTTTGTCTTCCCTTACTCTGTTATGTTAGTCTAGCATACAGAACTGACTTTGCTAATTTCTTGCACAATACCTTTGAGTGACTCTTTATGGGCTATAGAATAAACTTAAAGTTGAATACCTGGCAGGCAATGCCCTTTATGATATGACCACTGCCCAAATATCCAACTTTCTGCTCTCCCACTTCTACACATTTTACTTTGAATCTCAACAGTCCCACTATTTGCTGGAACTGTCCATGTTTTGGTATATTCTGTGTACATACTCTAGTTCTGTTTATGCATTAGATGGTTGTAAATAGTTCCCTAAACTCAACATCACCCCCTTTTTGATATTTTCTCTTCTTTTTCCTCAGTAATTTGTATAATATGTGTGTAATACAATGTTCATTTATTCATAAAATGTATATGTATTTAATGTTTTATAATGTGACGGGTGTCCACATCTATTAAGGCTCTTTCCTCACCTCTCTGCCTGCTGCAGGAACCCCAGAGAAGTTCCTTTGGGAAGAGCACTGTCATCTCTGTTCTGCTCTGCATGTCCCATCCCTTGTCTCCACTCTTATTCCTGAAGCCAACCATATACTGATGTCTTCTCTTCTCCTGAGACTTTTCAGACTTCCTCTTTTATTTATTCCTAGTTTGATTTTTTTTTTTGGGGGGGCTGCACCCATGGCATATGAAAGTACCTGGGCTCAGGATTGAACCCGCACCACAGCAGCGACCCAAGCTGCTGCAGTAACAAAGCCTGATCCTTAACCCACTGCACCATAAAGGAACTCTTATTTATTCCTAGTTTGAATATTGAATTCTATCCTTCTAATTTCCCTCTTTGGCCAAAAAATCACCCAATAACATATACTCCAAACTCCTGAATCCTAAACTAGAAAAGCACAAGAGATTTCATTATAAATGGGAGAATCCTATAGGCACTTACTTTTCAATATTATTTTATTTGCTTCATTAACCCATATTAAAGAGAGGAATTGTATTTGTGCCTGGCACAAAAAAAAACCATATACCTATATAAATCTAATTAAATGAATGAACAACTCAATTGATTTCTTATTGCTACCCTGGTCACTGCAGGGTGATTTTTGATACTGATATTCAACTCAAGTTTACCTCAAGTAGTTATGGTCTAGGAGAGTGCTTTGTAAATTGTTCCCTGTGGAGTACTCAGAGGGTGATATGAGTCTGCTGGAGGGCATGGGATGCAAGACACAAAACAGGGCCAAGCAGGCAGGGCTCCAGACTACTCCTGCTCACATGCATTTCAAGCAGAGAAAATCCTCTAGTGTGCATTTTACGTATTGGACGTCTTCCAAACATTTCAGCTGAATAAATGTTTCCAAGACTTAAAAAAAAATTAAAAACCCAAAGCCACTGATGCAAAACTAAACTAGAGAGTGGCAAAGGGTAACTTCGCATAGCATTTCAACCTGTTTACTTTGTCTCAATGGTACTTTAGTACATTTCCATAAACTTAAAACTTTTCTGAGACTGAATTTGCCAAGAAGACAAACAAAGCATTACATGCTTGGCAAAGTTGCTTCTACATCTTTAACGATGACAGACGTCCCAAGAATATCTGATGGACCAAATCTGCATAAGCAAAAGGATTTATTTACCCAGGCATCTCTTTGAATAGGCAATACAATGATTTAATAATTCCATACTACTTTAACTCCTTGGCACCTAGAACTTGAAGTGCTTCCTGCTTGGAAGACAATTGCCAACAAGGAAGGCTTTGGAAAGCACTAATGCAAAGGGATTAGTAAGCTAGTGCAGACAAAATGAATTATGCTTAGCACTTACGGGTTTTCTATGGGCAGAAGTAGGATAAATGAGGTGTTATTAGTACTGTACATTTTGTGCCAGAGGCAATATCTAGCACTGTAGTGCTTTATACCACTTGATATACCAGGCTCCACAGCATGTTCCTCCAAGCTGATGCTGACAGAGCAAAGTAACACACAGAGACAAAAATCCTCTATGTCCCTGTGTTCCCTGAAATAAAGAAAGATTTCAAAAAACCAATGCATTATGTTAATGCGAGACTCAAATAAAAATGTATGATAGACTCGGTAATTTTTTTCGTATCTCCTATGGCTATTAATCTAACCACACACAAAAAAAAAAATCAAAAGGAGTGGTTAATCTGCCCAAAAGGAATTCAAAATTTCAAAGACACTTTTGAGTTTTATTTTTTTCTTTTCTCATTCCTGATATGTCCATATTTTCAAATACAAAGGGCCTCTTGGTGTTTAAGATAGTGATTTCTCTCATGATGTCAATATTTGTAGCAGAGACATCCAGAGACAGTTTGAAGTTTTACGACCCTTTAAGGAAAAGCATGAAATGTCATTCCTGCTCCTTCTACATAGCTGGCATATTGATAGCAATCAACAGTATTTGCCAGCATTAGCACAGAAAGAATGCCCCACTTTACCTCCCTGTGCTGAGAATACAAGGACAAGGAGATGCAGAATGAGGACATACATGCTTGTGAAAGTTATGCTTTGATCCAATGATACCTAAACTGATGTCATACACCTTGCCTTTATTAATGTATGTTATCACTCAACTTCCTGCCAGAAAGTTCCACACCATCTTCCACTTTTTAAATTAGGCGCAGTAGAATAGACAAGAATATTACATTATTTTGAGAAATACATTTGCCAGCAAAGGGTTTTTATGCAAGAAAATATGTACCCCAAATCTTTGAAAATTAGCCTATTATAAACACCACAAATCATTTAAAAACTACCTCTATGCTCACAGACTGCAGAGTCTGCTAAAGCATCATTTTTAAAGTTATGGCAGCAGATAATAAAATAAGATAGGATCAAGCTTTCACATTCCCTTATTATCTCTTCATGTATGACGTAAGCCTGCTTGCTGAATACTGGTAGCAGTAAATACTGGTCAATTGCAAGAGTAAATGAATTCACTCATTTGTGCATCTGCTTATCCATCCGTCCACTTATTTGGCACACTGAGTGTCTTCTATGGGGTAGGGAACTGTGTTAGATGCGAGAGAGCCTGAATACACAAACTGCAGTTTCTGCTCTTAAAAGGATGATGGTATCATGGGATAGGATAGCTATATGGAAACTAACATGGACAGTAGAAATGAGATAAGAATTAGGACAGAAGTGAACTTTGGGGGTGCTATGGCAGCAGAAGCTAGAAGTGAATCTGCTGAATACTTTTTTTTTTTTCTTTCAGAGACCAAATGTTTCCATCAGAGTTTGAGAAGCCTCATGTTTTTTCTGTGATGCTTGCTCGGATTGGCCCTCCTCTATATGTGATAACTCCTCAGCCATAAACTTTCTGTATTTGGGGCTGAACTGTGGCTGCCCAATTGCCTAAAGGAGTTGTCTTCTTGGGAAAATATTCTGTTCAGCTCCCTTCATATTTGAGAGAATTTAACAATGTCTTTCTCTAAAGTCAAATACTTCCTTGTCACAGTTTCACAGAGCTCTCCTTAGCTTCTCAATGTGTCATTGTAATTTGAGCTTCTACAAGTCAGCTACTGACATTGTGGTTCTCATTGAAGCTGACACCTGTGGTTCTACAAGTTGCCTGCATTCTTCACACTTCTAATTCACTTTTGTCTGCTCATTAAAATTAAAAAATGCACCCATCCTACATAAAATTAGAGCCCTCTTTTAAATCAGTGGCATGTCAGTACTGAAGTTCAATTCTGCTTGAAGAATGCAATGAGTTTCTGCTCACATTTGAAGATAGTTTAAAAATAATCATTGTCCTTGAAATTTACCATAGGAGAGAGATGCCATGATATTACATTGTTTTCAGAGACAGAACTTGTAAGAAAAATAGTGTGTTTATAATCACTTCACTTTGAAAGCATTCAGATGTTAAAAAAAAAGAATAAGTTTTGTTTCTTATAAGCTGTCCTCTCCTACTGTGAATGTGACTGTTGCAATCCCAGGAAATACTAGCTCTCCCTTGGGTAGCATTAGTCATTGCTTTCTCATTATCAAACATACTAGAACACAGCCCACACTGATTTTCTTCTTCTATATCTCATTTCAGACTTTCTCCTCTTCGCTATGCATTAATGCATATCAAATTCCATAATATGTTTTCCACCTACTCCTGTGGCTATCTTTTGCATATGGCAATTGAGAATCTCACATCAGGCCCAGGCTACCATATCCCTGAGTATAAGTTATTCAGGGAGGCAGAGAGCAAGAAGTATGAAGTTATATTTATTCTCCATTAAAAAGAGAATGAAAGAGAAAGAAAAAATACATGTATGCAATCAAATAATAATACTTTCTCCCCTTGTCCCCTTTCTTTTGCCCTTTATGGGCAGTTATTTTTCCCAGTGAAGACTGACACTATGTTCTTTATTAAGATATGCAATATCTAAAGATGTTCTTGAGTTTAGTACCATTGAGAATGACAGTTATCATACAATCAACCATCAATTGCTCCCTGAGTACATTCGCATGTTTAAAAAAGATTTATTGAGTAGCTACTATGTGTCCGTCACTATGTAAGAAGCTGAAGACATTGTGATGGCCATGAAAGATGTAGTCCTTGGCTTCATGGACTTGGGGATATACGAGGTAAGACATTTTAAACAATGTTGACTTACATAATTAATCTATATCAACAGTGAGACATTATGATAAGTAAAATTAGAGGGTTAGGTGTGTACATGATTGGACTCTTAAAAAATATGGAGGGTCAGTGATAGCTTCTCTGAGGAAGTTAAGATCTAAAAGATGAAGTAGTCACTTGAATGTAGTGGGAATAACACCAAAGGCCACTAGACATAAGGGAGAGCAAACTGAAGGTACAAGCAGATCGAGCTTCTTTAACAAGCTGTTAAACATTTTAGAGGAACAAGAGAAAGAATGGCACAGATACAAGATCAAGCAGTAGTTTTATGTTTTTTATGGGGTTCTATCTCTTAGGACAGAACATGAATAAATATTAGGAGATCCTTCAGAGCTTTCAACAGATATGTGACATGAATAAGATTTCACTTTATAAAGACCATTTTAGTGTTTACATGAATGTTTTCAAGGTGGGTCAAAAATCAATGTAGATGACTTCACGACCCAGAAATTCCACTCCAAAGGAGCTACCCAAAGGAAATGAAAATATGTGTCTGCAG
The DNA here is from genome assembly GCF_016906955.1 of Phacochoerus africanus. Classification (NCBI taxonomy): domain Eukaryota; kingdom Metazoa; phylum Chordata; class Mammalia; order Artiodactyla; family Suidae; genus Phacochoerus; species Phacochoerus africanus. The sequence continues at coordinate 76,146,135 of NC_062546.1, read as the reverse complement.
AAACACTTGCACATAAAGGTAGAATTATCCATAATAGCCAAAAATTGGAAATGACTCAAATGTTCACCAACTGATAAATAGAGAAACAAAATGTGATGTTTACACAATGGAATACAATTCAGCAATAACAAGGAATAAAATACTGATGTACCCTACAATATAAACAAACCCAAAAAGCATTATGTAAGTGAAAGGAGCAAGAAACAAAGACTATATATTATCTAATTAAATGTATATGAGATATTCAGTTCGGGCAAATATATAGAGACAGAAAGTAGATTAGTGGTTTTCTGGAGAACAAGGAAAGGAATGGAGGTTCACTGCATATGGCCATAAAGGATCTTACAGGAGTGATGTTAAGTCTCTTTAACTGGATTATGATGATGGTTACATAACTCAGTGATTTATAAAGTTCATTGAATTGTACAGTTAAAATGTCTGTGTAGGTTATACCTCAAAACAGTTGTTAAAAACAGAATTGATGTGGGGGAATTTGACAGTTATTTAGGAAATGGTCTAGAGCTTATGAATGACTGGCTATAAACTTAGGGGGAGAGACTGGTGTGTATATTTCTGGCAAGAACAACAGCATGGGTCATCGAGCAGATTGTGCACTGGGGTGAATATTCCTGCCAGTTTAAACACATCTTGATTATTCCACCTTTACAAATCAAGGTGTTACTCTTCTACTAAAACATTAGCAATGCTCACCCTTAGAAATATGCCTAAAATACAAAATCCAGAATCAAGTCTAGCACAATCCTCCAGCACACTGCTCTTTTAGAGCTTCTTGCACACAATAAAACCATGACAAAGAAGTAGGTTATGGGAATTGTCTTTGGTAAGCCTAGATATAAAAGATGTCATGATGAATTTCAGGTTTATGCTGTCCAGCAATGCAGATCTGAGACAGCAGCACACCCCTTTGCCTTAAAAAAGACCTAGACTGCATGCAGAAATTTCTGACCACTCAAAAGAGATAGAGGGTGGAGATGAAAACACACAGTACAGGGATCTTAGTCTAATCAAAGATGTATTCAGAGAAAATCTTGCCTTGTACTTTTCTTCTACTTTCATTCGTATATTTTGGTTTGACCCCAAGACAACCTGCATATTTGGATTATTGGTTTTATTGCTAAATAATACACAAAAGAGCACAGACAATTAATTACAGACTGAAGTTTGCATCTTCTTCTACCATGTGGGAAGTATTTTCATAATTTATTCAATCTTTACCACATCATAATATACAAGTATCTATTCCTTTTAGAATTAAACACAATGCAAATAAAAAAGAAAAAAGCCTCAAGTATGAGAACCAATGATTCACAGCTGGATAAGCAGGTATTTCTTATTTCCAGTTGCAATAAGTGGTATTTTTCTTGGACACTGAAATAAAATATTTTCTTTTATGAGCAGTCAGGAGTAAATTTTCTATGGGATCATATATTTCCCCTTCAGATATACACAAAAATATGGTATTATATCTGTTTCTCTTTAAATAATGATAGTAATTATTATTTTTTTTTAATGACTGCACCTGTAGCATATGGAAGTTCCCTGGCCAGGGACTGAATCTGAACCTCAGCTGTGACTATGCCACAGCTATGTCAACTCTGGATTCTTTTACCCATTGTGCTGGGCTGGGGATTGGACCCATGCCTCTGCAGTGACCCAAGCCACAGCAGTTGGATTCATAACTCACTGTGCCCCAATGGTAACTCTTATATTATTGTTGTTGTTGTTGTTATTATTATTATTATTATTGAGTGATAACTATGTGCCAGGTAAACTTATAAATGGTATTACACAAACACACACACAATTAAATCCTCAATATAATCATATGAAGTAAATTACTATTATTTCTCATTTCTCTTCATTTACATTTGAAGAAACTGAGTCCTATCAGACTCAATAATGGCTCATGCTCATGCCTTATAAACAGCAGTGAAAGTTATAACCCACGGCTTTCTGCCCCATGGTTCACCTGTTTAACTACTCTGCAATATGACATGCCTCTCCTTTATAACCTCTTACACTTTTAAAAGTTACTTCTTTACCCAACCAACCACTCTAACTGATGAAGATGTTAGTGTTTTAGAAATCCTAGTTCTTAGCTTTACATTTTAAGACTCTTCAATTTGCTATGTCTTTATTTTTCTTTTATTTTGCTTCACCAGAATTACAAACTAAAGCAGAAAACTACACTTGCTTTGGAACAAAAGATATTGTGTGGACAAAGGAAAGGAAAAAGAATCAGAATGTCCGGCTATTTTTCACAGGACTTGTTGACCTATCATAAAACCTCACTCAAACACTCAATTTTGATTTTTGGAATGATATTATTTATGAATAGGGTTATGAAACAGCATGATATATGCTGGAAATTACAAAATTTTCAATGCTGATGAAGAATTGTTTTTTGTCTTTTTGTCTTTTAGAGCCGCACCAACAGCATGTGGAGGTTTCCAGGCTAGGGGTCAAATCAGAGCTGTAGCCGCTGGCCTACACCAGAGCCACAGCAACGCGGGATCCAAGCCGCATCTGTGACCTACACCACAGCTCATGGCAATGCCAGATCCTCAACCCACTGAACAAGGCCAGGAATGGAACCCACGTCCTCATGGATGCTAGTCAGGTTAGTTAATCACTAAGCCACAACTGGAATTCTAAGAATAATTTTTAAAGAAAGGAATATTAAGAGAAAAGGCAGGAGAAGGTTAATAGACTGCTTTATGTTACATATTTTTTTAATTTATGCCTTTTAAATATTCCTTAAAAATATATGGAAGTTCCCCCAGCCAGGGATTGAATTCAAGCCACAGCTGCAGCAATGCTGGGTCCGTTTAACCCACTGTACTAGGCTAGTATCAAACCCTGATCTCCACAGTGACCCAAGCTGCAGCAGTTGGATTCTTAACCCACTGCAGGAACTCCTATGTGACATCTTTTTTAAATGCCTCTTTTATTTGGAAGATATTCTGTATACAAGTAAAGGTTTCAAACATGAAAATGATAAGTTAATATTTACAGTTTTAGAAAGATTGCTTTGATCGTAGAATGAATAGCATATTAATTTGAAGCAGACAGGACATGGAGTTATGTTAGAAGTTGTTACCATAGTCAAGGTGAATGATGATTAAAGCCTGAATTAAAGGAGTAGCAGTAATGATGATGGAGAGGTAATTCTGTAAGAAATATCTCAGAGGTAGTATCTGAAATATTTGACATTTTACAGGGTCTGGGGAAGAGTGAGGAATCAAGTATAATTCCCAGCTAACAGGATTAAGTGACTCACTGACTGGAGGGAACTCCAACAGAGAACCCTGCATACACAAAGAGGAAAAATTAATTATTGGGGAATAATTAAATCTCTTTAGTGTCTATACTTGATTCTCTATAATGAAATAGAATTTCAGATGGAAGGAGGTTGAATCAATTCTGGAAAATTTTACAAAAGGAGCCCACTGACTTTCTACTGCTATATAGAGGTAATGTTTTCAACTCCTTCTTTCAAAGGCAAACCTGCTTACTCTTGAAATTATGTAAATTAATTTAACATCATTTTATAATTTAACACTCTTGTAATTTTAGGGTTTCAAGTATTGCCATCACTTCACACAATTTGCATCAAATAGCAAACCAGAAAGAAATATACATCCCTCAGCTGGGCTCTATTTCACTAGAGAAAGGTTTTAAAAGGAGAATTATACACACCAAAGTACAAGCTACTTTTAAAATTTCATTGTTACCTTACCTTTCAAGTTGATTTAACAAACAGTAATTGAGCTACTATTATTCATTCATGCCCCTGCCTGGTTCTGCAGAAATAATCAGTTGAATAGCTTCTGTCTTATCCATGTGGAAGCACAGACATACAAATCTACCTCCCCATCATACCCTATCAAACTATTATTCCATCTCTTGATTCCTACAGTCCATATGTCACTACTCTTCTAGATGTATTAGAGATTTCAAGTTGTTATATCTTTTCATTATATTGTATATGAGAAAACTAATAATTTTAGCATAGATTTGTGTTCTGCCTCATATCCTAAATCAGAAAAATATTAACATCATGTCCATGACTATTATACAGTATTTTGTACATTTACTTATGTAAAAGCACTTTCCTTGCAAGATAATTATTTTTCTAATATATTAAAATATTATACCATGTTTTTTTAATTTATTAATTCATTTTAAATGCCCAAAGAATAATCCCACCAGTGTAAAAGAAGTTCAGGAGCATAGAGTAATTTTTGATTCATTTAACACCACTTTCTTAGTTTACAGATGATGAAATTATGACCCAGAGAAATGGAATTATTTACTCAGATCTCTGGCACAATCCATGCTCTACACATCCATGAAACCTTACCCCTGCCTCTTGCATCAGACATAAGTGGATATTCTATGCTGGAGTTTGGCCAACAGAGATGGAGAATGAGACATTTTAAATTGTTCTTCAAAATAAAATAAATACACAATCAATCAACATTTACATCAAGGTATACTTTATCTAACTCTGTCAGTAATCTCAAGAAGCTGCCAACTTTAGTAGCTGATGGAGTAGATTTCTTGCCGTAGCATTCTTAACTCAGTGTTTAGAGTCCACTCACTTCCCTTAATACCCTCTCTCCAACTGTGATAAAAGGCGGTACTGAAGACATCCTGTCCAAAGGTCACATGATGTCAAAATCATGAATTTTATTTCAATTTCCAAAGGGGCTCTGTGGAGGTGTTTCAACATTCATTAATTGCATGAGCCATGTTTTAAAAATATGTTACCCTACCTGAATGTCTTTTACATAAGGTTCCCCAAGGACACTACAAATGAGCAACAGTCACTTTCAAGTTTCAGAACAGTTCTGCTAGACCGACTAATGGGGTTTAAAGGTCTCCAAATCCAGATGATATAAAATTCACTGGACTTCTGAGCAAGCAATCACAGTAAGGTTTTGAAACAGGATGATAATCATCATTGGAGTTGGACATAATAAAGGAAAGATGGAAGTAGGTCTTAGGGGAATGAGTTACCAAAAACAGACTTGCACCTGAGCATGGAGTTTTAGCATTTCTCAAGCGGGAGGAAAATTAGCTGTCACTTACTTGAAATGACTTCCCACTACGTGTGAAGAAATTGAAGCCAGAGAGGGCAACTGACATATCCTACATCATAAAGTTAGACAGGTGAGAAGCAGGAATATTAAAATCTATTTATTCTAATTTTAATAATTATGGGCTAGGTAAATATGCTTCTTTGGGAGGCAATATTTCATAAAATATATCACTGGTTCATTAATAATTATACTGAGTATAATCTGCTCTCCCAAAATTTTGATAATCATGAAATTAACCTAACACATCTTACATGAGAACTCTTTCATATATGAAGACCTCCCAATCTATCTTAGACATCAAGTTCACTTCACCATTGTGATATGATTTGAACAGAGTGAGATGAAACTCTTATCTACTTTGCCCCTCCTCTCTCAAAACTGGGATTTTTAGTTTTGAGAAAGGAAAAAAAGAACACTTCCACTTTTTTTCTTTTTATAGCCACACCTGTGGCACATAGAAGTTTCCCTGGCTAGGGGTTAGATCGGAGTCATAGCTGCAGGCCTACACCATAGCCAGGGCAACACTGGATTCAACACATACGTTGCAGCTTGTGGCAATTCTGGGTCCTTAACCTGCTGATCTAGGCCAGGGATTGAAACCACATCTTCACAGAGACAACATCAGGTCCTTAACTGCTGAGCCACAATAGGAATGCCAACCCTTCTATTTTAATTCACATTGAGCTTACAATCAAATTAAATCCCTAAGTAGCAGAAGCATAGAAGCTTTGATTGGAATGAGGCATTAAGCACCATCTCATTTAGATATCCATTTATGCCTGAATCTCCCCTAGAGTTCCCCCTTGAAGTGGCTGTCCCCTGCCTACATGTAAACAGTTTCAGTGACAGACTATATATTACCACCAGAGAGAGCTTGCTTCTTATGTAAATAGCTCTAGCTCTTAGTGCCTCCTAATCTTGCTGAAATATATATCCTTGTAGCATCCAAAAACTGGTCCCAGTTTGCATTCTTGGGGCCATAGTGCCTCATGGCGATACTTCAAATATTTACAAACAGCTGTCTTATTCTCTCTGAATCCTTTCTACTCCAAGCAAAATATCCTAATTTTCCTGGGCTGTTCTTATATAATAAGGTTTAGAGTCTCCCACAACTCTCGGCCTAATTTCTGTTCTCTGAAACAAACTTCATTTGTTTATATCTCATTTCAAGTACTGTATAAAGAATGAAGAGTGTTCCCATAGATGTATCTGGCTAGTGCCAAATATTTTACTTAATGTATACAGAGCAATAGAATACAAGATCACAATTTATTCTCTGATGAACTTACTTCTAGTTCTTCATATGAAACTGGATCTTCATATGGAACTTGCTAATGGTGAAAGCTCTTGTCTTTTTTTTCAGATATGCTGCCTCTGAGCTGCAGCTCCCACATCCTGAATCTCTGCCATTAGAATTTTGGAACCAAATGTAAACATCTATCAATTGACCTAATATTTCACTTTTTTTTTTTTTTTTTTTTTTGCTATTTCTTGGGCCGCTCCCGTGGCATATGGAGGTTCCCAGGCTAGGGGTCCAATCGGAGCTGTAGCCTCCGGCCTACACCAGAGCCACAGCAACACGGGATCCGAGCCGCGTCTGCAACCTACACCACAGCTCACAGCAACGCTGGATCGTTAACCCACTGAGCAAGGGCAGGGACCGAACCCGCAACCTCATGGTTCCTAGTCGGATTCGTTAACCACTGCGCCACAATGGGAACTCCATATTTCACTTTCTTAAAGTTGATCCATGAGTTTTTGTGGAAGAGACTGATTTGGTTCTCAACATATTTATCATTTCTCCTGCTTTGCTGTGTCAGACTACAGTATAAAAGTGTTTTTGGTTAAAATGAGAAAAAGATTTTTCCATATCTTATTGCCAAATTTTTAAATGATTGCTAATATCTGTATTGATATGAGTGTTAGAAAATGGGTAGTTTTTTTCCCCTCCACATGGGGGTAATAAAATACTATTTGGAAACGTGTAAATTTTGTAATATTCATACTATAAATAATAGAGGCAACTAAGAAAGACAATTTAGGTGCATGATTATTGGTCTGAAGAAATGTTCATAATATTTGCTTAATGATAAAAAATAAACCAAAAAATAAGGTAGATTTTGTACTATTTCAGCTAATATTAAAAAAACAAAGTAGTGACTTTGTACCTGTTCAGTAAAATCAATCACAACCTTTTGCCTTCTGTCTTCCATTCTTCACTATTACTCAAAATTGTATAGTAGTTTTCTAAGTGCAGTTATAAATAAGAATTAATTTTATCACTTTGAGATGTAAAGTATTAATAAAAACAGGGTATTTGAGGAAGTTAAATGCTCAAAGATAGTACTGCTGAGTTCAATATAATGCTTTGTAAAATACTCAAATTATTAAAAATATGTATGCAGTATTATCAATATTGTTGAAGTCCAGTAAGTAATGGCAAACTATGACACCAAAAATTTTTAACTTGCCTTGTATGACTAGTTTTTTCTTATTCCTGATGTCAAGAACTTAGGGAACCACACGTCATTATTTTTCATAATTTCATATAAAAATAATTGCTACTATTCATGGAGTGTTTACTATATACCGGAAACTCTAGTACTACAAGAATTAACTTGTTTCCCTTCTTTTATTATAAACTTTAAACACATGACCCATGACCTCATATCAATTTTTCACAATGGATTACATATATATATATTTTTTTTTGTCTTTTTGCCATTTTTGGGGCTGCTCCCGAGGCATATGGAGGTTCCCAGGCTAGGGGTCGAATCAGAACTGTAGCCACCAGCCTACGCCAGAGCCACAGCAACATGGGATCGGAGTGGTGTCTGCGACCTACACCACAGCTCACGGCAACGCCAGATCCTTAACCCACTGAGCAAGGGCAAGGATCGAACCCGCAACCTCATGGTTCCTAGTCGGATTCGTTAACCACTGAGCCATGATGGGAACTCATGGATTACATATATTTTATCTTCATTTTTTTAATATGAAAGGAAGTTTAATGGGATTAAGTCATTTTTCTTTATGTCCGTCACACAAATATATAAAGGATAGAAACAAGATTGAAAGTCCAGTGTGTCACTCTCTAGATCTTGGTGCTCCTTGTAATATGACTTGCTATGTTTTAAGAATCACTATGTGTAAGTGAACTTACAAAGAAAGGTTCATAATGTGGGGTCATTTGTCATACAAATAAAATAACATGAGCTCTATAATAAAAATGTGTTTGAAGGGGAAATATTTGAACCAAAAAAATACCTGTAGTGGACATTTGCTGCAACAGAAAATCGAGACCTGTCCAAAAAAATCAAGAACTGTCTTAGAAAAAGAGATACTATGTATCATTATCTAATAAAAGAAAGCAAACTAATTTATCCTATCCATAGCAGCAGCAACCTGCCTTGATGGAAAGTGCTAATCTGAGAATGAATCATGCTCTCTTTTTTTCTTTTTCCCATTTGTGACATTCTGGGAAAATACCTAGACTTTGTACATAATTTTTAAGTTCCAAAATGAGCACAGTGCATTCATCTCTAACTAGTATTCTTATCAAAGGTTTCAATGACACTCTGATTCAAGAGGAAAATGACAGATATTTTAAACTCATAACTGGATAATTATATCTACTATGGGTTCATTAGGTAAAAAGATATCAGTGGTCTTTTGTAAAATGTCATTACTATGTTATTAAAAACTATAGGATAAATGTTAGGACTATCAGCTTTGGAGTATGGAAGATCTATTTCAATTCTAAATCCACTGCTCCTCATGTGGGCAACTGTATTCACTACTCTGTAAGCCAAAGGAAAGCAAGGACTATTTCTACATTCTTTACTACCAATTACCAGGGACTAGGACAGTGATTAGATAGTTAGATGCTCAACACAAGGAAAAATGATGAATAAATCAATTTTATTCTCTAACTAAAGATGGTTAATAATACCCACATCATAAGGTTGTTGCAAGAATGGGCTTAATTAAAACCTGAAAAGGTCTTAATATAGTTCTTGGCAAATCATTATAACTAAATAAACAGAAACTACCTGCATTACAATTATGCAACTCATCACAATCATTGCATTAGCCAGAATTCTCAGACAAATCTAAAAAAGGACTCTGAAAAAGATTACAGGAAAGCTCTACCCATAACTCATATGTTAATGTGTGGTCTCTAAATTATTGACACATTTTTCTTCTTTCATTTCTCAACATCAGGATCATAGAACTAAGAGAAGATACTCATTGGACTGCTAAATATCACAGTTTATTTATGAGATTTTCCCTCCTTTATGCAGTCCAACTGGAGTCTGATCTTTACATTTCCACATTTCATTTAGGTGGTAACTAAATGAGTGCACAGACTTACCATGTCTTTGCATTCTTGTCAGTTGAGACTTTTCTCTGATTGCAAATTGCTTGCAATTCTCTCCCTTCCTTAAAGAAACAAAAACCAGACAAAACCAAAAATGCTACCCAGACACTCATCATTATATTCTTTCTTCCAGAGAACCAGTGTGTAAAAACTACAAAGAAAATCTCTTCACCCTCAACCTCAAAAAGTTTAGCATCAACCTTGGGTAGTTATATACATGATTTCTCTCCACTCTAATTTCAAAATAACCCAAATAAAAGCTTGATATCAATAGACACCCAACCAAAATAACATTCCCTTTTAATTTTTATGACTGTCATGGTACCTACAAGTGTAATTGTAGCATCTTCTCAATGACAATGAAATCAAATTGATTAAGTTAACGATATTGCTTTTTGTTCACTAGAAATGAGTATAGCTTATCAATATGGTCTAGTATATACATACATATACATTTATCTTATACATATATATGTAAATTAATTGAATCATATAATTTTAGTGGGAAAGAGGACTTCAATCTAGACCCATACGTTATACGTGTCTTGGATTGGGTTCCCCAGAAGAAGAAACTTAGTTGAGGATTTGCAGCAAGTGGTGTATTAAGAAAGCTCTGTAAACCAGATTGGTAAGAAAATAGAAGCAGCAGGACAAGAAAGAAGTCAAGAAAGGGGTGGTTTCAGGTGAAATTCTAGCCTCAGTCTAATCATGAAGGGGGGCTTTAGAGTATAAATAGCACCTCAGAGTTTATTCCTACCACCAAAAGAGAGGCTGAGCCTGCACACTCTGGCATGAGGCAGTGGTTGGCTAAGAGAGACTGTCAGAACACCTGAATTATCATGTATTTTTGGCTACTTGCACTTTCTAACAAACTTATCATGTATTTTTGGCTACATGCACTTTCTAACAAACTATGTCCTATTTTCTGAAGAGCAGCAGAAGTGCAAGTCATTAGAAGATAAAAGAACACAGACATTGGGGAAAGAGCATGTAGAAACAGTAAAAGGACCCAAGGAGAACATTGAGTATCTATCACAGAGAATAAAGTAAACTGGATTCCGAGATACATCAAATGGCCAAAGATGCATAGCTAATCAGTGATGGGATCTAAGTCTCATAGTTCCAGTAATGCAATCGGTTAGCACGAGGTAATTATAAGATAGAATCTGAGTCTCCTGATTCATGACCCAGAACATCTTGTGCTAGTTTAAGACAAGTACCAGTATATCAAACCCTTGATAATTCCGGTTAATTTAAATAAAGGAAGATTTGTTATTTATGACTTGTACAACAACTCCCCCATGTGGCAATGGCAGTTTTAAAATTGTTGTGGACCCTTCCGCTACTTAAGAAATTTACAGTTCTAACACCTTTTGACTTTTTTTTAGTTTATATCTTTTTAAAAAAAATTGTATTAAAGCATAGTTGATTCCCTTTGACTTTTAAAATCTCAGTTGACAGGCATTTAAGCTTTGTTTTAGGAGAAAATTTTTTTCATTTAAATAAAGCCTCCTAGAGAAAACAATACAAAATGTCATGAATCATCTGGCAAATCAGAAGATCTGCTAAATTCATAAACAAAACATCATCATAGATCTGTCACAACTTTAACATGATACACACAATTTTCCTAACATCCATATTTGTGGTAGCTCATTTTTACTCAGCAACCCCCAAATGTAAAATTGTTGCCCATATTTATTTATGTCAGTCAAGAGTGTTTCAGAAGAAAATTGAGCAGTCTTTAGCAGCTGGGCAGGGAATCGGTCTTAAAGTTTTCATATTTGGACAAAAACTAGATATCTGTGAATAAATACCTGCTCTGTGTTTGTGGTTTGCAAAGGATAATAACAAAATTGTTAGTGATGTAATCAGTTTCAACTTTCCTTAAAAATATTTTTATTTAAAAATTTATTTTTAAATTTTTTTTGGATTTTTATAACAAAAAAAAGCTTTATTTTTTTTATTAAAAACTTTAAGGATATTAAAGAATTAATAGGACTAGTTTACTAGCTTCTAAATGCTTTCAGATTCAAACTACATGTTTTCCATGTATCAAAGTATAAGAATATTAGTGTCCTAAAATTAGGTCAAAATACATTTTTTTTAATTACTCAATGAATTTTATTATATTTATAGTAGTACAATGATCACCACAACCAAATTTCATAGCATTTCCATCCCATACACTCAGTGCATCCCCTCACCCCAAACCTGTCTCATTTGGAAACCATAAGTTTTTCAGTCTGTGAGTCAGAATCTGTTCTGCAAAGTCATTGTGACTTTTTTTAGATTCTACATGTAAGTGATATCATTTGATGTTGGTGTCTCACCATCTGACTGACTTCACTTACCATGATAATTTCTAGGTCTGTCCATGTTGCTGCAAATGCTGTTATTTCTTTCCTGAATAATATTCCATTGTGTGTACTTACCTCTTCTTTATCCACTCCTCTCTCAATGGACACTTAGGTTGTTTCCATGTTTTGGCTATTGTATAGAGTGCTGCAATGAAATTGGAGCACATGGGTCTTTTCAAGTCATCGTTTTCTCTGGGTAGATGCTCAGGAGTGGGATTGCTAGGTCAAATGGTAGTTCTGTTTTTAGTTTTCTGAGGCATCTCCATACTGTTTTCCACAGTGGTTGCACCAATTTACAATTCTGCCAACAGTGTGATAGGGCTCATTTTTCTCCATACCCTCTCCAGCAATTAGTTTGTAGACATTTTGATGATGGCCATTCTGGCTTATGTAAGGTGGTACCCCATAAGTGGTTTTGATTTGCATTTCTCTAATAATGAGTGATACTGAACATCCTTTCATGTGTTTTTTGGCTATCCATAAGTCTTCTTTGGAGAACTGTCTGTTTAGATCTTCTGCCCATTTTTGGATTGGGTAGTATCTTTTTTTTGCTATTGAGTGGTAGGAGGTATTTATAAATTTTGGACATTGATCCCTTGTCAGTCACTTCATTTGCAAATATTTTCTCTCATTCTGTGGCTTGTCTTTTCATTTTGTTTAGGGTTTCATTTGCTGTACAGAAACTTTTAAGTTGATTTAAGTCCCATTTGTTTATTTTTGTTTTTATTGTCATTACTCTAGGAGGAGGATCTGAGAAGATATTGCTGTGGTTTATGTCAGAGAGGGTATGGTATTAGGAATTGTTCTAATTTCATTCTTTTCCATGTGGCTGTCTGGTTTTCCCAGCACCACTTATTGAACAGGCTATCTTTTCTCCATTGTATATTCTTGCCTCCTTTGTCATAGACTACTTGACTGTAGGTGTGTGGGTTGAATTCTGGGCTTTGTCTCCTGTTCCACTGATCTATATGTCTGTTTTTGTGCCTGTACCATCTGGTTTTGATGATAGCTTTGTAGTTTAGTCTGACATTGGGGAGCCTGATTCCTCCAGCTCCATTTTTCTTTTTCAGGATGTCTTTGGCTATTCTGGGTCTGTTGTGCTTCCACACAAACTTTAAAATATTTTGTTCAAGTTCTGTGAAAAATATCCTTGGTAATTTGATAGGGATTGCATTGAATCTGTAGATTGCCTTGGGTAGTATAGGCATTTTGATAATATTGACTCTTCCAATCCACGAGCATGGTATATCTTTTCATCCGTGTGTGTGATCTTTGATTTCTTTAATCAGTGTCATAGTTTTCAGAGTAAAGGTTTTTTTCTCTTTAGGTAGATTATTCCTAAGTATTTTATTCTTTTGGATGTGATGGTAAATGGGATTATTTCCTTAATTTCTCTTTCTGATCTTTTATTGTTAGTGTACAGAAATGCCATGGATTTCTGTGCATTAATTTTATACATTGCAACTTTGCCAAATTCATTGATGAGCTCTAACATTTTCTGGTAGAGTCTTTAGGATTCTCTAGGTATAGTATCATGTCATCTGCAAATAGTGATAATATTATTTCTTCCTTTCCAATTTGGCCTCATTTTTTTTCTTTTACTTCTCTGATTGATATGCCTAGGACTTCCAAAACTATGTTGAGTAGTAGTGGTGAGAGCAGACATCCTTGTCTTGTTCCTAATGTTAGCAGGAATTCTTTCAGCTTTTCACCATTGAGAATGATGTTCACTGTGGGTTTGTCATATATGGCCTTTATTATGTCGAGGTAGGTTCCCGCTATGCCCACTTTCTAAAGGGCTTTTATCAGAAATGGGTGTTGGATTTTGTCAAAGGCTTTTTCTGCGTGTATTGAGAGGATCACATGGTTTTAATTCTTCACTTTGTTAATGTGGTGTATCACACTGATCATTTTGCAGATATTGAAGAATCCTTGCATCACTGGGATGAATCCCACTTGATCATGATGTATAATCCTTTTAATGTATTGTTGGATAGAGTTTGCTAGTATTTTGTTGAGGATTTTTGCGTCTATGTTCATGAGTGAAATTGGCCTATAATTTTCTTTTTTTGTGGTATCTTTGTCTGGTTTTGGTACCAGGGTGATGGTGGCCTCATAGAATGAGTTTGGGAGTATCCCTTCCTCTGCAATCTTTTGGAATCATTTCACAAGGCTAGGTGTTAGCTCTTCTCTATGTTTGCTCGAAATTGCCTGTGAAGCCATCTGGTCCTGGACTTTTTTGTTTGTTGGAAGTTTTTTAATCACAGTTTCAATTTTAGTACTTGTGATTTGTCCATTCATCTTTTCTATTTCATCTTGGTTTAGTCTTGGAAGACTGTACTTTTCTTGTAATTTTTCCATTTCTCTAGATTTTCCATTTTATTGGCATATAGTTGCATGCAGAAATCTCTTATGATCCTTTGTATTTCTGTGATGTCATTTGTGACTTATCCTTTTTCATTCCTATTTTTTTTTCAACTTTAGTCCTCCTTTATTACTTGATAAGTCTTGCTAAGGGTTTATCAATTATGTTGATCTTTTCAAAGAACCAGCTTTTAGTTTCATTGATTTTTTCTATGGGTTTCTTCATTTCTTTTTCATTGATTTCTGCTCTGATCTTTATGATTTCTTTCCTTCTGCTGACTCTGTGTCTTGCCTCTTCTCTCTCTAGCTGCTTTAGATGTAAAGTTAGGATGTTTATTTGAGCTTTTTCTTGTTTCCTGAGGTAGGCTTGTATTGCTATAAACTACCCTCTTAGAACTGCTTTTCCTGCATCCCATAGATTTTGGAGTATCATATATTCTTGACATTTGCTTCTAGGTATTTTTAATTTCCTCTTTGATTTCTTCAGTGATTTGTTGGTTGTTTATTACCACGTTGTTTAGTTTCCACATGCAGTTTTTTTTTCTTGTTGTTGATTTCCAATCATGTAGTGTCATGGTCAGAAAAGATGCTTCATATGATTTCAATTTTCTTAAAGACACCAAGGCTTGTAGTTCTAGTCATGGCGCAGTGGTTGACGAATCCGACTAGGAACCATGAGGTTGCAGGTTCAGTCCCTGCCCTTGCTCAGTGGGTTAACGATCTGGCGTTGCCATGAGCTATGGTGTGGGTCGCAGACGCAGCTCAGATCCTGTGCTGCTGTGGCTCTGGTGTAGGCTGGCGGCTACAGCTCTGATTCGACCCCTAGCCTGGGAACCTCCATATGCCGCAGGAGCGGCCCAAGAAATGGCAAAAAGATAAAAAAAAAAAACAAGGCTTGATTTGTAGGATTTGATTTCCAGGATGAGATATTAGCGAATGTTCCATGTGCACTTGAGAGAATGTACATTCTACCGCTTTTGGGTGGAATATCTTATAAATATCTCTTAAGTACATTCAGTCTAATGCTTCATTCAGGACCTGTATCTCCTTATTGATTTGTCTGGATGATCTATCCATTTCTGTAAGTGGGGTGTTAAAATCCCCCACTATTATTGTGTTATTGTTGATGTCTCCTTTTAAGGTTGTTAGCAGTTGCCTTATATATTATAGTGATCCTATGTTGGGTACCTATATATTTAAAATTGTTATAGCTTATTCTTGGATTCATCCTTTGATCATTATGTAATGTCCTTTTTGTCTCCTAAAATATGCTTAATTTTAAGGTCTATTGTGTCTGATATGAGTATTGCTACCCAGTTTTCTTTTTATTTCTGTTTGAAAGGAATATTTTTTTCCAACACTCTCACATTGAATTTATATGTGTCCCTAGAAGTGAAATGGGTCTCTGTAAGACAGCATATATTTCAATTTTATTTTGTTTTCTTTTCTTTCTGTCTTTTTTTTAATTTTCATTATTATTTTCCTACTGTACATCAAGGTGGCCCAGTTACACATACATGTATACATTCTTTTTTCTCACATTATCATGCTCCATCATAAGTGACCAGACATATTTCCCAGTGCTACACAACAGGATCTCATTGCTAATCCTTTCCAAAGGCAATAGTCTGCACCTATTAACCCCAAGCTCCCAATCCATCCAACTCCCTCCCCCTCCCCCTTGGCAACCACAAATCTATTCTCCAAATCCATGAGTTTCTTTTCCGTGGAAAGGTTCATTTGTGCCATATATTAGATTCCATATATAAGCGATATCATATGGTATTTGTCTTTCTCTTTCTGACTTACTTCACTCAATATGAGAGTCTCTGGTTCCATCCATGTTGCTGCAGATAACATTATTTTATTCTTTTTTATGGCTGAGTACTATTACATCATTTATATATACAACATCTTCTTAAGCCATTCATCTGTTGATGGACATTTGGGTTGTTTCCATGTCTTGGCTATTGTGAATAGTGCTGCAATGAACATGTGGGTGCATACATCTTTTTTTTTTTGTCTTTTTGCCTTTTCTAGGGCTGCTTCCATGACATATGGAGATTCCCAGGCTAGGGGTCTAATTGGAGCTGTCACCACCAGCCTATGCTGGAGCCACAGCAACACAGGATCTGAGCTGCGTCTGCAACCTACACCACAGCTCACGGCAATGCTGGATCCTTAACCCACTGAGCAAGGCCAGGGATCAAACCCGCAACCTAACGGTTCCTAGTCGGATTCGTTAACCACTGTGCCACGATGGGAACTCCAGCATGCATATTTTTTAAGGAATGTTTTCTTAGGATATATGACCAAGATTGGGATTGCTGTGTCATATGGTAGTTCTATGTATAGATTTCTAAGGTACCTCCATACTGTTCTCCATAGTGGTTGTACCAGCTTACATTCCTACCAACAATGCAGGAGGGCTCCCTTTTCTCCACACCCCCTCCAGCATTTTTTATTTGTAGACTTATTAATGATGGCCAATCTAACCTATGGTCAGTTAATCTTTGACAAAGGAGTCAAGAACATAAAATGTGAAAATGATAGTCTCTTCAGCAAGAATTGCTAGGAAACCTGGACAGAGACATATTAAAAGATGCTTAAAAAGTTATTTCCTCATTTTGTGAGCAGGTTTTCATTGCTTGTAGTCAAAGAAAAAGTAGATAGAAACCCTCATAAGTAACAAACTTATCACTTGGTTTATGAAGAAAAAATAGTGAGAACTCCTCTGTTATGAGAATGGATATCATACAACAGGATGGTTTCCTCTTCACCAGGATGGTGGAAGTTGGTTTGACAACTGCTATTATAAATTATTTTAATAGCGTAAAAGTACATAAGAAGTCTTTTCAAGATTATCTTATGTTTTGCCTGTGAATTATGAAAGCAATTAAAATGAAATGTGAAAGAGATAAAGATTATGGTTAGCACCTGGCACAACTTTTGCACAGTAGGCATTTAAATACGTATATTCAATTTTCAAATGTTTTCCTTTTCAAAATACAAATGTAAAGTCAATTCTTGATCATATGTAATAAATATTATTTTCAGATTGTTTTTCCCATGATGTTGTACTTCGATTTTTCTAACTTTTATTTAGCTTGGAATTTTTACCTCTGTCAAGCTTTCTCTCTAGCTGTGGACCTTAGAAATCCAAATATTAATTAACTCTCTCTCATCCTAACTGGCCCATGAAATGTATGAAGATAATGCTGCAATTTTAGAGGGGTGTGCATTCAGTATAATGTTTCTTCCTTCCTTTCATTTTTTAGCTTTGTTTCCATTTTTTATTTTTCTGTTCAGCAAGTCTGTCTATTTCCTTTAGCAAACACAAGAACAAGAACTAGTCCTGATTAAATCTTGTCCAGTTATCCTCATCTAGTATTCATCACTAAGGATTAATTTAAAATAAGGAGATGGGTCAAGATGTTAGACACACACATCAAGTGAAAATTCAAGTTCCTTTTCCAAGAACAAATATAAATATTGCTTCTGTTCATAATCTTTTGATATATTTTGTATTTCTGCTTTCCTGATTACCATTGATAATGGAGACTTGATCATATTATGTATACTATATAAGGCAGTAGCTTTTAATGAGATAAAATACCCTACAGTATTGAGGGTATTTTACTTGTGAGGTAAGGTAGAAAATTAGAAAGTAGATAATTAATCTTTAGAAGGCTTTATTGAATCTATGGTTGGGACACCAGATAACAAAGAGTGTCATAAGGCATATGCTACTGTTAAGTCAATTTGAGCACTATTTTGAACCAAATAAGATGAAAATGTATTTTCTATTAGAAATCCTATAGGAAGTTATCTTGTAGCATAGTGGGTTATATGGAATTTGTGTTGTCACTGCAGCAGCTTTGGTCACTGTCATAGCACGGGTTCAATCCCTGGGCCAGGAAATTTCTCACCCCACAAAAAAAGAAAAAAGAAATACTACAATATCATTTTTAAATTGAAGATTTCTACCTTTCTTACATCCTAATATATTTTATTCTTCCAATGTTATTCAAGAAAAGAGTCATTATGCAAGTTTATTTGAGATTTTAGTTTCTTTTTAATAAGTTGCTTTTTGAGATTGATAGGTTCCTAGAAGGATGGTGACAAGCCCCCCACCCCTTGAATGTGGCTATCCACCTGCTGCAGATATGGGTATGGCCTAGTACAAGATATACACACTTTCCCCATATCTGCATGCTCAAGTTGGGCAGTAAAAAACAAAGGCATGTGGAAAACTGCCTACAAAGTTTAAGCACCTACAAAGATTAACTGCCCTCTGTCATGGGACTGGACTCCTCACGCCTCCCCTGACCTTCCCCTCCTTCTTCTTCATTGTTCTCTCTACAAGTTCCCACAATAAACTCCCACCACAGATTCCCCCCCACAAATCCTTTATAAGCCTAACATCTCCTATCAGTCAGAAGTGGCCCCATCTTTAGCTCAGCCTATCTGCAACTGATGCATTAATATATCTCTCTTGCTTTACCGACTTGGCCTTGAGCATTCCTCCCTCAGCAAACCTAATAGTGATAATTATATTTTTGTGTCAGAAATGTAAGTGGAAAAAAATGGTTTGAGATAATTAGGTAAATGGAATAAAATTTCCAAAGCAAACAGGTAACAAAAAACCAAGTTTGGAATCCATTCACATCAGCCCACTTAAGTGTATTTATTTGAAATCTTATGTCTCTTTTATACAAGTCAGCAGTAGTTAGGCTCTATACTCTGGATAGCAGACCATTTTATTCCATGAAATGCCAACACCAAAGGCAAACTCTACCATCATTTGAGGAAAGAGTGAGTAAAAGATTAAAGATTTCCAGGAATTCCTTGTGGCTCAGCAGTACAAATCCTTAGTATCCATGAGGATGCAGGTTCAATCCCTGGCCTCTTTCAGTGGGTTAAGGATCCAACATTACCCTGAGCTGTGGTGTAGGTCATAGACACAGCTTGGATCTGGAGTTTCTGTGGCTGTGGTGTAGGCCAGCAACTGTAAACTATAGCTCTGATTTGATCCCTAACCTGGGAACTTCCATATGCCACATGTGTGCCCCCCGCCAAAAAAAATAAAGAAAACTAAGAATTTCCATTCTTTTGAAAAGCACTTTCAAGAGAATAATTTAAACAAGAAAGGACAGAATAAAACCATGATAATGAAAGAAAAAAAAATGTTAACAGAGAGGTTCTTACTCCAGAGAGTCAGAACTGGAAAGGAGTTATTTGCTGAGCTGTTCTACAGTAACACAAAAAAAATTAATGAGATATTTTTGCCCCAATCATAATATCTGCAGAAACTTCCCCACAAAGCAATTGCATTCCACTATTTAAAAAGAATTATAAGACCACAGTTAAGTATTTCCATTTTTCTATTAAAATTGTTATCATGCCTTTGTAGTCTCAGATGATTCTAGGCAAAACTGTCTCCACTTTCATATGAGTTATTTTGTTTCTGCTTTAATTTTGTATTGCTTTAATTTCATATTTTATGGCTCAAAGCTCTTCAGCTAATAGATTATTTCAAATGCATATTTTCATTTTATACTTAAATGTATACTGGGATTCACAAAGCTTATGGCTTTCAGAGACAATTTTTACATTACCTTCAAATCATTCTATGTGGTGATAATGATTGTAATTATCACTCAGCACCTAATGAAATGGAGTTCTTCTGCATTTACCTTCATCTTGAAATTCTGTCTCTTCTTATAACTGCTGGAGTCTGTCACAGCACAGGCATTTAACAGAGAGTTTTTGGCATGAATTCTCCAGAACAACTGCAAACTAACATTGCATTTGGTGATAGAGAGTTAATTTCTTATATTAATTAAGGAAGAATCCCAACATCTCTGTGAGGAGAGGGTGTCAGCAAAGTACCAGGATATAAGGATTTTTATTCTCACATGATGAACTTGAAAACACAAACTTGGGAGATAAAAATATGGATACCAAGAAGAACCTTTGAAAGATTTCACATGTATGACATGCTGTGGAATAGACTATTAGTCTATGATGGAACTATAGAAGCAGTGACTGAGAATAGAAGTAGATGAGAGCTTAACTGAAAAGCAGAAAAAAGAAAGAACCAGGGAGTTCTCTAGTGGTTAGGATTGAGTGTTTTCACTGCTGTGGCCTGGGTTCAATCCTGAACCCAGGAGACACCACATCAAGCTGCAGCACACTGTGGTCAATAAAGTAAATTTTTAAAAAATTAAAAAAAGGAAAGGATGAACAATTGTTTTTTCATTTTCCCCCTTGCTGTGAATAACCTTCAATTCATTCTTCATGGAAAATCTCTGTCCGCTGGTGCCAAACAGAAATGCAGAGACAGTTTGGGTGAAGGAGGAAACAAAAAAAGCTTTATTGCTTTGCCAGGCAAAAGAGACCACAGCAGGTTAATGACCTAAAGACTGTGCCCTCTCTTGGGAGAGAATAGGAAGTGGCTTTATAGTTTGGGAATAGAAAATAGGGCCACAGATAAGGATCAGTGTAGCTGCAAGCTTTCACTATTCTTCAAAGTTGGTGTTTATTGGCCCCAGGACTGGTTTTGGTGGTCCTAGAATTAAAATGCTTTATAACACCTTTCATTTGTTAAGGATTTTAGTTCTGCAGAAAAACTCAAAGATATTGTTATATATATATATATATTTCTTGAAGAGGAACCAGGACCCTGCCTCAAAGCTGCACTACTGTTTTATTGTCCCTCCCTTCCCTGATCAGCAACTGTTTGAACCTGTCCTTTGGAACTCTGGGAAGGTCATGGAAGCTGAAATTTATTCCATAAAAACAAGAAATGGAGGACACAGTAAGGTTTGTGCCCAGGAGAGTCCTCCTCGTTTTCAAATCAACGAAGGGAAGAAACTAATATTTGCTTAAACACATACTATATACTGAATAACCTGTACATGTATTCATTATAGAAGTTCATCTTTACACAACACTTTAAGATGAGCAATATGAACATTCAAATGAATAAACAAGTGAGTAAGAGCTAGTTAGGGCCTGACTAGGATTTATTTCAAGTCAGGGCATGTCTCATCAGGCAGATGGCCTCTCAGTGATGGAGAAGCCCATTGTTATAACCTAGGGATATTCAAATCACAGAGCGAAGACTTCTAGTTTTCAATTTGACATGAAAGAACTTGAAAGTCATTACTCCATTGTGCCTAACAAGGAAAAAAACTGAATGAACTAAAAATCAACTATTCCTCTTATATCCAGTAAAGAATTATGGTTACAGGGCACACCGCTGCCCCTAAAACTGAGAGACAGGGAGGTATAGAGTATCATGGTTTACCAGAAGTAGAAGCCCAGGAGAAGGTTCCATTAGCTGGAACCAGTACTAGTATTGATAAACTGTCATTATCAACTGAAGATTCAAGGTGGACTACTTGAGTGTTGAAAGTTTAGGGGTTGGTCTTGGGGGATGCCACATTTTTGTAAGATTTACCTACAAGAACCCCACAAGGTTCTCATTGTGAAGGCAGGAGAAAAATCCCATTGTGCTTCTGTCAGGGAGTGAGGAAAAATAACCATTTTGAAATATTCCCCAGAGTCCTTTAACAAGGCCTGTCCTTAAGAAAATCTACATTACTAAAGAAAGACTAACACACTTGGGTTTTACCAAAGACTAGTTAGCGTGGAGGAAGTGAAATATTCAGTTCTAGCCCCTTCCTGCCTCATCTATGGGCAGGAGGTGCTGAGAAGCACTTGTGGAGGTCATAGCTCAGGGACATACCCAACTAAAAGGCTGAGATTTAATGATGAGATTATTGAATAGTTTCCTTCCCCCATACCTAACCACCACATCAATAGGTCTCCTCTATTATAACAGAAAATTACAGCTGAAAAAATCGGAGCTGCAGCCTCTGGCCTATGCCACAGCCACAGCAATGCAGATCTGAGCCACATCTGCAACCTGCATCACAGCTCATGGCAATGCCGGATCCTTAACCCACTGAGCGAGGCCAGGGATGGAACCTACAAACTCATGGTTCCCAGTTGGATTCGTTTCTGCTGTGCTATGATGGGAACTCCAAAGAGAAATAGAATTAAAAAAAAAAAAAAGCTTAAAAAACACTGGAGCAAAATATACGAGATTTGTGCGATAATTATAAAAGTTGTATTATACATGGAATAGATAGACCAGAAGGAGAAGAAATAGAAAAAGAAACAGAAGAAATATTGTACAAATGGCTGGTAATTTTCTAAAATTATTGATAGATATTAAACTACAGATCCAGGATACTCAAAGGAGTCCAAGCTGGATAAATACTTCAGAAAATCAAAGACAAAGAGAAAAATCTTGAAAAGAAGACAAGGTTTCTTTTTTGGGGAGAGGCAGGGTGCACCTTACCTTAAGCATCATATCAGACTTTGTTTTAGATACCATGCAAGCAAGAGGAGTGTGAGATATTTAAAGTGCTATATACACAATGGAATACTACTCAGCCATAAAAAGAATGACATAAGGCCATTTGCAGCAACATGGATGGAACTAGAGACTCTCATACTGAGTGAAATAAGTAAGAAAGAGAAAGACAAATACCATATGATATCACTTATAAGTAGAATCCAATATACAGCACAAATGAATGTTTCCACAGAACAGAAAATCGTAGACTTGGAGAATATACTTATGGCTGCCCAGGGGGAGAGGGAGGGAGTGGGAGGGATCGGGAGCTTGGGGTTAATGGATACAAACTATTGCTCTTGGAATGGATTTGCAATGAGATCCTGCTGTGTAGCATTAAGAACTATGTATAGATACCTAAATCACAACACAACAATGGGAGGAAAAAGTATGTATACATGTATGTGTAACTTGGACCCCATGCTGTACAGTGGAAAATAAATAAATAAATACAAGAGATAAAAGAACAAAAACAAACAAGAAAAGTAGAATTACATATCCAGCAAAAATATCCTTCAAAAGTGTAGGAGAAATATTTTGTCAGACAAAAATTAAGGACATTTTTTTTACTAGTAGACCTGATTTGCAAAAAATGTTAAAATTTCTTCAGAAAGAAGGAGAATTTTATAGGTCAGATCTATAATATATATTAAAGAAATAATTCATATTGTGGTACAGTGGAAATGAATCTGACTACTATCCATGAGGCCATGGGTTCTATTCCTGCCCTCACTCAGTGGGTTAAGGATCTGGCTTGCGATGAGATTGGTGTAAATCACAGATGCAGCTCAGATCTGGTGTTGTTGTGATTTGGCTGTGGTCTAGGCCAACAGTTGCATCTCTGATTTGACCCCTAGCCTGGGAACTTCCATATGCCATGCGTGGGTGTGGCCCTAAAAAAAAAAAAAAAAGAAGAAGAAGAAGAAGAAGAAGACGAATAATAGAGAGGAATAAAGATACAGTGAAATTTTTTTTTGATCTATTCTTATTTGATAGAATAGGTAACACTTTGTTTGAAATCATAATATCAACAATTTATTAAGCTATTATAGCCTATGGATAAGTGAACTGAAAGACAAAGGTGTGATAAAGGATGGGAAGCAGGAAGTGGGATACTCTGTAATAAGGTGCCTGTGCTACCAATGAAGCAGCATAGTCTTATTGGAAAGTGTAAATTTGTTAGTTGTGAAACAAGATTCCAACTTTAGGCAACTATCTAAAAAATTAAAAGTTAGAGACTAAGTGCGAAAGAGTATTTGTTCCTCCATCAACACTGTCTAACTCAACTTTGCTGTGTCCAGACTTAGTGACCAGACCTTCCAGGTTTGGTTCTCAATTACTGGTGGCAAAGATATATATTGCAACTTTCAATAACTTCAAAAAAGTGGAAGAGAAATCTGAATTCTGAAATTTCAAAAAAAAAAAAAAGGCACTCTTTAGCTTAATCAAAGAGGAAAAGAGGATTAAAAAAATATACCACAGAGTATGATATTTGAGATCATATATCATAAGGAATGTTCAAAAGAATCCTCCACTTAGAACAAACTATTCTGAAACATGAATATGCAACCTAAAGTTTTTTTTATCACAGATGAAGCATGTTGATAATCAAAAGTCTTCCATTTTCACTAATAATAGCTACAAAAGCATCATTGAGATTAAAGGAATGGTTACCTCAGCAGATGAAGAAATCAGCATGTTATTACATAGTTTTCTTATGTTTTTATGCTCATCCTTTTATCATGTAAGTTATACCCATGGGCTTTAAAGCAAATCTGTGAAAAACTACATAGAAAATATAATCTATAAATTGGTTAAAAACAGTAGTAATAGCAACAACAAAATCTACCCATTTTCAAAGAATGTGGCTACAAAATAGAGAAAAATAGTTATGCATTTAAAGAAAATATATGATCATTATTTATTTCCCTTTCTACCCAAGACAAATATGAGTTGAGCAGATTCACACATTTTAGGCTATTGGTATCAAAATGAGTATTTCAATTATCATTTCCTCCAATCCCTAATCAGAAATGCAATCTGTTCTTTTAGAAAAAGCTCCTGGCTTAAAATTCTTTAATCTCTGCAAAACTGTTTTATATCCACATTGTTTTCTTTAATAGCTCCATCCTCTTAACTGCTAAAGTTTTATGTGTATTTATGTAAGGCATGGAGTGCATTATGCATTATGCATCCTGCTGTTACCTTCAGGGCAACAGGGCAGTGCTCCATGAATACAAGGGCATCTATTGAAAGTTTATAGATGATTCTGCATCTTTCCTGCAAATTAGTAATGACTTTTCAAACTGAAAAAAAAAAAAAAGATCCCCATGTGAGAAGAGAAAACATTATGTAAGGGAGACAAAGGAAAAATGTTTCCCTAGGCCTTCTGTTCCAAAATACATCAGCATTTATTTTATCTTGAACTTCAGATTTTATTGCAGTCAGGTTCCAAGTATCATTTCTCTGGGCCCACCTACTAAACTTCAGATGGCACACCACACCATTCCTAGACTCTGCACTGATGTGAGCTACTCTAACCTCTTCTGCTAAAGCCTCTCACCTGCTTTCCCAGTTTCGCTCCTGCCTCATAGTCTATCCTAACACAGCTGCCAGGGTAACTCTTGTTAATAGGCAAGTCAGACCTTGGGCAGAGCCTTCCACAGGTCCTTCTCTTGGTATAAAATTAACACCTTTTAAAAGCCTACAAGTACTTCCAGGATCCTCCTCATCCCCCCTGTCCCATTCTTCTGCACCCTGCTCCTCCTGACTCATACTGCACCAAAACTCTAGGCTTTGCTGTTCCTAGAGCACCCTGGGCACATTTCAGCCTCAGGGCCTTTGCATTGGTTGAGCCTTCTGCTGGGAAAGAGCATTATCCACATATTCTATGGATAATTTCCATACCTCTTTTAGGTGTTTGCTACGGTGACACCTACCTTGAATTCTTTATTTAAAATAATCACTCTACCTCCAATTTATGCTTTTGGTCCCCCACTCTAATCTTATTTTCGTTGCTCATTTATTTTCCTTGTTTCCTCTTATCTTTGTCTCCAAGCTGTAATGTAAGATCCACAAGAGCAGGCATCTTTGGATTATGTTAGCTGATATCCTCAGCATCTAGAATACTGCCCAGAACACATGGGGTGCACAAAATATTGGTTGAATCAAATTGCACACCTTCCCAGCAAACCTACACCCCAGCACCACTTCTTTTGTGCATTCAGCCTGTTGCCAAACACAATCCTTCAGAGATGAAAAAAAAGTCTTTTTAATCCTTACTGCATGCCAAATTTCTGATAAACTGTGAATATTTGTTTGATGATCATAATAATAGATAATCCAAGGAATGCATTTAATTCTTTTTTCAAATAAGCAACATAGCACAAACCAATGCAAAATTCAATTTATATTTTTAACCACTCCATTTCTTCTGATAAGAACCAGAGATCAACAATCCTTTTAAATAGTGGAATCCATCATTAACTGAGGCCAAGATACTGAGTCTTTGGAAAACATGAATCAAATAGAATGGTGCTGGCACAGTGTGTTATACCATATATTTAAGCTTTCTGTTAATACTAATAATATCTGACATTTTCTTTGATTCTGAAAGAGTTGTGGCATTGAGTCATATTGTCCTGCACAAGGCAACCATTTTTCTTCAGTCATCAATTATCAGACACCAGTCACTCTTTGAACACTGTGTGGTTGACTTGCAACCTTTCGCTTCCTTGAGTATGTTCTTTTTATTTCCACATATTATGATTTTCCACTTTCCATTTGTATGTATGTGGAAGATGTGGTTGATATAATGTGCAGAATACCAAATTCTAACTCATTACTCACTTGGCAACCTAAAAGCATTGGTATAAATAAAAGTGGACTTCCTGAAATCTTTCTTGAATCTCTTGGCGATGTGTTACTTGGTCCAGCTACCCTCCATGTCTCATGTAGTTGAGACAGAAATTCCCATTAAGAAACATAAATTATAGGTTCTCACAGCCTATAAATTCTAGATTTTCCTCCCTGACAAAAAGCACACTATCTATACTCTTTAGAAAGGAGGAAGTTATTCTTAGTCTACTTCTGACTGACATTAGACTTGCAGCAGACAAATTGGCTCTCTAAACCTCCTTGAGCAAATAATATAGCATTGTTGGAAAGTGAACAAGTTTGTCATGGATCCTTTTAGTTGTCAATTTTGGCATAATCACATTTTACCAGATTTCTTCTGTTCCAAAGACTTTGCTACATATTATCTTTCACTAGCTGTATAAGCCCTGTAATAAGATGTGATGTATCTTAGTCTCCAAATGTTACATGAAAATGAAACTAAGACCCCTAAAAGGTCAAAACATTTCCCTCAAGTCCAGCATTGAGGGATTTTTTTTTTTTTTTTTTTTTTTTAGTGGCCATACCCATGGCAAATGGAAGTTCCTGGGCCAGGGACTGAATTGGAGCTACAGCTGCCATCTACGCCACAGCTACTGGAACATTGGATCCTTTAACCCACTGCACCTGGCGAGGGATCAAACCTGCACCTCTGCAGTGATTTTAGTCAGCTGCAGTTGGATTCTTTTTTTTTTTTTTTGTCTTTTTGCCATTTCTTGGGCTGCTCCTGCGGCATATGGAGGTTCCCAGGCTAGGGGTCCAGTCGGAGCTGTAGCTGCCAGCCTACGCCAGAGCCACAGCAACATGGGATCTGAGCCGAGCCGCGTCTGCAACCTAAACCTCAGCTCCGGCAATGCCGGATTGTTAACCCACTAAGCAAGGGCAGGGATGGAACCCGCAACCTCATGGTTCCTAGTAGATTCGTTAACCACTGCGCCACCACGGGAACTCCATGCAGCTGGATTCTTAACCCACTGTGCCATGGTGGGAACTCCTGAATATTGAGGGAATTTTGCATTGCATGTTAGGGAAACATCTCTAATGCCCTGCCTTGCAGTTTTATTTTTTGAAATTTTACTCTATATGTCACCCAGTATCCATGCAGAGTTATTTATATGATAAAACATGAATTCAATAAGAAATCTGAAATGCCTTCCACGCTTTCATCTGCATTCATTTAATCTCATCTCTTATGCATCGCCACTGTTATTTCTGGTTATCTCCAAAAGATTTTCACATGTGTTCCAAACAAAGCCATACCCATTCAGGATAGGAGTCTTCTGCTAGTCTACTCTGGGTAATCCCATGTCTGCTGAGCATGGTGCCACCTCCATGTGTGCTCAGCAAATGTTTTTCTCAGTGATGATTATTTTACAAGCCTACTATCTCCCAAAACCAGACCTATATCCTGCTGCTTCCCTTTGGTCCTCATAAGACATATTTTCTGTAGAAATGGGAATAATGGCCCCTTCTCCCTGAGGCTTTCAGCTAATTCATATCAGATTGGGAACAGAAGCCTCTTTATTATTTTTCTCTCCTCAGTCTTCCTTTTTTCTTACTCTACATGTATGAAAAGTTGCTCAGCATGACCAATCATGAAGAAGATGCAAAGTAAAACTACAATGAGATATCACGTCACACACTGGAACTGCTATTATGAAAACAAAAAGTGCTGCTCAGAAAGTGAAGAAATTGACCCCTTGTGAGTTGCTGGTAGAAATAAAAAATGGTATAGTCACTGTGGAAAAAAAATTGTGTCTCAAAAAATTACACATGGAATTATCATTTGATCCATCAATTCCACTTTTGAGTATACAAAAGAAAGAATTGAAAGCAGGGACTTGAGCAGATATTTGTATGTCAATATTCATACTAGCATTATTTACAACAGCCAAAAGTAGAGTCAACATAAATGTCCATCAGTGAATGAACAGACAAACAAATTGTAGCATATTCTTTGTAATGGGATACTTTTTTTAAACCTTAAATAACATGAAATTCTGATCAGTGCTCCCACATGGAAGAATCTTAAAGACATTATGTTAAGTGAAATAAGGCAAACACAAGAAGACAAATAATATAGGATTCCAATTGTATGAGGTGCCTAGTGCTATAAAATTTACAGAGTCAGAAAGTAGAATATATAGTGGTTACCAGGGCTGGTAGGGGTGTGGTGGTGAGTGGGGAGTTAGTATTTAACAGGTACAGAATCTGAGTTCTGGAAGATGAAAAAAGTTCAGATCAACATAGTAGATTTTATGTACACTAAAATTAAAAATTTTTAAAGAGAATGTATGACTGTCTGATTGTCATCCACTTAATAATGCACTTTAGTTTCCATTAGGTCAAAATTCTTTAACAGGGCTCACTAAGCCCTTCACCATCAAACTCATCTCATACTGTGCCCTTTTAAGCTTATCTTGGTGCCAAGATCAATCAAAAGGATCAAAAGGATCCTGTTGTAGTTGCCAGAACATGTCTTTGGTATGTCATGGCCTTTCTGTATGTCCTACCTTATAGATGAACAATTCTACAACATTTAACTTATGTATTTCTCCTGAACAAGAAATACATACAAATGCTTTGTGTTTTGAAAGTTTATGAAATTTATTAATATACAGTTGTAATGTGCTTTTCATATGCTACCTTAATTTTTTTGACTTTTAGCCATGGTATAAAATTTGATTATTGTGTATAGAGTGAGGTAGGGATCTATTTTTTTCTTTCTATATGAATATCCAATTGTCAAGATGCTATTTTTAAGTGGCCAGTAAGTCTTCTCTAGTATCATACTTAATTGCCTATTTCCCAAATGCATGTGGGTCCCCTACTGCATTTCATTAGTGCTATAACATATCATGGTGTTTTCAATTACTTTTAATTAAATCTTGATGTACTGTACAGAAAATCCTTGCTCATATCTTTTCTTTATTGCTTTGATATCCATATCCTTATTCTTCTATAAATATTAAGATTTACTTCTAATTCCCTGTAGTTTTCTATTAGTTATAGTAGTTTACAGAATCTCTTTGATTTTTTAATATGATTTTATTACATGTGAATAATGATAATTTAGTCTTTTCCTTTTTAATCCCTTTACATATATTTTTTCTTTTTTACTGACATGTTCAATCCTCCAGTAAAATGATGACTAGGAATGAAAAACATTTCTTGGCCCTGACTTTAAATGAATTTGCCTAATATTACACAATCAGGTACAAGACCTTTTACCAGTTTAATTAGATATCAATTATCAATTCAAAGAAATTCTGTTCTAGTACAGTGTTCATTATACTTTATATCACAGATAGATTTTGAGTTTTTTGAAACATTTTCTCTCATGTATTTGTTTTTCTCCTTTAATTTGACAATGTGATGAATTGCCTTAATAGATTTTTAAAATTAAATCATCCTTGCAGTCTGAGATAAATATTTTTTGAATTTTTAATACATGGCTGAATTAAGTTTTCCACTGTTTTCTTTAGGTTTATTACATCTATATTTATACATGAAACTGGTACATAATAAATTTGGTTACTTGTATTACCCTTATCTGGTTTTGAATCAGAATTATATAAGTATTATAAAATGATCTAGGGAGCATTCTAATATAAAGCTGGATTATCTGTTTCCCGAAGATTTCACAGAATTTCCTGAGCCTGATATGTATTTTTGATAGTAGAGGGGTAGGGAAATTGTAAACTACTTATTTCATTTCTTTGAAGGTTTTAGACTCTTCTATATTTTTCATTACATTTTAAAGCACTGTTTCTGGTAAATTTTGAGTTGATACAAAAGACATTCATAGCGTGAATGGGCTAGGAGGCATAACATCCTCATTTGTCCTGTGTTTTATCAGTGCTTGGTACAGTTGATCTGTCCCTCCCCAGGCTTCCAGCCCACTCTCTGCTGTTTTCCCTCTGGCTCTCTGGCTTCCCTATACAGTCTCTATTCAGGTTCATCCTCACTTACCTGGCTTCTTCAGGTGCAGTGTCCCCAGTGATCAGCACATGCATCTTTTCAGTCCACACTCATTTCCAGGGATTTTTTCCCTGCCTCACAATTTTGTACCTCCAACTTATTCTTTCCTAAAGTTCAGAACTGTAGATCCAACTGGCTGCTTTCTATCTTTACCTGGGTGTTCAATAAGCATCTCAGAGTTAACATGTACAAACTTGTGCCTTGATTTTACCCACCTAACTCTCCTTGAAGTCTTCTCTTTCAGTTAATTGCAATTCCACCTTGGTTGCAGCCTTAGAAGAGACCTTGAGCCAGGACCCAACTGAGCCCTATCTAGATTGCTGAATTACAGAAACTGTGACATGTTTCATGGTTGTTTTTCTAAGCAACTGTGTTTGGGGATACTTTATGCAACAATAGATAACTAATACAAATTGTATTTAATTTTTTTCCTATTCTTTAAAAGAATTTGTATATGATTAATGGTTTTTCTTCCTTAACTGTTTGGTAGAATTTACATGTAAAGTGATCTGTCCTGGAGCTTTCTTTGTGGGAAAATTTGTAATTAGTTTCAAAATTCCTTTAATAGTCATGTTAACTCTCTCTCCTAGTGACAGATTTAGTGAGTTTTATTTTGCCATATGTGTTACATGCTTAGAAACTGTAGCTCTAGGATGAATGTAAAAAATAAAAAATAATTGAGAAGATGATGATGGTAAATAATTTTGGCTGGCTTAAGGACATTGTCTCATAAATGGAAAAAGGTCAATTAGTATATATCATAGCTCTCTAAACTTTCTTTTTTTGCTTTTTAGGGCTACATACATGGCATATGGAAGTTCTAGACTAGGGGTCGAATCAGAGCTGGAGCTGCAGCTGCCAACCTACACCACAGACACAGCAATGCAGGATCTAAGCCAGGTCTGTGACCTACACCACAGCTCATCTCAACACCAGATGGTGGACCTATTGAGCAAGACCAGGGATTGAACCCACATCCTCATAGATACTAGATGTTGTGAGACATGTTTTTATAACATTTTCTTAGCCTCTTTGCTGAAAACTCCATCTTGTCCTTCCTTGCTTTATCCGGTCTTCCTGCTTGAGAAATAGTCATGGTGATGGTAAATGACTTAAGCTTAAGAACAAAGACCTAAAGGCATGCCTTTTGCAGAAGCACAGTGAGGATTCTCTGAAATGCTATGAATAGATAGCTAACTCAAATGCTAATGATTCTTAACTGCCTAAAGTTTAGAGTAAAAGTTAAACCATCTACCAGCTAAGTGACTTTTAAAATAATAAAAGAACTTATAAAATAATAAAAAAAACTATATCCTGCACCTACAACCCCCTTTTCACTTGACATAATCCTCAAGAGCATTATAAAAGCAGTGTGGTTTCTTGAGGCAGGGCTCTTGGTCCCTGAGACCTTGAGGTCCCCCCCCCCCCCCCCCGTCCCCCCGCCCCGGTTCCCATCTTTACTTAAGATAAATGTCTCTGTGTCTTGTTTTGTTAACTTTTTTTTTGCTGTAAGTTCCATAGCACCCATTCTTCAGCCCCATCCTGCAGAGCTGGTCTCCGCAACTAGTCAGGTTTGTTTCTGCTGTGCCACAAAGGGAACTCCCTGCTGTCTAAACATTTTTAAGCATCAACTCTTTCCTCACAACTCAATTATAAATATATACAGCTGTATTAGTCAAGGTTCTCCAGAACTTGAACCAATAGGATATATATAGATAGATAGATATACATCCACACATATATATGTACTATTTATATGTAAACATGTATATATTTATTAAATATATAAATATATAAAATAATCTATTAATATGTATTTGTTACCTTTATATTTATACAGGCATGTCTTGGAGATATTGAGGATTTGGTTCCAGACGACTGCAGTAAAGCAATTCACACAAATTTTTTCATTTTCTAGTGCATATAAAAGCTATATATATATGCATATACACTTAAACATATATATACATACACACGCATGTATACATATATCTTATATATATGTGTGTGTATATATATATGTTTACACTATACTGTAGTCTATTAAGTGTGCAAGAGCATGTTTGTTTTGCCAGAAAGCAAATATTGATCACTGAAACTTTCAACATAAGGGTAAGAAAAGGGCTAACAGAGCTGATGATTACTGTTATTTTCCTCACTTTTTTTCAGAACAAATTTAAATTCATACTTTCTGCTACACTTGCTGACTCGGCCTTTGGTT
Organism: Phacochoerus africanus; assembly: GCF_016906955.1. NCBI lineage: Eukaryota > Metazoa > Chordata > Mammalia > Artiodactyla > Suidae > Phacochoerus > Phacochoerus africanus. Next base: position 76,113,380 of record NC_062546.1, on the reverse strand, counting down.
CTCCATGGCTTGACACAGAGGCCTGCCAAATCCGGTCCACCCACAAGAATCCCACTCTAAAGTGCAACTTGTCCCAACTGACATCCATGACCATCTTATTTACATTTTCACAGAAATTTGTTGATAATACTCATTACTTTCTTTTTTTGGTGCTACTAAATTATTACATTTTTTTAACCTCTAAACATTTGTTTCAATGAGATATTAACAGAGGAGATAAACAAATATGTATGCCCTATTTGTTACCATGAATTAGTTATTTTCTAATATCTCTAATAGTCACTTTTTAAGTAGGTGGGAAGAAACTTATTTTTATTATAAAAGCCAGGCTATTTAAAAAATAATTTATTAAATAATAACAGTATCAAACATTTATCACGTTTCTCAGTGGTACTTATCAATCTAAATAGTGAGGGGAGAATTTGTAATATTCATGTAATGAAATATTTTTGTAATCCCAAAATTAAGTGTCAGTAAAAAAAAAAAAAAACCCAAAACTATTTAATCTTATTTTTGAAATTTAGAAATCTTATTAATCAAGACACTATTAAGAAACTTGAGAAGGATCAATATGCAGAGTAAGACATCAGGCTCATCTTCTCCCACAAACACACCAAAAAACCACATCTACACGATATACAATTGGCACAGAACATCTATTGAATGCTGACAGAAGAACTTAAACCTCCAAAAAGGGAAAGAAAACCTTGACATAACTGGGTAGAACAAAAGAAAAAGAGAGAGAAAGAAAAGGAATCAGGATGGGACTAGCATTCTTGAGAGAGAGCTGTAAAAGAGAAAAGTAACCGCACCTTGGGAAGCCATCTAACAGATAGGGAGATCAGCTGAGACAGATGGACCTCAAAGTAGCTGACAAATGTGCAGCAGCTGGACTAAGGCAGGCAAAGTAAAGTGAAAGCCACAGAGACCATCTGCACCACTGCCCTGGATGCCACAGCCTGAGATGCTCAGGCAGGGACTGGGTGCTGAGACTCATGCTCTGGAGGTCAGTTCTGGGAGAGGACTAGGGTTGGCTATGTGGGGACAGCCTGAGCAGCTAAGGTGTGGTATGCCATGGGTCAGGGAATGGTGTGCTACAGGATGGATAGTGGACTACCACAGCAGAGGGAACCTGAGAGAAGTTGTGGGCCCATGGGAGAAGCAAGCCGCCATTGTTGGGGAGGGCAAAAAGAGGAGGGGCAGGCTGTCATAGGAATCTCCACAGGCTCTCAGAGGGCAGGGAGCCTCTGGCACAGAATATGGGTCATGAGAAGCCACTTTCTTGGGCTAGGAAAGACCTGGCATTTCTTGTGTGGGCTATGGGTGGCCAGGCACCTTTTGTGTGGGCTAAGGGCAGTGGGGGACTAAGTGCCACGTGGTGCCTCTTGCATGATCTAAAGGTGCCAGGGATGGACCTAGGCAGTCATCTCAGAGACCAGAGGGAGGCATTGCCTCAAAACACCCGGGGCATGGGAGTGGGCTCCATGTGTGGTCCCAGTCACCTCAAGGGTTGGCAAACAAAAAACAGGGCACTGCAACCAAGCACCAGCCATTGTTACCCTACTCCCCTGGGAACATACCCGCCTGCTGCTGCCACTCCTAAATGCTCTGGACAGCACCCAGATGCTTGATCACTGTCCTTTCCCAGGACCCTGAAACTAGGAGCAGCTGGTGCAGCACATCCTGCATGGGCTAAATGGGACAGGGTGCTTCTTGCATGGTCTACAGGTGGCTAGGGGCAAACCACCACAGTTATTTCTGACTCCAGAGGTGGGCGTGGCCTGCCACCACTAGGGGTCTGTGAACAGTCATCAATTGCAGCCCCAATCACTTCAGAGGGCACCACAGAGGAGGGAATTGCTACTGAACACCACCTGTTGTTGCTCTCACTCCTGGGATCATACCTGCCCTGCTACTCCCACTGCCAACTGCTCCAGGAAGCGCACACATGCTTAATCATTGTCATTTCCCAGGATTCTGAAACTGGGAGCAGCTTGTAAAGCACCTCCTGTGTGGGCTAAACAGGACAGAGTGCTTCTTATGTGATCTACAGGTGGCAGGGGCAAACCACTATAGTTATCACTGACTCCAGAGGTGGGTGTGGCCTGCTACCACTAGAGGTCCCTGAACGGGCACCACTTGGAGCCCCATCACCTCGGATGATTCAACACTACCTGTTGTTGCTCTCACTCCCATGGGAAATCATACACCATGTCACTGCTAGTGCCAAATGCACTGGGTACTTTCTACATACTCCAAAGTTTCATTACTACTTCCCAGGACCCTGCAATTAGGAGTAAGCTGTGCCACCTTCCTGAGGTCCTTGCTATTGTCAAGAGCCCAACCAGGTACTGACTACTAGCCCTACCCATTGCCTTCTCTTCTCCCTGGAAACACACTCAGCACCCTGGGGTTAACAGCCTGCACATACTGAAGAAAGATATCCAAACTCCAACACCAAAAATAATTAGTAACCCCCCCACAAAATACAAAGGGTGCTCTTTCATAGAATTAGCCCACCAAGACTACAGTTTAGCATCCCTAAACTCATAGAAAAAGAAAACCATAAGCAAGATGAAGAAGCTCAGGAACCATTCCCAGTTAAAAGACAAGAGAATTCACCTGAAGCAACAAACAGTGAAACAGACTTCTGTAGTCATACAGACTCTGAGTTGAAAAGGGAGACAGTGAAAAATGCTGAAGGAATTAAGCAATGCAGATTACTTTAAAAAGAAACTACAAAATATAAAGAGGAACATAGAAAAATTAGAAAATTCATTTGCAGAAATGCAAACTGAGTTAAAGGCACTAAAGAGCAGAAGGAATAATGCAGAGGAATGAATTAGTGATGTGGAAGATGGAATAATGCAAATCACACAATCAGGACAGAAGATCGAAAATCAAATGAAAAACACAAAAGCAATATAAGATATCTATGGGATAATATAAAGCAGTCCAATCTATGCATAACTGAAGTTTCAGAAGGAAAAGAAAAAGAAAAGGTGACTAAAAATATATTTGAAGAAATTATGGCTGAAAATTTCCAAATCTAAAGGAAACTGATATCAAGATACAGGAAGCACAGAGGACCCAAAACAAGTTGAACTCAAACAGGCCCACACCAAGACATATTATAATAAAAATAGCAAAAGTTAAAGTGAGGATTCTAAAGGCAGCAAGAGAAAAACAAAGCATTAATTATAGGGGAACCCCCATAAGACTATCAGCTAATTTCTCTACAGCAACACTACAGGCAGGAAGAGAGAATAGCAAGATATAGACAAAGTTATGAAAGGAAAACAATTGCAGCCTCCAATACTCTATCCAGCAAGAATATCATTTACATTAGAAGGGGAAATAAAGAATTTCTCCAACAAAAAAAAAGCTAAAAGAGTACAGCAATACTAAACTCATTCTAAAAGGAATACTGAAAGGGCTTCTCTTAAAAAAAAAAAAAAAAGTAAGAAGAAATAGGATGAAGGAAACCACCATTAGAAAGCAATCACTTAACTAAGCCAGCATATAGACCTAAAAGTGAGAAAAAAAAGCTACTGTAAAAGCAATGATTAACATAAGGAACAGCAAAAGGACAAACATGAAGATGTTAAAAAAAGGACTTCAAAATCACAGAATGTGGGGAAGGGAAGTAAGAAAATTTAGACTTTTTTTTTTTTTTGATAATGTGTTTGAGTCTATATAACTATCAGGATAAAACAAGCAGATCCGGGAAGGGGTTAACATACTTAAAAATCAGGGCAACCACAAGTCAAAACCAAACATTACATTAAAAAAAACCAAAAAGATACCTACACAAGCATAAAATAAATGGAAATCATCCAAACAAAGAAAGGAACAAAGGAGAAACATAGAATCAACTGGAAAACAAGATTTAAAATGGCAATAAATACATATTTATCAATAATTACCTTAAATGTCAATGGACTGAATGCTCTAACACCATGGCAGACTGGATAAAAAAAGCAAAAAACTACAATCTGCTGTCTACAAGAGACTCACCATAGGACAAAGGACACAGATAGACTGACAGTGAGGGGATGGGAAAAGATATTTCATGCCAATGGACAAGACAGAAAAGCAGGAGTTGGCAATACTCAACTCAGACAAAACAGACTTTAAAATGAAGGCCATAAAGAAAGACAAAGAAGGCACTATTTAATGGTTAAAGGATCCATTCAAGAAGAGGATATAACAATCGTCAATATATATGCCCCTAATATAGGAGTACCCAGAAACCTCCAACAAATACTGACAGACATAAAAGGAGAAGTTGATGGGAATACAATCATAGTAGGAGACTTTAACACCCCACTCACAGTAATGGACAGATGCTCTAGACAGAATAAGGCAACAGAGATCCTAAAGGACACAACAGAAAAGTTAGACTTCATTGACATTTTCAGGACATTACATCCAAAAAAAGCAGAGTATACATTCTTCTCAAGTGCACATGGAATATTCTCAAGGATCAATCACATACTGGGGCACAAAGCTAACCTCAACAAGTTTAACTACATAGAAATTATTTCAAGTGTCTTCTCTGACCACAATGGCATGAAACTAGAAATCAACCACAGGAAAAGAAATGAGACAAAACTGACTACATGGAGACTAAACAACATGCTACTAAAAAACAATGGGTCAGTGAGGAAATCAAGAAGGAAATTAAAAAACACCTCAAGAAAAACAATAATGAAGACACAACCACTCAAAATCTATGCGATGCCGCAAAAGCAGTGCTCAGAGGGACATTTATAGCAGACAGTCCTTCCTCAAAAAAGAAGAAAAATCTCAAATAGACAACTTAAACCACCACCTAAATGAATTAGAAAAATAAGAACAAACAAAAGCCAAAGTCAGCAGAAGGAAGGAAACAATAAAGATCAGAGAGGAAATCAATAAAATAGAGATTAAAAAAAAATAGGAAAAATCAATAAAACCAAGAGCTGGTTCTTTTAAAAGGTAAAAATTGACAACCCTCTGGCTAGACGCTCCAAGAAAAGGAGAGAAAAAAACCAATTAAACAAAATAAGAAATGAAAAAGGAAAGTCACAATGGATACTACAGAAATACAAAAAACCATGAGAGAATACTTTGAACAATTGTATGCCAACAAATTTCACAACCTAGAAGAAATGGACAACTTCCCCAAACTTTCAGCCTACCAAAAGTGCATGAAGAATAGATCAAGTGAACAGACTGATCACTTGAAATGAAATTGAATATGTCATAAAAACACTCCCTACAAATAAAAGTTCAGGACCAGAATGCTTCACAGGTGAATTCTACCAAACACACAAAGAGGAACTTATACCCATCCTCTTTGAACTTTTCCAAAAGGTTGAAGAAGAAGGAATACTCCCAAAGACGTTCTATGCTGCCACTATCACCCTAATTCCAAAACCAAAGATACCATCAAAAAAAAAAAAGAAAAAAAAAACTATAGGCCAACATCTTGATGAATATAGACGCAAAATTCTCACAAAATTTTAGTGAACTTAATCCAACAACATATAAAAAAGATCATACACCATGACCAAGTAGGATTCATCCCACGTGGTTCAATATATGCAAATCAATCAACATCATACACCACATTAGCATATGCAAAGTCAAAGCCCAATGATCATCTCAATAGATGCAGAAAAAGCCTTTGACAAAGTCCAACATCCATTCTTGACCAAAACTCTTACCAAAGCGGGTATAGAGGGAAAATACCTTAACAGAATCAAAGCCATTTATGACAAACCTACAGCAAATATAATACTCAATGGAGAAAAGCTGAAAGCCTTCCTGCTAATATCTGGAACAATACAAGGATGCCCAATCTCACAATTTTTTATTCAAGAAAGTATTGGATGTCCTAGCCACAGCAATCAGACAAACACAAAATAAAAGGCAGTCAAATAGGAACAGAAGAGTTAAAACTGTCAGTATATGTAGATGGCATGATACTATATATAGAAAACCCCAAGGACTCAACGCAAAAACTACTTGAACATACCAACAAATTCAGCAAAGTAGCAGGATATAAGATTAACATTCAGAAATCAGTTGCATTTCTGTATACTAACAATGAAATATTAGAAAAGGAATACAAAAATACAATAACTTTTAAAATTATGCCCCCAAATACCAAATACCTGGGAATAAACCTGACCAAGGAGGTAAAAGACTTATATGCTGAGAACTATAAAACGTTAATCAAGGAAATCAAAGAAGCTACAAAGAAATGGAAAGAAATCCAATGTTTCTGGGCCAGAAAAAATAATAATGTAAAAATGGCCATACTACCCAAAGCAATCTACAGATTCAATGCAATCCCTATCAAATTACCCATGACATTTTTCACAGAACGACCACAAACAGTCCAAAATTTATATGGAACAACAAAAGCAGTAGGCATAACTCTCCCAGACTTCAGGCACTATTACTAAGCCACAGTCATCAAGACAGTGTGGTACTGGTACCAAAACAGACAGATAGACCAATGGAACAGAACACAGAAATAAACCCAGCATCTACAGTCAATTGACAAAGGAGGCAAGAATATGAAATGGGTAAAAAACAGTCTTTTCAGCTGGGAAAGCTGGAAAGCCACATGTAAATCAACGAAACTGAATTACACCCTCACAACACTCACAAAACAATCTCAAAATAGCTTAAAGACTTAAACATAAGACAAGAAACAATCAAACTCCTGGAGGAGAACATAGGCAAAACATTTTCTGGCATCATCCTTATATATGCTTTCTTAGGTCAGCCTCCCAAGGCAGGAATAAAAGCAAAAATAAACCAATGGGGAGTTCCTGTCATGGCTCAGTGGTTAACAAATCCAGCTAGGAACAATGACGTTGTGGGTTCGATCCCTAACCTTTCTCAGTGGGTTAAGGATCCAGCGTTGCTGTGAGCTGTGGTTTAGGTCACAGACATGTCTCAGATCCTGCGTTGCTGTGGCTTTGGAGTAGGCCGGCAGCTACAGCTCCAATTAAACTGCTAGCCTGGGAACCTCCATGTGCCATGGGAGCAGCCCCAGAAAAGGCAAAAAGACAAAATAATAATAACAATAAATAAATTAATACACCAATGGGACCTAATCAAACTGACAAACTTTTGCACAGCAAAGGAAACCATAAAAAAAAAAAAAAAAGACAGCTTACAGAATGGGAGAAAATAGTTTTAAATGATGCAAATGACAAGGCCTTAATCTCTAAAATACACAAACAACTTATACAACTCAACTGCAAAAAAGGCAACAACCCAATTTAAAAATGACCTAAAGACCTGAATAGACATTTCTCCAAAGAAGATATACAGATGGCCAACAAGCATATAAAATAATGCTCAACATTACTGATTATTAGAGAAATGCAAATCAAAACTACTATGAGCTACCACCTCACACCAATCAGAATGGCCATCATTAATCAGTCCACAAATAACAAATGCTGGAGAGGGTGCCAAGAAAAGGGAACCCTCCTGCACTGTTGGTGGCAATGTAACCTGGTACAACCACTATGGAAAACAGGGAAAACAGTATGGAGGTACCTCAGAAAACTAACTATAGAACTACTATGTGAACCAGCAATCATACTCTTGGACATATATCCAGACAAAACTTTCCTTTAAAAAAGACATGTGCACCCGCATGTTCACTGCAGCACTATTCACAATAGCCAAGACATGGAAACAACCTAAATGTCCATCAACCAATGAATGGATTAAGAAGATGTGGGGTGTGTGTGTGTGTGTGTGTGTATAAACTTCACTTAGACTTTTATACTAAGTGAAATAAGTCAGAAAGAGAAAGGCAACTACTATATGATATCCCTTATATCTGGCATCTAATATATGGCACAAATGACCATTTCCACAGAAAAGAAAATCATGGACATGGAGAACAGACTTGTGGTTGCCAAGTCTGAGGGAGAAGGAGTGGGATGGATTGGGAATTTGAGGTTAAGAGATGCAAACTATTGCCTTTGGAATGGATAAGCAATTGAGATCCTGCTGTATAGCACCGGGAACTTTATTTAGTCACTTATGGTGGAGCATGATAATGTGAGAAAAACGAATGTGTATGTGTATGTGTGACTGGGTCACACACTGTAAACCAGCTATAATGGAAAAAAATAAAAATAAGAAAGTTTAAAGACAACCATGGAAAGGAAATAGAGTGCATATAGATTATTTATAGAGCTACAAATCATTAGTAGAAGAAAAAGGAAAATGGGCAAAAGACTTGCAAAAACTCTTCAAAAGAACATATCCAAATGCTGATAAGAGCAATAGCAATGAAGAAGAACAAGGGGATTGGGGGGTGAGGAAGGGAAGAGAAGGGAAGAAAGGGGAACAGAAGAAGTGATTCATTCAGTCATTGCAAGAGAAATGAAATAATGAGATATATTATTCTCTTAATAAAGTAGCTAAATTGAAACAAACATGCAAACAAGTCTTGATGAGGATGTGGAACAAAGGGAAAGAACACTTCTGGTGAAAGAGTAGGTTGCAAATGACTTTGGACAAGTATGGTAGAATCTACTAAATCTAAATATATATAGTTCATGGAAGCAATATTCTTAACAGCCTTAACCTGGTTATTCAAATATTTATTATTTAAATAACTATTCAAATAATTTACATCCTCAAACGTAGAATGAACAAAAATAAATTATGGTATATGCACATGAAAAATAGAGCATAACACTGAAAAAAAAAAGACTGCTGACCCAAAGAGTACAGGCTTTGTGGTTCCATGAACATATACTTCATATAAACTCTACAAAGAACACCAATAGGGAAAATTATTATGTCATTAGATGAATAGCATACTGGGGCGGGGGGAAATGAGGGCTTTTCTGAGGACTGGTAATATTCTGTTGATCTGAATACTAGTTCCATAGTGAGTTCGGTTTGTGAAATGTATTGATATTATGTGTATCCTTGTCTGCATGTTTAGTATGCTTCAATAAAAAGTTACAAAAATAAGTCAGTGAGGGATGAGAAGAGAAGCAGAGGGTTAAGGATGAAGTAAATTTGGCTATATGTAGATAATTGTTAAAATGTATGGTGGGTACATAAGAGTGTATGTACTATTCTCTCTACTTTTGTGTTTGAAATTTTCCCTAAAAAAGGAAAAAAATAGTAAAAATTAAAAAAAAAAAAAACAGAACTCTTTCTTACCAGCATATATAGCTGGTATTTAACACCACCATAAAATAACCTCTAGAAAAGCTAACATATCTGATCATGATATTTACTGATATACAAGTGCCTAGAACAACGCATGGCACATTATAATCACTCAAAAATATGTGCGAGATGAAATAATGATTAAATCTGGGAGGCCACATCGTTGAGATAATTACACTGTGGCAATAAGACATATAATAAATCTCAAATTCTAAATTAGGAGATTTTGTTTGTGTTGTGTAAGTGCAGAAAAGATAAAATCTGCCTTTCCTTTATTTTGGCTCTACAGGATTAGAAACCTAAGTCACTTCTTCATGTAAGAGTAAGCTCCTCATTATGTGTTGGTAACTAAATGCTTCACCTTCCCAAACCTACCTAAGCCACGCATGTCTTTGTGCTTCTTTCATCACAAACATGAGCCCTTTCACCCGAGGTAGTGAGGAGTATGTTTACTGAAAAATACCAAGAGTTTTCAGTTCTGAAGGATGAAAGTATATTTGAATTCTCATTGTATTTGATTTTCTAAGATGACAGAATCAGCTTTTGGAAAATCTACATTATTTTGTGTAAAAACAATTCTGGCTAAATGCATAACTTCTCAGACTTCCTGTTTCTCATAAAACATACATTCAATAAACTCATCTCTTTTAAAATGTTAATAATAAATCCCCCCAAATAGCAAATCGCTCCAGGAAATATTTGTATAGTAGTTTATTTATACTTTACTTGATCCTGAGGTTTAGAAATATGGTTAAAAGTTCTAGTTCAAGCACATTTCACATCAATTATAAAGATATAAAAAGTACCCTGGTATTAGTTCCACTTCCTATATTATGTATCTAAATTCATGTCCCTCATAAATGTAAATAAAGTAATTTAGATTATGATTATCATGCAAATAATAGTAATAGATTTAGAAATTTATACATATGAATGCAACTATAAACTTCTCAAAGTTTCAGGTTTATATATTTAAGGCGCTTTAGTCATAACCTATTTGGTAATCATTTAATATTGACATAAACAGTTACCTAGCAAAACAAAGGATTTGGACCCAACCTAAAGAGTGGTCCCAATCCAAATCAGGTCTGGTGTCTCATTGTCTAAAATGAAATCCTAGGAGTTCCTGTTGTTGCTCAGCTGTAATGAATCCAACTCGTATCCATGAGGATGTGGGTTGGATTCCCTGGCCTTGCTTAGTGGGTTAAGTATCCAGCATTGATGTGACTGTGGTGTGGGTCACATAGTTTAGATCCCACGTGGCTGTGGTGTATGTCAGCAGCTATAGCTCTGATTCAACCCCTAGCTTGGGGAGGCTCCAAAAAGCAAGAAAAAAAAAAGAAAGAAATCCTAAGCTGTCAAAAACCTTTAGTGGTTTTATTTTTTTTCCATTGCTAGCTTCTGCACTTTTTATTTGATTTGTATTTTTTAATTACTAAATGAAATTCACTACATTTATAATTGTAACAGTCATCACAACCCAATTTCCTAGCATTTCCATCGCAAACCTTCAGTGTATCACCACCCCAGGTGAATCATTTGGAAATCATAAGATTTCAAAGTCTGAATCAGTATCTGTTCTGCAAAGACGTTCATTGCATTTTTAGATTCCACATGTAAGTGATAGCATTTGATGTTGGTGTCTCACTGTCTGGCTAACTTCACTTAGCATGATAATTGCTAGGTCCATTCATGTGGCTAAAAATGGTGTTCTTTCTTTCCTTTTAATGGCTGAGTAATATTCCATTGTGTATACTTACCTCTTCTTCTTTATCCACTCCTCTCTCAATGGACACTTAGGTTGTTTCCATGTTTTGGCTATTGTATAGAGTGCTGCAATGAACATTGGAGCACATGGGTCTTTTCAAGTCATGGTTTTCTCTGGGTAGATGCTCAGGAGTGGGATTGCTAGATCAAATGGTAGTTCTGTTTTTAGTTTTCTGAGGCATCTCCATACTGTTTTCCACAGTGGTTGCACCAATTTACAATTCTGCCAACAGTGTGATAGGGCTCATTTTTCTCCATACCCTCTCCAGCGATTAGTTTGTAGACATTTTGATGATGGCCATTCTGGCTTATGTAAGGTGGTACCCCATAAGTGGTTTTGATTTGCATTTCTCTAATAATGAGTGATACTGAACATCCTTTCATGTGTTTTTTGGCTATCCATAAGTCTTCTTTGGAGAACTGTCTGTTTAGATCTTCTGCCCATTTTTTGATTGGGTAGTATCTTTTTTTTGCTACTGAGCAGTAGGAGGTGTTTATAAATTTTGGAGATTAATCCCTTGTCAGTCAATTCATTGGCAAATATTTTCTCCCATTCTGTGGCTTGTCTTTTCATTTTGTTTAGGGTTTCCTTTGCTGTGCAGAAACTTTTAAGTCCCATTTGTTTATTTTTGTTTTTATTGTCATTACTTTATGAGGTGGATCTGAGAGGATGTTGCTGTGGCTTATGTCAGAGAGTGTTTGGCCTAGGTTTTCCTCTAAGAGTTTTATAGTGTCTGGTCTTATATCTATGTCTTTAATCCATTTGGAGTTTATTTTTGGGTATGGTGTTAGGGAGTGTTCTAATTTCATTCTTTTCCATGTGGCTGTCCGGTTTTCCCAGCACCATTTATTGAACAGGCTATCTTTTCTCCATTGTATATTCTTGCCTCCTTTGTCATAGACTACTTGACTGTAGGTGTGTGGGTTGAATTCTGGGCTTTGTCTCCTGTTCCACTGATCTATATGTCTGTCTTTGTGCCTGTACCATCTGGTTTTGATGATAGCTTTGTAGTATAGTCTTACATTGGGGAGCCTGATTCCTCCAGCTCCATTTTTCTTTTTCAGGATGTCTTTGGCTATTCTGGGTCTGTTGTGCTTCCAAACAAACTTTAAAATATTTTGTTCAAGTTCTGTGAAAAATGTCCTTGGTAATTTGATAGGGATTGCACTGAATCTGTAGATCGTCTTGGGTAGTATAGTCATTTTTATAATATTGACTCTTGCAATCCAAGAGCATGGTATGTCTTTCCACCTATTTGTGTCATCTTCAGTGTCTTATAGTTTTCAGAGTAAAGGTTTTTGTCTCTTTAGGTAGGTTTATTCCTAAGTATTTTACTCTTTTTTATGTGATGGTAAAATGGGATTATTTCCTTAATTTCTCTTTCTGATTCTTTTTCATTTTTAATTTTTTTGTGTCCCAGTACATTATTTTTTTCTACTGTATATCATGGTGACCCAGTTACACATACAGGTATACATTCTTTTTTCTCACATTTGTTAGTATATAGAAATGCAATCAATTTCTGTGTATTAATTTTGTATCCAGTGACTTTGCAAAATTCATTGATGAGCTCTAACAGTTTTCTTGTAGAGTATTTAATACTCTCTAGGCATAATATCATGTCATCTGTAGATAGTGATAGTTTTATTTCTTCCTTTTCAATTTGGACTCATTTTATTTCTGTTATTTTTTATTTATTTATTTTTTTACAAAACAAAAATATATATTTAAACACAATTACATTCACACAGATTATTATATCATGGATCTTAAGAAACAGATTGACTCCCCCTGGAGAAGTGGAATGGAAAATATGCTTAAACAAATAGGAAGTTTATTCTATACATTATCACATTTTGCATGGCTTTCATCTTTACTATTTAGTATTACCTATTACATTTCAATTTTTCTTTAAAAATTAGCATTATATTACAATTGTGTATATTATGCAACTAAAATTTATAAAGAAGAAAGCCTTATATACCATTAATTATTTTATATAGCATAATAAAAAGAATAACTTAACTGGTAAGAATAGCAAAAATAATATACCTTCTGAAAATAAGTAAAATATAAAATTCATAAATTGGTTAAAAAACAGTGTAACTATATAAATATGTCCTCACAATTTGTTACATCTTATGATTCTTCAACAAAGGCATTACACCATTCTAGGTCATGTGATAAATAAGACATTATAGACTTTACATTGTACCATGGAGAGAAATGGTTATTAAAAATACAATTGTAAAACTATATTATTTAATTGCACAGTTGCATTATTTAATTATACTTATCATAAACTCTTTGATGGAGAGAAAGTCAGAATCAGTTCTAAGTAGACTTGGGCATTCCAAGAATGATGTCAAATGACCCCCTTCATTGTGGATTATGCACTTATTTACTATGAGATATATTTCTTCTCCAGAGATTCCTTGTTTGTGTATCAATTGTAGATTTTTCGTTTGTAGTTATTCTGAAGTTTCGATATAAGAGTCTATATGTATATGAGATTGTTTTCAGTTGTTGTTCTCTTCATTGCAAATTCATCTCCAGTGTCCTGCATTTGTACACACCTCTTCTCATGATTTCTGATTTTGGTGGTATAATTGTGCATGGATGATTTCGTATCTTTACTGTATATATACCTTTACTGGTGAGCCTTATCATTTGTGGAATTTTTGTTTCCTGTTGCTGTTTTTTCTTTTCTGCCTATAGAAGTTCCTTTAGTATTTGTTGTAAGGCTGGTTTAGTGTTGCTGAATTCTCTTAGCTTTTGCTTATCTGTAAAGCTTTTGATGTCTCCTTCAAATCTGAATGAGAGCCTTGCTGGGTAAAGTAATCTTGGAGGTTTTTTCCTTTCATCACATTAAGTATATCATGACACTCCCTTCTGGCCTGCAGAGTTTCTGCTGAAAAATCGGCCGATAACCTTATTGGGGTTCCCTTGTATATTATTTGTTTCTTTTCCCTAGCTGCTTTCAATATTTTCTCTTTGTCTTTAATTTTGGTCAGTTTAATTAATATGTATCTTGAGGTGTTCCTCCTTGGGTTTATTTTATATGGTACTTGTTGTGCTTCCTGGATTTGAGTGAGTGGTTCCTTTCCCATGTTAGGGAAGTTTTCAACTATTATCTCTTGGAATATTTTGTCTGTCCCCTTCTCTCTCTCTTCTTCTGGCACCCCTATAATACGGATGCTGGTGAGTTTCACGTTGTCCCAGAGTTCTCTGAGACTCTCTTCATTTGTTTTCAATCTTTTTTCTCTTTTCTGTTCTGCATCCGTAATTTCCACTAATCTGTCCTCCACCTTGCTTATTCGTTCTTCTGCCTCCTATATTCTGCTGTTAGCTGCTTCTAGTAAATATTTTATTTCAGTTATTGTATTTTGCATCTCTTCTTGTTTAAGTTTTATATATTGTATCTCTTTGCTCAGTGTTTCCTTTTAAGTTATCCATCTTTGCCTCCAGTTTATTTCCAATGTCTTGCATCATCTTCAGCATCAACAATCTAAAATCTTTTTTGTGGATGCTGAGAATCTCCTCCTCGCTTAGCTGATTTTCTGGGGTTTTTCCTTTCTCCCTCATCTGAATTAGAGTTCTCTGTCTTCATTTTTATAGGTTTTTGGTGTGGTGACCTTTTCACAGATAATAGGGTTGTAGCCTCTCTTACTTCTTGTGTTTGCCCCCCTGAGGCTGAAGTCCGTATGGAGGCTTGCTGTAGGCTTCCTGATGGGAGGGGCTGATGCCTGCCCAGTGGTAGGTGGAGCTGATTCTAATCCCTATGGTGGGCGGGGCTTAGTCTCTGGATGGTATTACAGGCAGCTGTGTGCCTGAGGGGTCTTTAGGTAGCCTGTTTACTGAGGGGTGGGGCTGTGATCCCACCTGGATTGTTGTTTGCCCTGCCAGATTTTCCCAAAATGGCCACCTCCAGAGAAAGGCAGCTGCTGAATATTCCTGAGAGCTTTAGTTTCAATGCCCCTCCCTCATAACAAGCCATGTTCCCCCCTGTTTTCCCAGGATGTCCTCCAAGAACTGCAGTCAGGTTTGACCCAGATTCCTATGGTGATCTCGCTCTGCCCTGGGATCTAGTGCACTTGAAAGTCTGTGTGTGCCTTTTAAGAATGGGGTCTCCATTTCCCCCAATCTTGTGGAGCTCCTGCGCACAAGCCCCACTGGCCTTCAATGCCAGATGTTCCAGGAGCTCTTTCTCACAGTGCCGGATCCCTGCATGTGAGGGTTTGATGTGGGGCTAGATCTCTCTCTCCAGTAGGTGAATCTCTGTGAACCAGTTAGTTTCCAGTCTGGAGCTTCCCACCTGGGAGGTATGGGGTTGTTCATATCACAAAATTGCCCCTTCTACCTCTTGATGTGTTCTCCTCTTTTTCTTCTGTAGTAGGGTATCTTTTTTAAGGTTCCGGTCCATTTCGGTGGGGATTGCTCAGCTTTTAGTTATGAATTTTTTTGTTTCAGGAGAGAAGTTGAGCTCCAGTCCTTCTATTCTGCCATCTTAATCCTCTCTCATTGTATTTCTTTTACTTCTCTGATTGATATGCCTAGGATTTCCAAAACTATGTTGAGTAGTAGTGGTGAGAGCAGACATCCTTGTCTTGTTCCTAATGTTAGCAGGAATTCTTTCAGCTTTTCACCATTGAGAATGATGTTCACTGTGGGTTTGTCATATATGGCCCTTATTATGTCGAGGTAGGTTCCCGCTATGCCCACTTTCTAAAGGGCTTTTATCAGAAATGGGTGTTGGATTTTGTCAAAGGCTTTTTCTGCATGTATTGAGAGGATCACATGATTTTCATTCTTCACTTTGTTAATGTGGTGTATCACACTGATCATTTTGCAGATATTGAAGAATCCTTGCATCACTGGGATGAATCCCACTTGATCATGATGTACAATCCTTTTAATGTATTATTGGATGTGGTTTGCTAGTATTTTGTTGAGGATTTTTGCATCTATGTTCATCAGTGAAATTGGCCTATAATTTTCCTTTTTTGTGGTATCTTTGTCTGGTTTTAATATCAGGGTGATAGTGGCCTCATAGAATGAGTTTGGGAGTGTTCCTTCCTCTGCAATATTTTTGGAATCATTTCAGAAGGACAGGTGTTATCTCTTCTCTAAATGTTTGCAAGAAATCACCTGTGAAGCCATCTGGTCCTGAACTTTTGTTTGTTGGAATTTTTTTAATCACAGTTTCAATTTTAGTACTTGTGATTTGTCCATTCATCTTTTCAATTTCATCTTGGTTTTGTCCTGGAAGAGTGTACTTTCCTAAGAATCTGTCCATTTCTTAGGTTTTCTGTTTTATTGGCATATAGTTGCATAGAGTAGTTCTCTTATGATCCTTTGTATTTCTGTGATGTCCATTGTAACTTCTCCTTTTGCATTTCTATTTTTTTGGATTTTAGTCCTCTCTTTTTTTCTTAGTAAGTCTTGCTAAGGGTTTATCAATTTTGTTGATCTTTTCAAAGAACAAGCTTTTAGTTTCATTGATCTTTTCTATGGGTTTCTTCATTTCTTTTTCATTGATTTCTGCTCTGATCTTTATGATTTCTTTCCTTCTGCTAACTCTGTGTCTTGCCTGTTCTCTCTCTAGCTGCTTTAGATGTAAAGTTAGGATGTTTATTTGAGCTTTTTCTTGTTTCCTGAGGTAGGCTTGTATTGCTATAAACTTCCCTCTTAGAACAGCTTCTGCTGTATCCCATGGGTTTGGGAGTGACATATATTTGTTGTCATTTGCTTCTAGGTATTTTTTAATTTCCTCTTTGATTTCTTCAGTGATCCAATGGTTGCTTAGTAGCATGTTGTTTATTCTCCACGTGTTTGTGTTTTTTGCAATTTTTTTTTCTTGTTGTTGATTTCTAGTCATATAGTGTCATGGTCAGAAAAGATGCTTCATATGATTTCAATTTTCTTAAAGTTATCAAGGCTTGATTTGTAGTCCAGGATATGATCAATCTTAGAGAATGTTCCATGTGCACTTGAGAAGAATGTGTATTCTGTAGCTTTTGGATGGAATGTCCTCTAAATATCTATTAAGTCCATTTGGTCTATTGCTTCATTCAGGGCCTGTGTCTCCTTATTTATTATCTGTCTGATTGATCTTTCCAGCTGTAAGTGAGGTGTTAAAGTCCCCCACTATTATTATGTTATTGTTGATTTGTCCTTTTAATGTTTTTAGCAATTGACTTATATATTGTGGTGATCCTAATTTGGGTGCATAGATATTTAAAATTGTTATATCTTCTTCTTGGATTGATCCTTTGATCATTATGTAGTATCCTTCCTTGTCTCTTAAAATATGCTCCATTTTAAGGTCTATTTTGTCTGATATGATATCAGCCTTCTTTTGATTTCCTTTTGCATGGAATGTTTTCTTCCATCCTCTCACTTTCAATTTGTATGTGTCTCTAGAAGTAAAGTGGGTCTCTTGAAGATAGCATATAAATGGTTCTTGTTTTTGTATCCATTCAGCCAGTCAATGTCTTTCAGTTGGGTCATTTAGTCCATTTACACATAAGGTAATTATTGATATGTATGTTCTATTGCCATTTTATTACTTGCTTTGGATTTGTTTTTGTTGCTCTTTTTTCTTCTTTTGTTCTCTCCTCTTGTGGTTTGATGACTATTTTAGTGTTGTATTTGAGTTGATTTTTCTCATTTGTTTGTGTATCAATTGTAGAGTTTTGGATTGCAGTTGCCCTGAAGTTTTGAATAGGAGTCTACATATATAAAACATTAAGTCATTGGTTTCTTAATTGCAAGGTCATCTCCAGTGTCCTGCACTTGTACGCTCCTCTTCTCATGATTTCTGATTTTGGTGGCATAATTGTGCGTGGATGATCTCCTATCTTTATTGTACATATGCCTTTACTGGGGAGCCTTGCCATTTGTGGTATTTTTGTTTCTGGTTGTGGCCTTTTCTGCCTAGAGAAGTTCCTTTAGTATTTGTTGTAAAGCTAGTGTACTGTTGATGAATTCTCTTAGCTTTTGCTTATCTGTAAAGCTTTTGATGTCTCCTTCAAATCTGAATGAGAGCCTTGCTGGGTAAAGTAATCTTGGTTGGAGGTTTTTTTTCCTTTCAATCACATTAAGTATATCATGCCACTCCCTTCTGGCCTGTAGAGTTTCTGCTGAAAAATCTGCCAATTACCTTATCCATGTTCCCCTATATGTTCTTTGTTTCTTTTCCCTAGCTGCTTTCAAATTTTCTCTTTGTCTTTAATTTTGGTCAGTTTGATTAATATGTGTCTTGAAGTGTTCCTCCTTGGGTTTATTTTATATGGTACTTGTTGTGCTTCCTGGATTTGAGTGAGTGATTCCTTTCCCATGTTAGGGAAGTTTTCAGCTATTATCTCTTCAAATATTTTTTCTGTCCTTTTCTCTCTCTCTTCTCCTTCTGGCACCCCTATAATATGGATGTTGGTGCATTTTACATTGCCCCAGCATTCTTTGAGACTCTCTTCACTTCTTTTCAATCTTTTTTCTCTTTTCTATTCTGCATCAGTGAATTCCACTAATCTGTCTTCCACCTCACTTATTCGTTCTTCTGCCTCCTGTATTCTGCTGTTGGTTGCTTCTAATGAATTTTTTATTTTAGTTGTTATAGTTTGCATCTCTGCTTGCTTAAGTTTTATATCTTGTATCTCTTTGCTCACTGTTTCCTGTAAATTATCCATCTTTGCCTCCAGTTTATTTCCAATGTCTTGTATCATCTTCAGCATCAACAGTCTAAAGACTTTTTCCTGAAGGCTGAGAATCTCCTGATGACTTAGCTGTTTTTCTGGGTTTTTTCCTTCTCCCTTTTCTGAGTTATAGTTCTCTGTCTTTTCATTTTTATAGGCTTTTGGCATGGTGTCCTTTTTGCAGACAATAGTGTTGTAGGCTCTCTTACTTCTGGTGTCTGCCCCCCTTGTGCCTGAAGTTGGTATGGGGGTTTGCTGTATGCTTCCTGATGGGAGGGATGGGTACCTGCCCACTGGTAGGTGGGGCTGATTCCTATCCCTCTGGTGCATGGGGTTTTATCTCTGGGTGAGATTAGAAGTGGCTGTGTGCCTGGTGGTCTTTAGGCAGCCTATTTACTGATGGGCAGGACTGTGATCCCACCTGGATTGTTGTTTGGCCTGGGGCTTCTCAGTGCTGATGCCAGGGGCCACATTTTCCCAAAATGGCCACTTCCAGAGAAACACAGTCTGATGAATATTCCCAAGTGTTCTCCCCCCAATGTCCTTCCACCACAATGATCCACGTCACTCCCTGTTTTCCCAGGAGATCTTCTAAGAACTGCAGTCAGGTCCAACCCAGATTCCTATGGAGCCTTTGCTTTGCCCTGGGACCCAGTGCAGATGAAAGTCTGTGTGTGCCTTTTAAGAATGGGGTTTCCATTTCCCCCAGTCCTGTGGAGGTCCTGTGCACAAGTCCCACAGGCCTTCAATGCCAGATGCTCCAGGAGCTCTTTCTCCCAGTGCCAGATCCCCAGGTGTGCAGATTTGACATGGGGTTCAGAACTCTCATTCCTTTATGTGAGCGTCTTGGATACAGGTACCTTCCAGCCTGTGGAGCTTCTCACCTGGGAGGTATGGGGTTGCTTAAATCACATAATTGCCCCTCCTTCCTCTTGATGTGGCCTCCTCTTTGTCTTTTGGAGTAGGATATCTTTTTGAAAGTTTCCAGTCCATTTTGTGGAAGGTTATTCAGCATTTAGTTGTAATTTCATTGTTTTTATGAGAGAAGTTGAGCTCAAGTCCTTCTATTCTGCCATCATAATCTTGTCTCCTTTCATGGTTTTAAAATAAGAATAAAATGTACTCAGATTATTAAATGACTAAAAACTGCTTTAATATAAATACCTTTTTAAAAATAAATATCTGAAGTTTGAATTTTTTTTTCTCAGAGTCCATTTCCATTCACACTTACACCCATCTGAGATTTTATTTGATAAACATTCCAGAAGGTTGTCCATTTGGATGTGTTTTCAAATAATATTCTATATTGCTTGCAGGCCATTTGGCTGACAATAATTAGTAGTGGAGTTTTACCACCTACCTAAATGCAGTCTTTTTTTACAGTAGAAGTGTTTAGTTTAGAGTATAGATTTTGCAAACCTTATAAAACAGTAAATCTGAGACAATGACAAAGAAAGAATGACTGGTTTCCATATTAGCTCTATTTCTATTTTATCTCCCTCCAATCCACTCTCCATACTGAAGTAGAGAGTGAGCATACTAAAATATAGTCTGCATTGACTCCCTCTCTTAACAGGATATTGCTAGACATTTCATAACCCTGTTTCCTCTGTCATATGAGTACTCCTTCAATATCAATTTTAATGACTGCTTCTCTCACTTCCTACTTTGGTTCTTCTCATATGCCATGCTCTCTTTTCTTTTCAATATATTTAGACTTTTTTGCCTGATATTTCTCCACTCAACTCTCCCAAAGTATGGCCTCTCAAATTCCAGTTTACTTTTTCTGTAAGACTTCCCTGGAGACTAAGTTAATATTCTTTCCTATAGGCTTCCACAGCACAAGTGTTTATAGTAATTATTGAACTTCTTGTTTTGTGTTGCAATTGCCTGCTTACTTGTCTATCTCCACCATTTCTCTAGAAACTTCCTTTTAAAAGTATGTATTTTTTTTTCTTTTGCACTCATGTACAAGGTATATAAATGATATTTAGCTTAATAAAGTTCTCAATAAATATTTGAGATAATTCATGAATTAAAAGAAACAAAGTTATCCTGTTTACATCCCATAAATAGCACAAATGTAGTCCTATATTATTGTAAATGTTCATTATCCTGAAGGCTTACACTTCAGGCAAAACATTCTTCTTCAACTTAAATTCATACCATCCAGATTTCTACTTCTTTTTTGTTTGTTTGTTTGTTTTATGGCTGCATCCTCAGCATATGGATGTTTCCAGGCCAGGAATCAAATCCAAGCCACAGCTGCAGGCCTATGCCACAGCATGACAACACCAGATCTTTTATTCCACTGCACCTGGCAAGGAACTGAACCTGCGCCTCTGAAGAGACTCAAGCCACTGAAGTAGGATTCTTAACCCACTGCATCATAATGGGAACTCCCAAATCTCCACTTTTTCAAATTTACACACTGGCCTTTTCAATGTAATTCCTCCTCCATATTGAACTTGTTATTAAATGACTTCTATGTACAACTGAGTATTTCTCAAAATATTCCCTAAAGAGATTCAAACAAAGAATATTTGACCAGCAACAGTTAAGTTTAAGAAAGAGGACTAATTCATCAATTTCTCTGGTTGTTTTGTTTTCCTCCTCCAAGTCATATGAATTGTTTGCCACCTGAGTATTTGTCATTTTAATTTTAATGTTTGCAGATGTCAAATACAACTTGGATCTCCCTGACCAACAAATAATTTATGAGTAGGGACTCTTTTTAGATGGAAAAACACCCTCCTGTGTATAGCTAGCAGTGCCAATTATAATAAGTAGCCAATTCTGAACAAAAGCAAACAACCACCTGAAAGTTCCTGTCATAGCTGGTGCATTAAACAGAAAATAGCTTAGGCATCATGGAGGGCATTAGAACATCAATAAATTGAATTTGTTGTAGGAAAAAAAAAATTCTGTATAACTGCTATTCAAAGTTCCTCTCACTGACAGGATTCAATTTTTTTAAGAAACTAAGTAAATACGCTTAAATTCAAAGACTCAAAGAAATCTGAAAAAAAGGCTATAGAAATTAGCCAGCCAGACTTCTGCATAGAAGGGGTTATAAGAAAATACTTCTGAGCCTCTAAACCACTCTGTCCATAACCTTTCAGTGGCTATGCTATTTCATTAATGGTCAAGACTGGATCCTTGTCTAGACATGAGGAAAATTTGTACTCAGAAAATAAAACTCTATTTTCTCTGAGGTGAGTATACATCAGAAAAAAATTGTTCAAGACCTGTCTACCTCCCTTAAGTTACTTTAAATATAGTACTGACTTCCAGGTATCTGATTGTTTATCCTTTTTTCCTTACTGTAATAAAGTCTGAATCTATTTTTGACATTTGACTGCTGACAGCTCTCAAGCCCTATCTCACTCTCTTTGGATTTAGCTCCACATCTGAGAAAGGTGATGAAAAAGCCTAAATGTGCTTTCCTTTGCTGCTAGTGGGAAATTCAAACCATACAAGCCCCTGATTGTGATAGACCCTCACATTAGCTCTGCTCCTCTACCTCCATTAAAAACGCAAGTTATTCCCCTTTCCCAGTTTGTTTAGACTATTTCAGACCTGTTTCAGAAGACTGCTCTGATCTTCTCCAGAAAGCCTCTTTATGTGAGTAATGTCATTCACATTATCTTGGGACTTGTGTGACAACATCCACAATAAATTTTGAGCGACCATACAATCTTACACATTGTCTATAGCTGGAAGTCAAAGTCTTAATGCACCAGAAGGCTGTGAATCTATAGAATGTATTTCAAATAGGAATGAGAAATAAGCAGAATAAGGTTATTAAAATCAAAAAGCAAAACAAAAGCAAAGAACAAGTTAAATTCACCTTAGAAATACCACTCAGCCATAAAAAAGAACAAAATAATGCTATTTGCAGCAACATGGTTGAAACTAGAGATTCTCACACTAAGTAAAATGTCAGAAAAAGAAAGACAAATACCGTATGATATCACTTATATGTGGAATCTAAAATATGGCACAAATGCACCTATTTTCAGAACAGAAACACTGACATTAAGAACAGACTTCTGGTTGTCAAAGGGGAGGGGAGAAGGAGTGGGATGGACTGGCAGTTTGGGTTTAGTAGATGCAAACTACTACATTTAGAATGGATAAGCAATGAGGTATATCAGAGGGAATAACCATATCCAGTCTCTTGGGATAGGCCACAATGGAAGATAATGTAAGAAAGGGAATGTATCTATACATACATGCAAGACTGGGTCACTTTTCTGTACAGAGAAATTGACACAACATTTTAAATCAACTATACTTTTAATAAAAATTTTAAAAATTAATAAATATATAATTTACAATGGTATAAAAATGTAAAATACATAGAGATGAAAAGAAATGTGTCACACAGATCCAAGAACAAATTATCTGTTATTTCAATACAAATAATCTGGATAATCATGAGGACTAGAGAATTTTCAGAAACTGTCAATCAGTTCACAAGACAAAAGTGGAAGGTAAATAAACAAAACTAAAGAGGTGGAAACTGTTCAATACTATGCACTTATTTTAAATGTTGACAAGATATTAAAATAAAGGTATAGCTCACCATAGGAAAGACACACTCCTGGAAAGTAATGTATAAAGTATCATAGCATTCTGTTCCAATATTTTCTTATTGATTTTCAATATAAAATAGAAGATACGGTCTGTAGAAAAAAAAATAAACCTACTTATTTATTTTAAAATAGTTTTTTCAAGATAGAGAAATTAATGTCTTTTTAAAGCTTAATAATATTTTTAAAAGTTAATTCTATTAAGGTATAACATTAAGGTATATAATAAAATGCACACATTTCAAGTGAACAGTTTCATGAGTTTTAACAGATGTTTATACCTGCACAACCACTTTAACAATTAAGATGTAAAATATTTACAACATCCAGAAAGTATCCTCATGTCCCTTTACAGTCAACTGTCTCCAAACTTCTTCCCAGAAAACCACGTCTTACTTATATTACCCTGGAATTAGTTATACCTGTCCCTGAAATTCACGTGAATGGAATTACACTGTATATGTGCTTTTGCTTATGACTTCATTTGTTCATCCCGTTTTTGAGATTCATGTACCTTGTTTCATTATTTTTACTAGTGGATATAATTCCATTAATAATAATAAACACTTTGTTTATTCACTCACTTCAGCTTTGAGTTGTAGCAAGTGTTTTTGTCTCATAAAGATTCTATAAACATTCACGTGCAAGTTGTTAATTACAGGTCATAAAGTATTTTCCTATCTTTTCTTCTGGAAGTTCAATTTTTTTTAATTTTTTGTCTTTTTGTCTTTTCTAGGGCCGCTCTCACGGCACGTGGAGTTCCCCAGGCTAGGGGTCTAATTGGAGCTGTAGCCACTGGCCTATGCCAGAGCAACAGCAGCGGGGGATCCAAGCTGCATCTGCAACCTACACCACAGCTCACGGCAACACCGGATCCTTAACCCACTGAGCAATGCCAAGGATCGAACCCACAACCTCATGGTTCCTTGTCAGATTCATTAACCACTGCGCCATGACAGGAACTCCAACAATTTTTGTTTTTACATTTATGTTGATTATCAATTTCAAATTACTTCTGTCTACGGTGAAAGGTAGAAGTCAATAGTCATTATTTTTCCTTTGAGAAATCCATTTTTTCAAAATCATTTAGTTACCTTAAAGTCCTCCCTTTAGAAAAAAATAAACAGATAAATGTGGGTCTATTCATGAACTCTCTATTTTGATCTATTGATATTTTTGTTTATCTTTAACCAAATGCCATAGAGATTTAATAAGTGAAACTTTTAAAAATTCTGAAATAGATACTGTAAATCTTTCAAACATGTTTTTTCTCCCAAAATTGATTTGGCTGTTCCACTTTGTTTGCATTTCCAGATACAATTTAAAAACAATTACAGTTTATACAAAATTACTTTCTAGGATTTTTAATTCACATTGTGTCAAATCCATAGATCAATGTGAAAAGAACGGACATTTAACATTATTAAATCTTCCAATTCATGAACCAGCTTAACTTTCCTCTTTAACTTCTCAGCAGTGTTTTTCAGTTTTCAGTAAAGATACATTAAACAACTTTGCTTAAATTTATCTTTGCTTGGAGTTCCCATTGTGGTTCAGTGGTTAACAAAGACAATTAGGAACTATGAGGTTGTGGGTTCGATCCTTGGCCTTTCTCAATGGGTTAAGGATCCAGCGTTGCAGTGAGCTGTGGTGTAGGTTGCAGATGCAGCTTGGATCCCCCGCTGCTGTTGCTCTGGCATAGGCCAGTGGCTACAGCTCCAACTAGACCCATAGCCTGGGAACCTCCATATGCTGCAGGTGCAGCCCTACAAAAGACAAAAAAAAAAAAAAACTTTACTTGCTTATTTAAGTGAAAACTGTTAAGCTTACCTAATAATTATTGTAGCTTCTTTGTAGATTGCTTAGGATTTCCTACGTAAACAATCATGCCCTCTATAAATAGAAATGATCTTTTTTTATCCAGTTTTTATATATTTTGTTTCTTGTTATTACCTTATTCTGTTGTGTATGACCAGTAACACAACTTTGAATAGAAGAGGTAGAGAGTGGGCATCTTTGACTTTTTTCCAAATCTTATGAAGAAAGCATTCAATACTAATTACTAAATCTAATGTAAACAGTATGTCCTTTATTGGATTGAGGAAATTCCATACTATTCCTAGTCTGCTGCAAGTCATGGATGGGGTTGAGTTTTGTTAAGTCCTTTCTCTGCATTCGTTTAGTTGATCATAAAGTTTGTCTTCTTTATTCTATTAATGTGAGGAATTGAATTGATTGACTTTCCAATATTGAAAGCACTTTGCCTTCTTTGGACTCCATCCTCCTCTTGCTCATGATATATTATCCCTTTTTTTATTCTGCTGTGCTAAAATTTTATTGAGGGTTTTTGCACCTATGTTGATAAAGGATATACACCTTATTAAAGCTTTCAAGAAGTGAGTTGCCAGCATGGACAGATTTCTCTAATGTTTGTTTTTTAGTTCATAATTTGGTTTCCTATTTTTAGCTTGTAAAAAGTAAAACGTTTTCTCCACTTCAAAGACTCCCTTAGATGTATATCAAAAAACATTCTTAATATATTTTCAATATCTCATTTCTACAAATTTTTTTGGCCTATAATTTCTTCTTTGATCCATGGGCTATTTGGAAGAATATAATTAAATGCCTAAACATTAGGGAATTTTACACTAATTCTTTTCTTATTGAATTCTGACTTAACCCATTATGGTCAGAAAATAAGAAAAGTATGATTTCTAGCTTCATTTATCTTGATACCTGTGGAAAGCCCAAAGTGTTTTCTAATGTTTGCTACCTTGGCAAAACTCAAACACCAAACTGTGTCTCCCGTGAGGATTTTGTTGAGACTTTTCTTAGAGCAGGTCTAAGACATAGACCTGCTCCTCTAAGACATAGTCATTATGCCTAAAGGGCTGTTATTTCCTATTGCATTAGTTGGATGCTCAGGGTGTTAAAATGATGCCTTCACTCTGATTAAACCAGAACTTCACCACTCCCAGCACTGCTCAATTTCTAGTATCTCTGTTCTGTTTTCTACCCTCTAGCAGCCAATTTCTGGCAAACCTTGCATAATCTCACCCTTCACACAAGCAGTTCTACCCTTGGTGAAGAATTTGTGGGGATCCTTGGGTTCTGCACACATTTTCCATGCAGTCTGTTGTTCTCCAGTGCCTTGCTCATCAGATTCCAGCCACTTCAGCTGCCCTGGGCTCTGATGTCCTCAACTCAATGGATCCAAGATCATCTTCTTGTACCATTCTATCTGCACTGCAGCCAAGAAAGTGTCCCCATGCATAGAGGCAGAGAGAATATGGGTTTCATCTCATAAGCTTCCCATTGTTATTAGATCATAGTCTTACTCTGCCTGTTGTCTTAAAACTGTTCCCTTATATATTTTCCCTGGTTTTATTGTTTCATTTTGTTTTTAATGCTGGTCCAATACCAGTTTCTTGATCAGAGCCAAAGGGAAAGCCTGCTTAATTGGGTTTGTTTTAAATTCTTAAGTCAGCATCTTATATCAATTTATCTTTTCCTCAAAATTATAGAAATGTTTCATATATATATTTTTATATCTCCTCAAATCACTCATAGAAATGTTGCAAAGTTAAAATTTCATGTATTTAACTAATTGGAAATTACAATCATATTTTATTAATTGTAAAGTTTAATACTCTATGATAAAGTTCTTCAAAGTAATATCTGAGTGTTCTGTCTAGTTTAGCCCTCTGTAAGTCAAATACGATTCACAAACCTAGAGGCGTCTCATGGAGAGGTGAGAAAATATTCTATCCTGTGTTGGATGTTGTTTTTGTTATATGAAAATAAATTTCTTTCCTTGATTCTATTGGGCTTATTTGTATAAGAAAAGATTGTACTCAGAGGTTTGTGAACATTGTTTATCATTAAAATGCCAAAATTCCTCACAGTATAACTAGAAAAAAATTATTTCTCAAATTTCTCTTCATCTTTGGATTTAATCTCACTTAAATTTGATGTGTTAGGAAAGTGTCAGCAGCAACTGAGCCAAAGCATATCCAAACCTCTCCAGAATACTAGCCAGGTAATTTATTCAGGAATGGGAGTTTTTTGGCTTGCTTTTTAAAAAGCATGTTGCCCTACTAAGAAAATGTGAGCAAATTAGAAAATTAGAATTAAAAATATAGTCAGACACCCAGATATTTAAAGGAAATATAGCTCTGGTCAAAAGGTAGTTTTTATTGCTTTGAGAAGAACAAAAGAGAAAGGGAATGGTTCTGCCTGAGATGTGTCAGCAAGAGTGGAGACCTGACCTTCCAACAGTCTCCAAGCAGGAGAGGTTATTATGCAAATTGACGTGTCCAGCTGTTGTTCTTTTCTATGATGGATCAAATAAAAGGAAATAGGCTCAAATTGCAGCATGGGGGACTAAGGTTTGGCAGCTTTACAAAAAGCCCTTTACTCACTAACCCAAGGAAAGTGACAGCTGATTGCAGAAGGGTATGAGGGAATACAGATTTCACTATTGATTGATTGTTTCTCCATCCCCAATCAGAACATAGACCCATTTATACTAAACTGTGAAGATACTGTGCTTTACTGGCATGCGATCCAGAAATGTGATACATGATAAAGGGCGCAGAGAAAATTTTATAGATGAAAAAATTTAGAATTTATATTCTTCTAAAACAGAGAAAGTCATTATCTCCCTGACTTGATGTTTTAAAATGCTTTAGTTCCATGGTTTATGATTCATATATCGTAAAATCCTGAGTAGAAACAACCAATGTATATACAGGAATTTAGGATTTTCAATAACTTTCATCTCTATTGTCTCATTTGTTGTTTCAGATATGCTATTGCCATTTTATAGAATGAGGAACTGGGATCCATAAAAGGCAGATGACTTGGCTAAGCGAGTAGTGATAGGTCTTGAAATACTATTTTTATGTCAACTTTCTTTTGCTCAGTAATGAACATTTCACTGAAGCTCCTAGCAGTCCTAGCATCTGTCAATAATGTGGTTTTGTGCAGCACTAAAGTTCCTCTGGACAGTGCCAAGGGAATTGAGCAGAAAAGCCAATTACAGTGGCTTTTTTTTAGCTAAAATTAATTTTAATTGTTAAACCCATCATTCAGGGCATCTGCAGCACATATTTTATCCAGGGTGGTAACTAAGTATCATCACTATGCATATCAGTTTCTATAACAGATCCCACAACACTTAATAAAGAATAAATAACAGCATTTCAATAGTACAGCTGTTAATGGTACATAATCATCCCTCTCAGAAACAAATGCCTTACATATATCTTCCATTTCTACACATTACAAATAAGCGACAATAAGAAAACAGGAAGGAAAGAAAGGGCACAAGAAGGAAACAGAAGTACAAGATTCTGTCTTTCTTCAACACTGATTTTAACAATTGTTCATGTTATTCATACAGACCCTTCTATTAACTCTTCTCCAGAACTTGAAGTTGGAAATAAACTAAGAAAATAAGACATCAATAAATCCTGCTGGAAAATCAGGAGCTAACATAACTCCTCCTGGAGTCAAGAGAAAGCAGAAATTAAACAACCTCAAAGTCCATTGACAGATGAATAGATTGGGAAGATTTGGTACATATACACAATGGAGTACTACTCAGCCATAAAAAGAACACAATAATGCCATTTGCAGCAACATGGACAGAACAAGGGATTCTCATACTAAGTGAAGTAGGTAGAAAGAGAAAGACAAATACCATGTGATATCATTTATATCAGGAATCTAATATATGACACAAATGAACCTATCTACAGAAAATAAACAAAATCATGGAGATGGAGAACAGACTTGTGGTTGCCAAGGGGTATGGGGAGGGAGTGGGATGGACTGGGAGTTTGGGATTAATAGATGCAAACTATCACATTTGGAATGGATAAGCAATGAGGTCCTGCTGTATAGCACAGGGAACTATATCCAATCACTTGTGATGGAACATGATGGAGGATAATGTGAGAAAGAGAATATATATATATATATATGAATGACTGGGTCACCTTGCTGTATAGCAGAAATTGACAAAACATGGTAAATCAACTATAATTAAAACATTTTTAAAAAGCAGAAATTATAAACATTCAGAATTAGACATGCAATAGAGAAAGAATCACTGATTAAAGGGCAATAGGGGCCAGTGATAGTTGAGTTTCAAGAAGGAAAAAAGAGGAAGAGAGAAAAACCAAGTAGAGGTACATGGGCATGTAAAAGATCAGATATTCTTTTTAGGGCCCTTAGTTGTCTCTGATTCTGAATCAGTTCCTAGGAGGGGACCCTCCGCAGGGCAGATTTCTTATGATTCCCTTTCTCCCTGAAGGCAGGCTCTGCTCTACTCTCTTCCATGTGCCGTTTTTGAAGCTGCATTGTTGAGACCTTCCTGGCTACCTGGGTGTTCCTCATATCTCTACCAGCTCTCAATGTTTTAGGTTCCTTGCAGATTATCTGTCCCTTGTCAACAAGAAACCTCAAATAAACCATATTACATAGCACTGAGTCCAGCAGCTAATAAAGATTTAATGGTGACAGGCCATCATATAAATTTCTGAGAAAAAATAATTTAAAATAATAAGGACTCTCTGATCTCAAGCCATTTGATTAGTTGGGTACTTAGAAGTGTGTATTGTTGTAAAAGAATCATTATGTATCAGAGATGGGAAAATGAGCAGATGACTTTTCCTACATATTTTTGATTTCTTTGAAATCCTAGAGCAATTATTTATGGTCATTACTGAAAGATGCAATTTTTATTCTAATCATTTAAGGTACTTTAGCTTTTGCATGCTTGGCCAGCTATAGTTGGATTCTTCTGAGATGAAGAATTATGTATCATTTTCTTTATGTATTTCTGCCCAGTACTAGAGCTGTGTGCTTTCCTGTATGCACAGCAGTACCTCTGAAGTAGTCACTGACCAAATAAAAGAGGGTTACCTTTATTGAATACCATAGTTTCAGTTAGAATACTGCATACCTTGTATTCCTTGGCATTTAATTTAATGCTCATAAGAGGCTTCATAATTATGTGTTATTACATGTGAGTATATGATGTCTCGGAATAAGTGACATAACTGTTGTCCCACAATGAATACATTGTAGAGTAAAAGTTTGAAACCAGCACCTCTGACTTAGTAGCCTCTGTTATTTCTACCACCCATCACTAGCTTCCATCAATTCCTGCATTCATGCAAACAACAGAAATTTGAGAAGTGATTATGTGCCAGGAACTGGAGATAGACTGATGGAATGGGGATAGAGTGTTACATGATAGAAACAACAGCAACAGTGAAACTTGACTCCTTGCATTATAGATCTTCTATTTTAATGAGTGTCTTGAACTTTATGACTCACACATTGTCCCCAGTCAGTGATCTCTATTCATTTCTTCTCCCTCGTCTTGCATAGATGGAGTCCAACGTGCAAGATTCCATTATTTCACATATGTAAAATTAAGTATTGCACCTCTTCAGCTTTCTTCACACAGCCACATGCCACTTCCCCATCATAGACCTCCATTCCCATAGTTAAGAAATAGGCTTCAGTTTAGAAGAAATTGGCACAACATTGTAAGTCAATTGTACTTTAATTTTTTAAAAAGTAAAAAAAAAAAAATAAATATGCTTCTCTCTGAAGGCAGTGAAGGTACATATATGCACAAAGGTTGGATACGATAGATATGGTAGATAATTTTTCAGAAGATTGTATGGCTTTCAATAATTTTATTCTTTCTAATTCACATTTTTAAATTCATTTTAATAGGCAAAACCTTCTGTTATGAAACTGACTTATGTCCACCAAAAGATATGTTGAGAAGTTCCCATTGTGGAACAGCAGAAACAAATCTCACTAGTGTCCATGAGGATGTGGGTTCGATCCCTGACCTCACTCCACGGGTCAGGATCCAGTGTTGCTGTGGCTGTGGTATAGGCCAGCAGCTGGAGCTCCAATTTGACCCCTGGCCTAGGAACTTCCAGCTGCTGTGGTATAGACCTAAAAGAAAAAAAAAAAAGAGAGAGAGAGAGAGATGTTGAAATTCTATCTCCTACTACCCCAGAATGTGATCTTCTTTGGAAACAGTGTTGTTGCAAATGTAATTAGTTAAAATGAGGTCACACTAAAGTAGGGTGGGCCCCTAATCCAATCAGATCAGGGTCCTTATAGGAAAAGGGAAATTTGGACACTGGAGATTCAGAGAGAAGACAATTGGAAGAGGTATGGGGAGAAGACAGTCTTGTAATGGGGAAGCAGGGGAAGGAGTGCTGTCCCTATAAGCCAAGGAATGGCAAGGATGCTCTGAACACTAGCAACTAGAAGAAATGAAGAAATGTTCCCCCTTTCAGTTTTCAGGGAGAGCATGATCCTCCTGACATCTTGATTTTGGACTTCTAGACTCAAAAACTGGGAGACAATTAATGTCTGTGGCTAAAATCATCCAGTTTTGCAGCCCTAGGAGACTTGCATCTTGCTACCTCTTTCCTTTTCCCTCATTCACCCTCTCCTCTTTTACTTTTTATTCCTTCTTCCCTTTCTTTTTCTACTTCTTTGTGTTCTGTTCCATCACTTCTCACTCCCCTTCTTTTAGAGATTCTCGTGGCAAGAATTAAAAAGTCACTCTGCCACCATTTCTTCCTACTTGGTTGACTTCCCAGGTCTGACATCTTCTTGGCAGTTCCTTCTCAGAACCACTGTCAAAATTGTTTAATATAAAGACCCCCCTCTTACTTAATGAATGTTTAGGAATGCATAGAAGGTTCTGAAATTCTCCTCGCAGTCCATATTACAGAATGCATGAATTGATGGACAAAGTCTTGGAGCAATGCTGCTCCCATTTAAAGATATCCAAGCATATGTTTCATTGGTCTTCTGGCATCTTTATGCCTTCAAAGATAAGCAATCTCTTTCTTCAGAGAGTTATTCACTGCACAGCAAATGATTAGCAAGTCACAGAACATATGGATGTGTGGATGCTTCTCAGTTCCAGGTAGGGCATTTTTCAGGGCATACTCAGTGTCACAACTAATTGTGTTTTTCCTCTCACAGAAGCACTGGGCCACTTCACAGAGTGGTTTTCTACCCCAAATAATCACACTACCCTGCTGGCTATGCATATAATCCAGTAGAGAGCGTCCTTCCTGAAAATATTTTCTCAAGGAAATGTTATTTCGAAACCTGATTTTGTACAAGAAAGGAACACTTGTCACTGGCTATTTCCTTCTCTAAATGTCTCAGCTTGCAAAGTTTTCTTGGTTCCTTTGCCTTTTAATGTCAGGAACAATAAAGAACAAGAAAAAGGCACAAAATCATTGGTGAGACCTCACTACCTTTTTGTAGATCAATGTAATTTTCTATGTATATACACATTAAAATTGTAACAAATAATATTTTATATGCTGTTTTGTGTATTTTACTTAGCAAATAATTATAAAGTATTTTCACCCTTCCTAGATACCAGTGTAATAGAGTCAGAGCTAAAACCAATGCAATCTATTTCCTTATGGAATTTTCAGTCTAGTGGGAAAAGCAGACATGCATACAGATGACTACTGTCCATTTAAAAGCTGTGTGGGTCAGTCTAGGTGGAACATTGGGAAAGTGTATAAGCTTTAAAGTCAGATTACTTGGGTTCAAATCTTGGCTGAGCCACTTACTAGTCTCCAGGCTTGAGCAAATTAAACTGCCTAAGCCTGAGTTTTCTCACTTGTAAAAAAATCCCCCAGTCATGAGGCTATTTTGAGGGCTTGACAAGTTTAATGTACATAAAGACTTAACATAGTTCCACAGCTCTGAGGAATAGTAAGCTTCTGTTCTACAAGGGGAAAGAGCAGTTGGGCAGAGGGACTGAATGAATACAGCCCATCATAATAGGAACGTTGGTGTAGAATATTAACAATCTGGAAGCTATTCAACTTTGGCTGTGCCAAGTAGCCTCACAAATCTGTTTAACTCTCTCCTCGGAGACAAACTAGTGACAGCAACCCAAAGAGGAGGGGGAAAAAAAACTACAGGGAAAATAGAACAATGACTTAAAGAGAGGCAGTGACATTATCGCCACCTGCCCTCTCCCCCTCTCCTGAGGTGTCAGCAGCTGCTCCAAGGAGAATGCTATCTGTGTCACACACAGCAATTACTTGGCTGATTTTCTGCCAGGAGTTGCTATTTTTCTGTTGACAAGGCACATTGAATTGATCATTTGGCATTACATAATATTCAATTTACTGTCTCATAACATTTTATTTGTTTTATAGAAGGTGGTGTGTTCCAGAGGGCTCTGATGATGTTGAAAATGCATCATTGCAGTCACTCACCTCCACTGCTTGTAGTTTTGCTTCCAGTTTTGAAAACTTGAATTAATTTGGCAATTTAGGGCTCAAAGGAAAAAAATGAGAAGAAAATCTACTTTTGAACATAGGTAAGCTGGAGAATGAGGTGTAAGGAAGAGAATTTGTTTTGTTGGAGGTGGTAATACCAGATTTTTACCATTTCTAGTACCAGCTTTTTTAAAAAACAAGCTTTTAATTTTAGAATAGTCTTAGATTTATAGAAAAGTTGTGAAGAAGCTAGTTCCAAGAGGTTTCATACCTGTAACACTCAGTCTCCCCTTTTGTTAATGTCTTAGGTTATGTACGGTGCATTTGCAGCAACCACTGAAGCAAGTGTGATGCATTATTGAGAACTAAACTCCATGCTTTATTCAAAGTTACTTAGCTTTTACCTAATGTTCTTTTTGGTTCCAGGCTATCATTCACAATACCACAGTTCATTTAGTCATCATGCTTTCTTAGGCTCCTCTTGGCTCTGACAGTCTCCAGATTTGTCTAGTTTTTCACGATTTTGGCAGTTTTGAGTAGTGTTGGGCATTGTGTAGAGTTCTTCCTAAATTTTTTCATATAATATTTTATGATTAGACAGAGATTTGGGTTTTCTAAAGGAGATGACAAAGGCATAGTTCTATTTTTACCATTGCATCCTATCTAGGGTACATGCTATCAGTAAGACCTATCATTGTTGATATCAACCCTAACCTCCTGGCCAAGGTGATTTTTTTTTTTTTGTCTCCACAGTAAAGTTCCTCTTTTCTGCCCCATTTCCATACCATGCTCTTTGAAAGGAAGTCATCTAAGAGGTGGGATTTTTTGCCCCATCTCCTTGATAGTAGAGTATCTACTTAAATTATTTGACTTTCATCTGTGCTTGAGATTTGTCTACTCTCTATTTATTTACTTACTTATATTGCTAATATCAATATCTACTCACAGAGATTTATTTTATACTTTTGGATTATAATCCAATATTGTGTTTATCTTGTTGCTCAAATTGTTCCAGCTCTGGCCAGTAGAGCACTTTCTACTGGCTCTGTGTCCCTTTTACATACTTGCATCATGATGAGTTGTTTTGTTTTGGGGGGCTTTTGGGTTTGTTTTTTTTTTTGTTTTTTGTTTTGTTTTTTTTGGCCACACCTGTGGCATATGGAAGTTCCCCTGGCCAGGGATTAAATCCATGCTCCACATGTAACCTATGCTGCAGCTGTGGCAGCACCAGATCCTTAATCCACTGCACTGACTAGGGATCAAACCTACCCCTCCACAGTGACCCAAGCTGTTGCATTTGGATTCCTAACCCAGTGCGCCACAGCAGGAACTTCCTTGGGGGGCTTTTTGGAAATACTTCCTTATCTTCTGGCAACATAAGACACTCCAGGTTCATCTGTCCCCAGCCCTAGAGTCAGTTTTCTTTAAGCACTGGAGCTTTTTGCTGGAGAATGGCATTAGAAACAGATCTTGGGAGTTCCCGTCGTGGCGCAGAGGTTAACGAATCCGACTAGGAACCATGAGGTTGCGGGTTCGGTCCCTGCCCTTGCTCAGTGGGTTAACGATCCGGCGTTGCCGTGCTGTGGTGTAGGTTGCAGATGCGGCTCGGATCCCGTGTTGCTGTGGCTCTGGCGTAGGCTGGCAGCTACAGCTCCGATTCAATCCCTAGCCGGGGAACCTCCATATGCCGCGGGAGCGGCCCAAAGAAATAGCAAAAAGCCAAAAAAAAAAAAAAAAGAAACAGATCTTGGCATTGGGTGTGCTCATTGCTTCTAGAGTTCCATTGCTCTGACACCAACTTTGTTACCACTTGCTCTTCCTCATAATTCCCTAGGAACCCCGGGGACTCATACTGCCCAGGACCCCACCCTTCGGTGGATTCAGCACAGCTCCTCTTCAGCAGCTGACTGTAGGACAGCTGAGCTAAACCATCCTCTTCCCCTTTCCCCCATCAAAAATTCTCCATCTGTGTCCTGTTCCTTTACTGCTCTTGCCATCAGCTTCAAATAATTAATTTGAACCTTGCACAGAATCTTTCAGGTAATTTTCAATAAATATTTGTTACACTGAATCAAGTCTGATCATGCAATTCCCATTAAGTTGTCAAAAACTGATAATGGATTAAAATGTCCCTACTCACATAAGATAATTGAATTTTTAATAAAGAATTTCTAAAGACACAGCTCTTCACCAAGGAAATGACACCAAAAGGTGGCAGATGCTTGGGAAGATGCATACAAGCAGATAAACCTCAATTTAGTGGGTCCTGGCCAGCATTTTGAAACGTCAAAAGAGAACAGAAAATATAATGCATCACATATAATCAAACATTGTTTTGTGAAGCTTCTCAGGATGTGTTTGTGTATGTGGACACTGAGTTATGATGTATTTCACAACACAACTCCCAATGTCTAAGTGGTTCTTCTATCCATCATTTTATATAAGGACATGAAGGATATTAGAAATCATAAGGATTACTATACAAATCTTGATTTGGCAAAGCAAATCACTTTGGTTCAATTTTTTCTTAAATTCCTTTGGACATATTTCATAGTCAATGCTATGGTCAGTGGCATGCCATATTGGTAAGTTTGGCTATGCTGTGGTCTGCTTTTATGGCTATAAGAAACATATGATCCATATATGATAGGAGATCACATTCTTTCCTTTTCCTTTATAGTTAATTATCTCTATTAGCAGGTAATTCCATTCTTCTAGATGTCCAGTAAAGAGTAAAATAATATATTGAAGTTCCCGTCGTGGCACAGTGGTTAACAAATCCAACTAGGAACCATGGGGTTGTGGGTTCAATCCCTGGCCTTGTTCAGTGGGTTAAAGATCCAGCGTTGCTGTGAGCTGTGGTGTAGGTCACAGACGCGGCTTGGATCCTGCATTGCTGTGGCTCTGGCATAGGCTGGCGGCTACAGCTCAGGTTAGACCCCTAGCCTGGGAATCTCTATGTGCTGTGGGAATGGCTCAAGAAAAAGCAAGAAAACAAACAAACGAAAAAAAAAAAAAAAAGAGTAAGACGATATAGTGTAGTAGTTAAGCATTCAGGCTCTTCTTTATTTGTAACACAAACTCTACCATTTCTTAACTGTGTGGCTTTAGCCCAGTAACCTGAGTTGTCCAATACATAAAATGGGACTAATGTTAGTACTTACCTTATAGGTTTTTGTGATAGAAAGATTTAGTATAGTATACCTTCAATAAACATTGTCAATAAGTAAGTAGGTATCTTGCAAACTGTAGGTCACAACTTCTAAGTAGATCATGGAATCAATTTAATGGGCTGTCTGCAACATTAACTAATAAAAACAACATGGCATGGCAGAGTATCTGCAAGTAGTTAATTAAATCTGAGCCCCTAGACTTCAGTCCCATGTATGTTTGTCTGTGTGTTTGTATATATCTATGTGTGCTGATACGGTGACATTACATAAAATGCATTTCTTGCAGATGACCAGTATCAAAAATACTTGAAATGCCAGACAGACCTGACCTGTCTGTTTGGCAAAGCAAATCACTTTGGTTTCATTTTCCATTTTAAGCTCAGTTTTCCCTCTTTCAGACATTTCTTTACCATGGTGTCTGGTTTAAATCTATTGTCATACCATGAAATCCTAAATTCTACCACTTATCAGAGCTGGAATTTTACATTTGTTCCTGTGATTGTTACATTAGTACCTTTTACTAATGTACCTGTTACATAGCTCTCATTTTAGGTTATAAGTTCACTGACAGTCATAACTGGTCTTTTTTTTTTTTTTTTTTTTCTGCTCACTCCTATATTACCTGCATTGAACCCAGTGTCTGGGACACAGTACCTGCTCCACAAATATTAAGTGAATGAATGTATCCTCTGTTTCTTCTATCATAACCTCATGAGTAATCAGCTGTTAATTCCTGTGGATTCTTTCTGCTTAGTATCTCTCAGGTCCACCCACTTCACTGCATTACTTAGAGAACTTAATTCTTCTTACCTGAATTTCAGCAATATTCTTCCAACTGATCTTATCTACGCCCTGCTGCTTTTTCCTCCCACTCTAATCCAATTAATTTTCTAAGTGATATTTTTACTAAAATAAAAATATGATTGTGCCATCTCTTAGCTTGGTATTTTTCAATGGTATCTATTTGGCCTCAAAAAGTTCAAACCCTTTACTATGTAGGGAATACAGACATTTGCCATCACAGTGCCACTGCCAATTTTTTTACTTTATTTTGTAATAACTGAATTTGATTTTCTGATTCTAAATTACATCTGCCTGATTCAGAATCAATTTAGTCACTTTCATGTAAACTCAGTCCAACCTAGTGATTTTTCAGTCAATTAGGGTTTACATTGCAGCCACATAAGAGATTTTAACTCACTTATTTCCTTGCACTCCTTCTCTTAGGAGTTGTGTGTAATCTTTGGGAGATTGAGTGAGGGAGGCAAGGGGTGAGGTACACAGCTGCCACCATCATGTTTTAGGGCGGACGCTTCTCCTTCTTGATCTAAGTTTGGATGTGAGCGCTTCCATCAAGGGTGACATGGGTAGTATAGGTCTGACACAGCTTCTTTAGCTTTCCAGTGATGGTGGTCCATAGTGAAGACCATCATTTACTCTCCTAGCCTACAGGCAGTTCTCTATGGCACAGCCTTCTGATGAGTAACACCTCTGTCGCCATATTAATATCTATGTACCTTCTGGTACTTATGCTTTCCTCACCCTTGCTCTCTCTCTTGTTCTTTCTCTCCTTTCCTCTTGTTTCCTTAAATATGATGCTTCACTCAGAATATATGGGAATGGTTATATGTCATGCCTTTTAAGAACCAGGACCTATGAATGGGCTCTCACCCCTTG
The DNA here is from genome assembly GCF_016906955.1 of Phacochoerus africanus. Lineage (NCBI taxonomy): Eukaryota > Metazoa > Chordata > Mammalia > Artiodactyla > Suidae > Phacochoerus > Phacochoerus africanus. The sequence continues at coordinate 76,074,959 of NC_062546.1, read as the reverse complement.
CCTGAGACCTTTGACTAAGATTTTAATTATGAGGCTCATGCCCAGTTTTGAGAAGCACTGTTTTCCCCTTCTTTCAAATTCCTCAGACTTCAAGGCCTCAAGGGGGATTCTATTCTATAAAAGATCCTTGTATCACTCAGCACTTGCTAACCCCTCCAGAATATCATCCAACTGTATTTTTTTCTTCAAGGCTGATAGGCTTTTTAGTGTCAGAAATAAAAGGAAAAATTGAGCTATGTCCATTTGCATCCTTTATTTTAACTTTGGGATTAATAATTAATAAATTTGTCTTTGTTCATTTTATTATTTCCAATTTGAAATCTTCCCTCTGAAATTAATGTTATTCTAAACATTTCAGTAGGAATCTATGTGGTTGGAGTTGAAGATGGCATTTATTTTATTTTGACAGACACTATTCTAAGCACATTATTTTTTTATGTTATTTAATTCTCACAATGAACTTCTGAGGAAGGTAGAATTATTTTTCTCATTTTGCCAATGAGCAAACAAAAGTGCAAAAAAGAAGAAACCTATTTCAGGTCATACAACATGTAGTAAGACTAAAGTCTAATCCATGAGCTCTTAATCTGGAGTTTTGGCCATCAGTTATGTTGTTATTGCTGCAAACAGCTTCACTATATATAACACCTCAAATCTTGGTGCCAGATGCTCTAAGTTCTTGGTAGAATGCTCTTTCTCTGTTTTCTTTCTTATCATTTGAAATTCAATTCACCTCACTATCTCCTCTCAGTGGTCTCTTTTTAATCACCCATACCCCTCTTCCCTCTAGTCTTATTTCAGATGCTTCAAAGGCTGGTTTAACTATTTTTGGTCTCCCACTAGAGCGAGAGCTTACTGAAAGCAAGAACTTTGTACTCCCCCCTTTTTTAAAAATAGAGGTATAGTTGATGTGCAGTAACCTAAGTTACAGGTATAGAATATAGTGATTTATACTTTTAAAAAGTTGTATTCCATTTAGTGATCATAAAATATTGGCTATAGTCCCCATGTTGTACAATATATCCTTGTAGCTTATTTTATACCTAACAGTGGGTACCTCTTAATCCCCTACCCTTGTATTGCCCCTCTCTGCCTTTCCTTCCGTCATTGTTAAGCAGTATTTTGAGAACTATCTTCTCATGATATCTGTATTCCAATGTCTGTTCTAGTGCCTGGCACATAAAAAATGTTTAGAACAATTTGTTGAATGAATTAATGATGAATAAAGAGATTTGAAAACTGAAGACACTATGAAGTACAGAGGTAGAAATAAAAGAAACTTTAAGAGACGGGATGACACATGACAAGTTTAAATAATGCCTATTTTGTTGTAATAGAAAGTCTTATTATTTTATTTTATTTTTTTTTTGTCTTTTTGCTATTTCTTGGGCCGCTCCCGCGGCATATGGAGGCTCCCAGGCTAGGGGTCGAATCAGAGCTGTAGCCGCCAGCCTATGCCAGAGCCACAACAACGCAGGATCCGAGCCGCGTCTGCAACCTACACCACAGCTCACGGCAACGCCGGATCGTTAACCCACTGAGCAAGGGCAGGGACCGAACCCGCAACCTCATGGTTCCTAGTTGGATTCGTTAACCACTGTGCCACGACAGGAACTCCAGAAAGTCTTATTTTTAAGTTGAGAGACTTGCATAGAAAACCAAGCTCTCTGGAGGCTAACAAGACTAACTGTCTTTGGACATCCATCATGTTCAACATGCTCTAAAGAAAAAAGCTAAAATCATATGTTTCCCCCAAGGTGTCTATCATTCATGGATTTTGAAGTTTCTGAAATGCCAATTAAAGAACATTCCTTTTGCTGCTTGCAGGGATTATCTATGGTCTTTTGGGCAATTAATCCTCAAAATCACAACAGAGAAAAATAATTCTACAGGTTAGTATAAGAAACCCTAGGGGTCATGGTTTAAGCAACAGCAATGGAAAGGGTTGTAGACATTGGCCAGTGGGACCTAAAAAACTGAAGTTGCCATAGCACTGGGCCACAATTAGTTAGAACATATCCAGATGAAGCAAAAAGAGTTTCATGGTCCAAGACATTTGGAATCTTAGTGAATTTCCCAATGCCTCTCCCCACTGTATTGGGGAGTAGTACAGAAACATGAGTCAAACATACACAGAATTCACATTCTCTGGCCAAGTGGCTAATTTCCAAGGCTACCCAAAGTAAATGCTCAAACCTAAAAAACTGCCCAAATTTATTAGTTCATTCAAAAAAGACAAATTTGGCCTGCTCCCCTTATTCCCTAGGACAGGTACCTATTAAAGGTCAACAGTTGATTTATTAAGAAAGACAAATCAAGAATCCAAACAAAATGTTTGCGGAATGTCAGAGATGCAAAAGGCTGAGCTAATTACTTGAAAATAACTGCTTGGTATTTGACTAAGAATCAATTCATTAGCATTCAACACCATCACTTTTGCATAAAGAACGAAAATAAAACATGCCAAAAAGAATGGAAATTTTCTGGGAGTGAATCAGGGGATAACATTTTCAGAGTAAAACTGCATAAAACACAGTATATTTTAGGTGCAATTACCAAATGTTGATATGATATTCAGTTTGCTAATTGCATTTCTGAATTCAGTCTGTGAAATATTGAAGGCATTTAAGAACCACAATAGTGGGGAATGGTTTCCAACTGCTAATAGATAATGGCCAAGTGATTTAGTGATAATGAACACTACCAAGTTCTTCAGACACGTGTACATACCTCTAGGCAAATGTAAATAAAGAACCATAAGTTGAAAGTGACCTTCCTCCTCTATCTTTATTATAGCAATCTCTCCATGTGCATCTTTCATTAGTTCTTAAATAAAATTGTTTTTAAAATATCATAATAAAAATAAAAAATAGGGAATTCTTGTCGTGGCTCAGTGGTTAACGAATCCGCCTAGGAACCATGAGGTTGAGGGTTTGATCCCTGGCATCACTCAGGAGCTGTTGCGTAGGTTGCAGGTGCGGCTCGGATCCCATGTTGCTGTGGCTCTGGTGTAGGCTGGCGGCTACAGCTCCCATTAGACGCCTAGCCTGGGAATCTCCATATGCCGTAGGAGCAGCCCTAGAAGAGACAAAAAAAGAAAAAAAAATGGAGTTTCCGTTGTGCCTCAGCAGGTTAAGAACCCAACGTCGTGTCCGTGAAGATGCAGGTTTGATCCCTGGCCTCGCTCAGTGGGTTACCAGTGGGTTACTTATCCAGTAACCCACAAGCCGTGGCATAGGTTGCAAATGCAGCTTGGATCCAACACTGTTGTGGCTGTAGCCTAGGCCTCAGTTGCAGGTCTGATTTGACCCTTCTTAGCCGGGGAGCTTCCATATCCTGCAAGTGTGGCTGTAAAACAATTAAAATAAAAAATAAAATATTAAAATGTCACAATAAATGATTTGGGAACAATCATTTATCTATGAAGATGATTTTGTAAAACTTTCACTTCCTTTCAACCAAATTTTTACATATTGCTGTTCTTTGACTTTTGGTTCTTCACTTGTCTGGAGGTAGGGAAGAACAAAAGCTTCTGTAAGCAATTCTCCTAAAACACATGACTTAACTCTTGATTGTCCACAGGTACCCATATTTTCAATCTGTTCCCAGCTTTTTCAGGACAAGGACTATGGTCCTCCTTTTCTTATATCTCCAAATGCACACAAAAAAAGTAAGGTGTACACTGGAAGCAGCCAATTAATACTCAGTCAGCTGACTACTACTATTCTTCCCAGAAGTCAGCAAAATTATGCCTTTTGCCTCATATCATGATACTGCTGTGCCTGCATTTTTTGAGGGGTGGTCCCAGGGATTCTTCAATGGTAACTAATCAATATCTAAGCCAGTTTAGGGTCAACAAAATGTATATGATCATTTTTCCAAAGACATTAGCCAGTTTCCAAATATTTAATAAGCCTGTTTTCAAGACACAGTACATAGCAGGGAGTAATAAGAATTGTTACAGGTTATAATCTGGATATTAATGACCATGTGGGAAAGCTGATCACCCACAGAAATATCCTATGGTGACTTTATGATTTCTATTATAACTCATTTGTTTTCTTTTAATTAGGTAAGGAAAGAAAAGAACTCTCTTCCTCAACTGCGGCTGTCTGAAAGAGTAACAGTGCCCTGGGCCACAGGTATGGCCATTTTTAATGAATTGGCAACAAAAGCAGAATTCAGTTTCCTAGAACTGATCAACCATTGGGGAAGGGGGACCTTGAAAGTACCACAAAAATTGTCAGTGTCCATCCTTCTAATCTGTCTACCTATATATTCTAATTATGTTATATGTATAATATATTAATGAACCTACTTATATCTGATTATAAAACACTTATAAAAGCATTTTTAATAGATTTAAGGTATATTTTTAAGAATTGTCTGCAGAATACAGTGGATGTTTTTAGAACAAAATAATGTGCTTTGTGACCAGAGCATTATATGAGTGCTTGAGTGCTCTTTGATTAGCATATCCAAAATACTACCTTTCTGACAATGACTAAAGATGTTTTTTAATAATGATAAGTAGATTACATGTGTCCAATGATGAATGCTTAAAAAACCTGCTGGTTATCAGTGCTGCTTTTTGGATAGATAATTTAAAATTAATGAATATTGAAAATTCATGTGTCTTCAGAAATTCTTATTTTTTTTATACATTATAATCAGAGATGGAACATTTCAAAACACGAAGCACAAAACAAGGTCCTTTGTACCATAAAACATCAACCGTAAATTAGAAATAAATATATTGTTTACTAAAGGGAATAAAATAAAGTTTTGTTTGTCTGTTGGAACAGAGAGAGGTCATGAGAAAAATAAAACAGGGCCAAGACAAGAAGAATTGAAAAAAGGCACTAAACAGACAGTTTGGTATAAAACATATGAAAAAATTTAAAAAATCCTGAGGAGATAATGAAAAGAAGGCACTAAATATGAAAAAAGGATGGTAGCAGTTTATGATTCCACATATATATATAAATGATAAGAATCAAAGAGTCACCTTCTTCATTTGAAAACCCTCTACTTTTATGTTTCAAGGATCATGGGAATGTGTGTTTAGTTTGTTTTTTCCTTTTCCAGAGCTATTTAAAGGAATACTTTATGGATATTACATCATTAATCTTTTCTTACTTACTGTGCAGAATATAATCACTTCTGCTTTACATTTGAAGAAACATGTTTATGGTCTGTTTTGATGTAGAGCATTACTGTGGTTCAATGAATATGAATTGGGAATAAAGACAAGACAACCTGGCTCCATTTACCAAAACATGGACAGGACTATAAATTCGGTTGGCAAAAAGTAAAAAGAGACTTAATATGTTTTTGTGTAATTTTGGTGTACTGAAGTGAACTGAACTAAGTGACAGATGATAAAAAGTAAGCAGTATATGTCTTACCTTGTCCTCATTTCTAAATATATGTAACTTTGTGAAAATACATTGAGTTTTCTATGTTTGGGAGGGATATGACATGTTTTTCTAATTAAAGAAAACACTTTTAAAAAACAATTGGTATACCACAAAAAAAATCAGCTGCAATTACTTAAATCTATGCACAAGTAAGAAAATTAATACTTGCTAAGTGATGATTTACCTTTGGAAAACACCACACACATTTTATTTTTGCTCTCATTGATCAAAACATGTTTAAACTTCATATTTATTTTATTATTATTTATTTGCTTTTTAGGGCCGCACCTGTGGCATATGGAAGTTCCCAGGCTAGGGGTCAAATTAGAGCTATAGCTGCTGGCCTACAACACAGCCACAGCAACTTGGGATCTGAGCTGTGTCTGCAACCTACACCACGGTTCACAGCAATGCTGGATCCCTGACCCACTGAGAAAGGCCAGAGATAGAACCCGCATCCTCATGGGTACTAGTCAGATTTGTTTCTGCTATGTCACAACAGGACCTCCCTAAATTTAATATTTAGAAGACATTTTTTGTTTGTTTGTTTTTTGTCTTTTTGGTCTTTTTGCCTTTTCTAGGGCTGCTCCCATGGCATATGGAGATTCCCAGGCTAGGGGTCTAATTGTAGCCATGCCTACGCCAGAGCCACAGCAATGTGGGATCCAAGGCACATCTGCAACCTATACCACAGCTCATGGCAACGCCAGATCCTCAACCCACTGAGCAAGGCCAGGGATAGAACCCTCAACCTCATGGTTCCTAGTTGGATTCGTTAACCACTGCACCACAACGGGAACTCCTAGAAGACATTTTGAGCAAGATGTACATGCTTATGGCTGTCCCTTAGAACAATGAACTGCATTCATGTTAAATACATACTGTTTTGGGCAACCACCAAAAATCACCTGATGTCAAGTCCAGAATCTTGCCCCAGCTTCTACAGAAAAAGAAAGTATTCTAGAAATCTACAGAATATTTGGCACATAACCCACTGTAAAAGAGAAACAATGAAGATATTACTTCAATAATGCAAATTACATAGAAGCAAGGTTACTCACTGCCACATTGTTTGTAACTGCAAAATGTTGAAAATCTAAATACCATGTCGGAAAGCAGTTGATTAAACAATACGCATAATGTAAATGCAACTGTAAAATGAATGACGAAGATCTCTATGAATTGATATGCAGTAATTTCTAGGGTATGTTGCCAAGTGCAACAAGAAAAGTACAAGAGACTCTAACAGATTCCCTGTCATATAAGATAGAAAGATTTATGAGACATAAACATTTACCCATTCTTTTGTGAAAAAAAAAATAAAAGAAGAACTAAAAGATTGATAGGAATGAATGAGCATGTTTAGCCATAAGTGATGAATGAGAATGGCATGGAAAGAATGAGGACCTGAAAGAAGAAATGATGGGAGAGTGAAATCTCTCTGAATATACTTTTGAGGTATGACCTTTAAATCCAAGTTATTATTTCACATTCTCAAAAAATAAATTAAAATTTTAAATCAATTGGTCATGTGGAATAATTGAAAATGGACTAATAACAGTGGGAAAAAAAAAAACCACTTCTTTGCATTATAAATGAATAACATTACCACACTGAAGGGGAAAAAGAACAATATAACCAAAGAAAATAACCACTAAATTTTGGACAACAGTGTTTTAACTGCATATCGTAAGCAAATTAAAACTGTGTACAGCCATCATACTCTAGTTTAGTAAACTTGTTTTCCACATAGATATAGCCTACCAATTCTGAAACCATTTATATTCTAGAATTGAGCAAATAAGTGAATGTATTGTGAATACTGAGAGCCAAATTTCTTACTGTTACATCAAAGTTACAAATAAAGAAGGGGAGAGCTAAAATGAACTTTGTGTTGAATTAGGATTGAATGTATCAGGAGAAAATAGTTATTTGATATAGATATATAGATATAAAATAAATACAGGTAAGTGTATGCTCAAATGTTTGCATACATGTATTTCCTACTTCTTTCCACTGAAAGGACCTAGAGACAATGACACAGTAGCAATGATTACAACTGGTATACAGATCTTGGTTTCTAAATATCACTCTCCAACAAAATAAAATAATGCTACTTGGAGAAAAGTCCAATTCTAGGACTGGTGCAAAGAAAGAAGGTAAGCCTGGAACATTCTGTGGTCTCAGAAAGTAAGAAAGTCTCAAGAAATGATAAAGATGTCAAATGAAACAGAAGTCAATGTGAGGGAAGCTTCTGAGCTCTGATTTTAGGACAATTTCAGCAAAATAGTAGGTGATTATATTAATAAATTATGTAATGGTTAATTTTCTGTACCAACTTGACTGGCCATGTGGTACCCAGGTTAAATATTGTTCTGAGTGTGTCTGTGAAGGTGCCTCAGATTCGCATTTGAATTGGGGGATTCAGTAAAGCAGAGTGTCCTTCCCAGTGTGGATGGGCACCATCCAGTTCACTGTTGGCCTGAATAGAAGAAAAAGTGGAGTAAGGATGGAGTCCTTTTTACTTCTCATCTGCTTCTTTGAGTGGGAACATCTCATCTCACTCTCTCCAGTCCTCAAACTGGTATTTACACCACTAGGCTTTTCTGGTTTTCAGGCCTTCAGACTCAGACTGGAACTGTTTAACCAGCTTTCCTGGGGCCACAGCTTGCAGATGCCAGACTGTGGGATTTCCCAGCCTCCATATTCACATGAGCCAATTTTTCATAATTAACCAACCAAATGTTAATGAGTCTAAACAAAGAGATAAACAAACAAATAAATACGAGACAAGAGAAAGCTCTCCAAAGAAAAATTCAAAGAGGGAAATAGTCACTTTCTAGTGGAGAAACCTGGCAGACACACCTTAACTAGGTGATCATAGCTCACATTGCCAGCAGTGAGAAATATCTACATCACAGACCTTCTGATATGGTGCACTGAGAAAGGTACAACATCATTTCTGTCCTTTTCCTGCCAGAAATCCCTAAACTGAATTTAATCATGAGAAAACACCTCAAATCCAATTTGAGGGACATTCTAAAAAAACAACTGGCTATTACTCATGAAAGATAAAGACTTGATGAACTGTTCCCAAGTAAAGAAGACTAAATTGATGTGACAACTGTGTGATCTTGGATCAAATCCTAGTCCAGAAAACAGGGGCATTACTGAGACAAGTGATAAAACTGAAATAAGATCTACAGATTAGTTATCAGTGTTATAGCAATAGTTCCTGTTTTTGATAATTGGCTACAGTTAGGTAAAATGTTAACATTGTGAAATGTTAATTTGGGAAAACTAGTGAAGTTTACAAGAAAATTCTTAGGACTACCTTTGTAACATTCCAAGCCTGAAAGCATTTCAAAGCTAAAATTAAAAAGCTAGTTGTAAGACATGAGGACAGATCAACAGTTTTGAATCTCCAGATTCCAATGCATAATCAGGTGATACCAAGACAGCAAAATAGAAGCAAAATGGCCAACTAGAGGTTTAATCATCATGGAAGGAAAATTTTTGAGCACACCATGTTTAAATGTAAGAAAAAGTTTCAAACAGCAGACACTGTAATTTTACATTTTAAAAGATCATCTTTCCATGTAAAAATTGGATACAAGTATGTGCCATATTTGTTTCTCTCCCAAGAAAAACTGCAAAACTTGACTTCACATAAAAGCAAAGGATAAATGCCATGTTAGTGCCAAAACTATCCACATTACATAACGTGACAGTCTACATTGAGACAGAGGACCTTAGGTTTTTTTATTGCGTGTTTATAACATAATAATTTGTAAATATTTAATGCATATATTCATGTCCACTGTTGACAACTATTGGACAAGACAGACTAAGATAAACTGGTCCCCAGAACTGAAAAAAGTCAGAGATTGAAGCAAAGATTCCAGATCTACACAAGTGTCTGCTAAGCTATAGGGGAAATAAGAATACATGTGGAGGACACATGAATTCTGAAGATCTATAGCTGAGTTCATAAATCAACAGGACAAAATGAAACGAGTTAATACATAGAAATCAGGAGGCCATCAGTGTTTGCATCTTGGAGATCAGCAAGACAGGAATAAGCAAGTGTACATCAAGATCCAGAGAGACAAACTGCAAAGGGAATAGGTATGTTCCCTAGGCCCTAATTCTCTGTAATGTAGGTATATAATAATTACTAAATGAAAGTAAGTTGTTCCTATTATACTATCAGGGCTTCTCTTCCTTTTAGTATCATATCATGCTTCAAATTCCTATTTTTAGGAATGTTTCCTGATGAGAATTACATATAAGTTCTTATATATGTTTATAAATAAATATGCATATATGAAGTCGCTAAAAATGTTATACTGGTGGGATAGATGGTTGCCGTTGAATGGGTATGAAAAGTTTCAGTTATGGAGTTCCCATTGTGGCTCAGTCGTTATGAACTTGACTAGTATCCATAAGGATGTAGGTTCAATCCCTGGCCCTGCTCATTACATTAAGGATCCGGCACTGTTGTGACCTGCAGTGTAGGTGCAGATGTGGCTCAGATCTTGCATGGCTGTGGCACAGGTATAAGTGGCAGCTGCATCTCTGATTTGACCCCTAGCCTGGGAATTTCCATTTGTCATGTGTGAGGCCCTAAAAAGAAAAAAAAAAAAGAGTTTCAGTTATGTAAGATGAATAAGTCTTGGACAACTGCTTATGACATTATCCCTATTCTTAACAATATTGAATTTTATACTTAAAAATTTGAGGGTAGATCTCAAGTTAAGTATTCTTATCGCAGTATGAATGAATGAATACCTAAGTAATAAGAGAGTGTGATTAGAACAATAATGTTAGTGATATCAGGAATGTTCATTTTTCTTGTTCCTTTTCTTTTTGATAAACTGTATTGTTATGAACAGAAAAAGGGAAAGTGTTTGCAATCATTTGATTTAAAATGGTCTCCAAATCCGATACGGATCAAATCAGTTATAAGAGCCATCTTGACAGCAGTGATTGCCATGTCAGGTCTATATTTCTCTCTATACCTAGCCAAACAAAGCTACATATACTGTTTTCTAATTAGAACAATAAAAAGTAATACCAGTGAACTGATCTAGGACCTCTGGCCTCTGGCCTAGCATCGTGTCTCTTGCTGGTTGAAAGCAGGACTGAACACACAGGTGACAATACTGGCAAGAAAATCAGTCACAGATTGAGTGGTAGACTTTGTGCCATGATGAGGTAGAGTCAAAGAAACTGACTTGACCAGAGAAATATTAATCAGACACTATTTATCTCCCTGGTTATAGAAGTTACAGGAAATAAGTCCACATATAGCTTCCATGTAGATGAAAGTGCATTCTAAAGCGGCAATCTGGAGAACTACATGTGAAGAATGGCTTTTTCCTAAGATCATTTAGGTTCAGCAACCTCTATGCCTGAAACATTAATCTCTTGCTATGAAGCCATCTCTACTTAAAAGAAATCCATGCAATTCAAGAGGATATCCTTAAATTTCAACAAGATTTAGCATTCAAAGTTTGTGACTTTCACCTTTGCTTTTGACCCACCTATTCGTTGTAAATGACTCACAAGATCATACTTGTACATTTTCTTGTAATTACCTGTTGAGAAGAGAAATTATGTGCAATAGGGTGAGAGGGCCTCTGAAGATTAAAAGGCAGCCCTGAGGCAGGGCAGGGAAAATGCCCTCCCCAATCAGTTGGAGCTGTAAAAACCACCCCAGGAGGTGGCTATATGTGTTAGCAATGGAGGCACAGAGATTTACAAAGGGAGGAAAGAAAACACAGGAAGCTGGTCCACATGCAGGCAGAGATGCCCATGTCTTACCTAAAATGAGGGGCAGGTATGCCATCTCCACCAATCGCTCAGTCTGGCAGTCTGCCTTTCAAAATATTACTTCTCCAAAATGCAATTGGTCACATAGTTGTCTGAAATATTTACTCTTTCTTCCATCTTTATGCAGTTTTAAGATGGTAAGAATCCTTAAATAAAACACTTTCATCATCCAGCAAAGAGGAAAGAGGTAAGTGGGAAACTCAGCAAGCTGATGCTGCAAAGTGGCCATCTCAAGGAGATACAATGGACATAGTTGTGGATGCCCCTGAGTGCAGAGGTCCAGAGCCACCTGTGCCCTGTCAGCCTTCATTGCCTGCATTTTAAAGACCCTTCAATAAGACCTTCACCCTTTAAGTGGCATGGTTTTGTGGCTACTTTATCCTGCCTCTTAAGTTTTGTGTTTTGTAATTTTCAAAAAAATAATATTTTATAGCTCATAGATGACCAAATGGCCTTTCTTTAGTTTCTGGCTGAAACCTTACTGACTAAACAACTTTCTGACCTCACAGCCACACTAGGCTCACACTCTTACCTTCCATAGTGAATTTTGTCTTCCCCACTGTTATGGTTAATTTTATGTGTCCACTTAACTGGGCATGGGGCATTCAGCTATTTGGTCAAATACTACTCTGGATACTTTTGTGAGGGCGTTTTTGAATGAGTTGAACATTTAAACTGATAGACTGAATAAACCAGATTGCTTTCCTTTACTGTGAGTGGGATATATCCAATCAGTTGAAGGGCTGAATACAACAAAAAGGTTGACCCCTTTCTCACATAAAACGAAATTCCTCCTCCTGACTGCCTTGAGCTGGGACATCTCTTTTTTTTTCTTTTCTTTTTTTTTTTCTCCTGCCTTTGGACTCAAAGTGAGATATCACCTCTTCCTGAGTCCCAAGCCTGCCAACTACCATCAGCTTTCCCAGGTCTCTAGCCAGCTGACTGTAGATCTCGGGACTTGTCAGCCTCCATAATCCTCACAATAAATCTCTGTATGTGTATCATCATACATCATAAATGCATATAGATACATTATATATAATTATATATAGAATAATACACTTTTATATTCTCTTGTTTCTAGTTCATTGAAGAAGCCTAAAACACACACCATATCTACTCAAACAAATATCTATCTCCTCTCAAGGATGTAAAGTACACATTCTTTCATGAATAATACCTTTCTTTGAATTCAAGTATTTCCAATGCTTAAGTTTTCTAGGATTAGCAATGGTAGACAGATGTTGATGTTTAGTCACTTTTTAGAGAAGGAAGTTTCTCTCAAAGAAAAAAGAAAGAAGTGAGAAAAGAGAAAGGCAATAAAAACTAAGAGATCTAGACTACTAGGCAGTGAGAACTGGCAAGACACACTTCTACTCTAAGAACGTAAAGAAAAGAAAAACCTCAGCGTTCCCATTGTGTCTCAGCAGGTTAAGAATCTGACCAATATACTTGAGGATGCAGGTTTGATCCCTGGCCTCGCTCAGTGGGTTAAGGATCTGGCATTGCCACAAGCTGCAATGTAGGTCACAGATGTGGCTCAGATCTGGCATTGCTGTGGTTGTGGTATAGGCTGGTGGATGTGGCTCCAATTTAACCCCTATCGTGGGAACTTCCATATGCTGCAGGTATAACCATAAAATAAAAAATAAAAAAAAGTCTTAGAGAAAGAAGGAAGGAAGGAAAGAAGGAAGAAAAAAAACAAGGAAAGAAAAGATTGAGCTTCAAATAAATTGATTTCATCTTATCTACTACTTTGCATGTCTAGTGATTACTTCCAGTAACATGACTAAGAAAAAGTTAATAATAAATAAATTGGGTGTTTTCACTTATATAGAAATATCTAATATATTTATGAGAAGTGTTCTGAATTTCTAGAAACCCTGTCAAATACTATGTATCACATATTAACAAGATTTCACTTATTCATATCCATGCAAATCAGAATGACTAGGAAAGCACCTATAGAATTACAAGTTTTAAAAAAAGAATCAAAAAAACAATTCAAAGTAATATTTAAAACACCTTTTCAAAGTAATATTTAAAAGACCTTTTCTTCTTGATAAGTGTTCTTCATAAACAACACAAATATTTTCCTTACTACGGGTTTATGCAATTCCCCTGGCCACTACTGCTCCCTTTTCCTTCTAAGCAGTCTTCTAGACACAGCTCTTGCCTGTAATTCAGGCTTCCTGAGGAGCCACAGCCTTACATGTCTGCACCATCATACACTACTCAAGGAAGCCAACGATCTTCTAACTATGTTATAGTCTAACTAGAAACCTATCTGCCACCATCAAGTGGTGATTACAGACTCACTAGTAAAGCTCAGTGTTTCTTGAATCACTACCTGGCTGGGGGAAAGTTCAGTATGTCATCTCACTAAGAATGCAGTCAGAAATAGGAAAAATTAATATAGTGACCCTATAGCTGAAATTTTTTAAAAAGCATTATCTTTTTCAATTTATCCAAAGAAATGATCTTGTGTGATGCTGCCATTCTTTTTCACAGATGCCCTCTGATCACAGACCCACCTCTGTATGTGGTCCTTCCTCATAATATTCTCTATTAATTTTATACTTATTGTAAACATGTCTCTCTCCTTTACTTCTTAATAGACTTTTTAAGGTAGGCACATAATTTTATTCTTCCTCATCATCCTGTTGCAAAACACACACAGACAAATGTTATTCATCTGAAAAAAAAAGTCATTTAAATCTAAATGCTGGTGTTTAATATGATTGTTTTCCTGATATTCAGACTTTTGAACTTCCTTTCCTTCAAGTTACATCATTTTCTTGCCGTTAGAAAGGTCCCAAGACAACTTCTGAGCAGAGAAAAGCAACAGCCTTCCTATTGCTTTGGTTTTCCACTCCTTCATTTTCTCAGACCAGAAATGCAGACTTCCCAGGAATTCACATCTCCTACTGATATGATTTTTGCTCTTGGTCTTTCTAGGAAGTCAATAGCTTATTTCAATCAGGAACTCCTCCTAGCATAATAGCGCTGATTTAGCCTTAAAACACAGATCTCATACAGAATTTTATATAATATTATCTTGAAATAATGACTAAATATATTTCCAAATAGACAGCCCCAAAATACATAACCTTAGAAGGTGAAGATAAGTAAAGGAGGATATGTTAACTTATGTATATAGTCTTACTCAGAATCCCAGATGAACGGGGAATCTTTTAATGTGTTTCACTAAGCATATCACTCTAGCATTTCCAAATATAAGTGATCAAATTATGGTGATTTATCTGCTGCAGCTAATCTTTTTATCCATCCATCATTTATTTCTTATGATTTTTTTCTCAATATTGAATAACAAATATGCTTGCTCATAGTAACATCAGAGGAAGAGGTTTGTAAAGAAATAATTATTATACCTCAGGAACATATTATCATTGATAAAGTAAGTGGGCATATTTCTTCAGAGTATCTATTCTCATGCTAGCCTCACTGGCTACTCTGGTTAAAATTTCAGACATAGAGATATGTTAGCCTTCACAAGCACAATAGAAGTATCCTTATTTAAAATTCAAGAACTTTCTGGCAACCAATATGAACAGATTGTTAATTTTTTCACCCCTAAGGAATATGCATCATTCATATGGTATGTTAAAATGTGTAATTTTCAAAGTAATCTATTTTCTGTTCTCATTTGCTAATGTTAATATATACAATGTTATTTGTTTATTTTCTGAGTTGCCTTCCAAAAAAGAACAGATTTCTCACATTTGTGCATTAATTATGAGTAGCAGAACACATTTCAAACCATGATACTGAACTTCAGGGATCATCTGCTCTGTCTCATCGACACGGACAGCCACATGTATCTGCCCCTGAATAATGTGCTAAAACTAAAAGAAAAAGATATTATCCCTAAACCCACTTTACCTGAACATGAATGGTTTCTTCTTTTCCAACATCATCTCAGACCTGGTGTCTTTGATTAAATTTTTCAAAGCCAAACTTTTTTCCTTACATCCCAGAGGTAGTAAATTTGTGAAACTAGCATTGCTCCAAGTCCATGTGATTTTTTTTTCTTTTTTTAAGGCTGCATCTGAAGCATATGAAGTTCTCAGGCTAGGGATTGAATCAAAGCTGCAGCTCCTGGCTTATGCCAAAGCCACAGCAATGAAGAATCCAAACAATCTATGCTGCAACTTGCAGAAACACTGGATACTTAACCCACTAGGTGAGACCAGGGATTGCACCTGCATCCTCATTGATACTAGTCGGGTTCTTAACCCTTTGAGCCACAATAGGAACTCCCTGTGTGATTTCTTACTCACCAACCATGTGACTTGGGATAAGCTGCTTAGTTTCTCTGAGCCAGAGTATCCACAAATGCATTGTGTACAGTGACATCTATCTTATGAATTATTATGAAAGCTACAAAGAACATATATAAAAGTAATTTATAAAATCTTAAGTGACATATATGCAGTTCAAATAGATAAAAAAATTACATGAGGAAGTCAAATTGTTATATGCGTAACTAGATGGATCCTCAAGACTTTATCTTGTAACACAACCAGAACTAGGGAGAATATCTTCTGCCTATGGCCAGCAAAGAAAGTAAAGATTATCAAAAGAGTAACATTGGCAATATGACTGATGTTCCTCATTTATATCTCTCTCTCAACAATGATTTGGCATTCATCCATAAACAAAAGTGACTTTGTGAAAGCTGTGAGATGAAGTACTTTATACCCAAGAGACTTAGGAGCAGTCCTGCACACACTTACATCAGGTAATAGACATGCAGACCACTGTCTGGCATGTGGACCCTCCAGGAGCCCCTGGTGAATATAGTTCTAAACAATTACCCATTCACAAGAGCCTTTGTGGAAGTCCAAGATAGACCATATAATAGGTTACAAAATATATTTTAGCATATTGAAGATTGAAATCACACTAATTTTTTTCTGACCATAATAGCATAGAACTAAAAATTAATAACAGGAGGAAAACTGAAAAATTCATAAATATGAAGAGATTAAACAACATGTGCTGAAAAACCAATAGGTTTCATAAAAAAAGAGAGAGAAATTTAAAAAAATCACTTGAGATGAATGAAAATGGAAATGCAACATATCAAAACTTAGGGGATGCAGCCAAAGCATATTCTTGAGGGAAGTTTGTAGTGATAAACATCCACATTAAGAAAAAAGAAATAACTCAAATAAATAACCTAATTTACACTTAAGCCCAAAGAAAAATAAACTAATTCACATATAGCAGAAGAAAGAAAATAGCAAAGATTAGAGCAAAAAAAAAAATTTAAACAGCGACCAAGTAAACAATAGAAAATATCAACAAATTAAGAGTTGGTTCTTTGAAAATAAAGAAATTGAAAAACTTTTAGCTACATTAAGAAAAGAAAGAAGACTCAAAAAAATGAAATCAGGAGTTCCTGTCATGGCTCAGTGGAAACAAATCCGATTAGGAACCATGAGGTTGCAGGTTCTATCCCTGGCCTCACTCAAAGGGTTAAGGATCTAGCATTGCCATGGGCTGTGGTGTAGGTCACAGACACAGCTCAGATCTGATGTTGCTATGGCTCTGGTGTAGGCCAGCAGCAACAGCTCCAACTAGACCCCTAGCCTGGGAACCTCCATATGCCACCAGTGCAGCCCTAAAAAGACAAAAGAAAAAATGAAATCAAGAAATGAAAGAGGAAATATTACAACTGGCTTGCCACAGAAACACAAAGGATCTTAAGAAACTACTATGAACAATTGTACAGAAACAAACTGAATAATCTAGCAGATCAATGGGATAAATTCCAAGAAACATAGAACCTATCAAGACTGAATCATAAAGACTTAGAAAATATGAACTGACCAATAATATGTAGGAAAATTAATTAGTAATCAAATATTCTCCCATCAAAGAAAATCTCATGACCAGATGATTTTCCAGGTGAAATCTACCAATCATTTAAAGAAGAATTAACACCATCCTGTTCCAACACTTCCAAAAATGTTTGGTGGAGAGAGCATTCCCACACTCATTTTATATGGCTAACAAAACCATAATATCAGAGCCAGAAAAGGACACTAAAAGAAAAGAAAACTAATTGCTGATATCCCTTACAAATATAGAGCAAAAATTTTCAGCAAAATATTAGCAAACTAAATTCAACAGCACATTAAAATAATTGTGCTCCATGACCAAGTGGAATTTATCCCTGGAATGAAAGGATTGTTCAACATACATAAACTGATAAATGTGATAGATTATATTAATTGAATTAAAGGTCATATGATCATCTCAATAGATGCAGAAAAAGCATTTAACAAAATACATTACCCTTTTATGAAAAAACCTCTGAAAAAACTGGTTATAGAAGAAAAATACTTCAACATAATGAAGACCACATATGATGAACCCACAGCTAACATCATATTCAACAATGAAAGACTGAACACTTTTCTCTAGGTCATGAACAAGCCAAGGATGACCATTATCACCACTCCTATTCAATATAGTTCTTGAAGTCCTAACCAGAGTAAATAGAACAAGAAAAAGAAATAAATACACAAATTGAAAAGGAAAAAGTAAAATTCTCTCTGCAGATTATGCAATCTTATATACAGAAATTGCTAAAAACTTCACCAAGAAACTTTCAGAACTAATCAAGAAATTCAGTAACTGAAGTGTACAAAATCGGTATATAGAAATAAGCTGTATTTCTATGCACTAATAACAAGATATCTGAAAAAGAAAAGAATCCAACTGGAAATAGGATTAGAAAAAATAAAATGCTTAGAATAATTTTAGCTAAGGAGATGAAAGTTCTGTTCACTAAAAACTATAAGACTTTAATGAAAGAAACTGAAGAAGACACAAAGTAATGGAAAGATATTTTGTCCTCACGAATCAGAATTAATACTGTTAAAAATCCATACTACTCAAAGCCATCTACAGTTAATATAATCCTTATAACAACTTCAATGACATTTTCACTGAAATAGAAAAAATATCCTAATATTAATATGCAACCACAAAGAATCCAAATTGCCAAAGTAATCCTAAGAATAGAAAACAAAACTGGAGGCATCAAATTTCCTGTTTTTAAACTATGCTATAAAGCTATGATAACCAAAGCAGAAAGGTACTGGAATAAAAATAGCCATATAGACTGATAGAATAGAATTAGGAACCTATAAATATACTATAACATACATGGTCAAGAATACTCAGTAGAGAAACAATAGTCTTTGCAAGAAATGGTATTGAAAAAACTGGACAACCTTTTGCAGAAAAATTAAATTAGACTTCTACCTTATACCACTCACAAATATTAACTCAAAATGGATTAAAGACTTAAATATAAGTAAGGCCTAACACTGTAAAACTAGTAAAAGTTAGGAACAAAATTCCATTTACATTGGTCTTGGAAATGATTTTTTGGATGTGACACCAAAAGTAGAAGAAATAAAGGGGAAAAAAAATCAATGAATGAGACTAAACTAAACTGAAAAGCTTCTTCCCAGCAAAAGAAAACATCAACAATATGAAAATGCAACCTATGAAATTGGGAGAAAATATCTGTATTCTCTTTACTGATAAGGGGTTAATATCCAAAGAACTCATGTAACTGAACAGGAAAAATGCCAACCATCTTTTTTTTTTAAAAGCAGAGAAACTAAATGGACATATCTCTGAAGACAAATGGCCATCCAGTATATAAAAAGATGTTCAACCAATTATGAGAGAAATACAAGTCAAAACTACAATGAGCTATCACTTCACACTTTTAGAATGGCTATTGTCAAAAGACAGTACTTAATACTGGCAAGGCTCTGGAAAAAAGGGAACCCTTGTACATTGCCAGTGGGAATTTAAATTGGTACACTTACTATGGAAAACAGTATGGAGATTCCCTAGAACACTAAAACTAGAACTTCCATACAATCCAGCAATCCCACATTTGGGTACATATCTAAAAGAAATGAAATCAGATTCTCAGAGATAGCTGAACTCCATGTTCACAGCAGCATTATTCACAACAGACCTTCTTTATCCACACATCTGCCAATGGACGCTTAGGCTGTTCCCTTATTTTAACTATTATTAATAATTTATATTGTGAATATGATGTATTAGCTACGAATTTAGATATGATTAAGGAAACCTATTTGTGAAAACACAGATTGACCTTGAGGGCATTATACTAAGTGAAATAAATCAGACAATGTTGTATGATATTTTTTATATATATGGAATCTAAAAAGCCAAACATGCAGGAACAGAGAGTTGAATGGTGGTTGCTGGAGGATGGAAGGATGGGAAATGGGTAGATGTCAGTTAAAGAGTAAAAACTTTTTGTTGTATATGAATAATTTGGGAGAATCTAATTTAATCTATAGCATGGAGATTATAGAGAATTCTATTTTATTGTATTATTGAAAGTTGTTAATAGAATAGATCTTAAATTCTTTTACCACCAACAAAGAAATGGCAATTCTGTGAGATAATGGGGGAGTTAACAAAGACTACTGTGGCAATCATTTCAAAGTACATAGGTGTATCAGGTCATCATATTTTACACAAACTTATACAATATTGTATGTCAACTATGTCTCAATAAACCTTGAAATTTAAAGAAAAACATATATCATATTAAATACATTCAGCTCATAAGGACATATACACAAGCCTGGGATGGCTGCAGACACTGGAAAACAGATTACAAAGTCAATTTGTATCAACCAAATTAGAAAGCTAAAGTGACCTATGAACCAGCAGTTATTCATGAAAGAGAATCAGAACTGAAACATAAGGAAAAAAAGGCTTTTTTTTTCTTTTTCTTTTTTGCTTTTTAGGGCCACACCTGAGGCATATGGAAGCTTCCAGGATAGGGGTCAAATTGGAGCTGTAACCACTGGCCTATGGCACAACCACAGCAACGCCAGATCCAAGCTGCGTTTTCGACCTACACCACAGCTCACAGCAATGCTAAATCCTTAACCCACTGAGGGAGGCCAGGAATCAAACCCATATCCAACGGATGTAGTTGGATTTGATTGTGCAGAGCCACAGTGGGAACTCTCCCCCAATTTTTTTTGAAGTGACAATTTGGAAAAAATTAGTTTCTCAGAGGCCTACGGCTGCAAAATTGCTAGGACCATGTCTACAATATGGACCTGCAGATATTTTTAATTTTCTGACTTCTGTTTTTAAACCTACACATTTGCTACCTGACCAAAAGATCCAGAAAGGTGTTAAAGCATCCCTCAACAATCTTTTGTACAGCTTCTCAGATCCTATGAGTGTGAGCAGTCAGTCATGTTCAGAACCAAATGGTGGTTCTTGCATATTGCATGCTGATATGCTTCCTTCTTTCTTCCCTACCTCACTCCTTTTCCTCAGTCATGCCCTTGGGATGGCAATCACTAATAAAGTAGCCACAGATTAAAAACTGTACTTGTACACATTCTCTGAAGGACCTTATCTCAGAGGGTATTAGGAAAAGGGTATGCTTCTTCCAGGACCAGGCTCAACTAGGATTACCCTGTAAAGTGCATTGTTAAAGAGTATGTTAGGGTGTGTGAGGGTGAAGGTTTTGGTTCACCTAACTTACCACAGAATTAGAGTCTTAAGGGAGCATAGAATGCTATAACATATCACTTTCTCCCCCACTGATTTTCCCTCACATTACCTGGCGTACGTTTTTTAATAAGAATTTATTATAAACGTCTTTTTACTGGCCCCAATCAGTATCAGCATCACTGATTCTTCTAAGATATTTTGGGTTTTACTTAGATCTGCTTCATGCAGGATGAGTTTGGGGGCAAATCTATAAAAAGTAATTTCAGATATGTCAAGCCTATGAATGCTTTCATTTCTTTAAATTAAAAGTTATACTTTATTTTTATTTATTTATTTTGCTTTTTATGGCCACACCCAAGGCATATGGAAGTTCCCGGGCTAGAGGTCAAATCAGAGCTACAGCTGCAGGCCTACACCACATCCACAGCAACATTGGATCTGAGCTTCATCTGCAACCTATGCTGCAGCTTGCAGCAACACTGGATCTTTAACCTGTTGAGCGAGGTCGGGTATTGAACCAATCCACAGAGAGACAATGACAGGTCCTTAATCTGCTGAGCTACAACAGAAACTCCAAAAAGTAATATTTTAAATACCCTAGTGACTTGAAAACCTTTTATCAGCCTGAAGAAGAGCAATTAGCACATTGATTGACACTAAAAATAGAGCAAAGGCTAAACATGGAAAATCCCTTGTTCTTTTGTATCATGGATTCTGAAGCTGTTATCACCATAGAACTTGTGACCCAACAAACTCTTCATAAAAGACCCCAAATACGGTTAGAGGAAAGGGGTAGTCTTAAAAAATATTTAATTGCCATAAGTTTCATTTTCTTATGAAACGACATTTTATAGAAATGTTTATAACTTAACAGTGCTTTAGCTTTAACCTCTTGAAATTATCTACACCTAATCAATACATTCAAAACTACCCACACACAAGGAGAGACAGGGTGTAAATTGTCACATATCCCATTTTCCAAGACATTTATGAATGTTGAACATTTCTGTCATTCGACTACATAAGTGAGACCAGAAGTCCCTGAAAAGCTCTGCCCAAAGATTTTCAGGAGGATAAAACACTTGACACACTCCTTATTGCTTTTTACCTTCCAAGGGAAAAGGATTGACAGTCCAGGCTGGGAGAAAAGGTAAAAAGAAAGAAGAAATCCTTTTCTATAACTCTGTGCACTGGCTGTTTTCCATTCCCTTTGCCTGCTTAAGACACTGAGTTGTCAGCCACCCATTTACCCTCAACTACGATCTTGGGTCTGGTGAAAACAGCTGTTAAAAGGAAATACAGCATTTCGTTTCTGCTCATTTCAGAATATACTGTCTCCATTTGTTAATTTTATCACATTGCTAAGACTCTAGCACAGACGTTCTCATGGTCCCCATTATCTGACTGCAGTCCTAATAGCACACGGTAATATTTTTTTATTTTAATTTTTATTTTTTAATTTTCTTTTTAAATTATTACTTTTAATAGTTATTTCCCCAATACAATTTTTTTTCTATTGTACAGCATGGTGACCCAGTTACACATACATGTATAAGTTCTATTTTCTCACATTATCATGCTCCATTAAAAGTGACAAGAATAGTTCCCAGTGCTACACAGCAGGATCTCATTGCTAATCAACTCCGAAGGCAATAGTCTGCATCTATTAACCCCAAGCTCCCAAATGATTCCACTCCCTCCTCCTCCCCCTTGGCAAGCACAACTCTATTCTCCAAGTCCATGATTTTCTTTTCTGTGGAAAGGTTCCTTTGTGTCCTCTATTAGATTCCAGATATAATTGATATCATATGGTATTTGTCTTTCTCTTTCTTACTTCACTCAGTATGAGAGTCTTTAGTTCCATCCATATTGCTGCAAATGGCATTATTTTGTTCTTCATTATGGCTGAGTAGTATTCCATTGAGTATATATACCACATCTTCCTTATACACTCCTCTGTTGAAGGACATTTGGGTTGTTTCCATGTCTTGGCTATTGTGAATAGTGCTGCAATGAACATGTGGGTGCATGTGTCTTTTTTAAGGAAAGTTTTGTCCAGATATATGCCCAAGAGTTGGATTGCTGGGTCATATGGTAGTTCCATGTATGTATTTCTAAGTTACCTCCATACTGTTCTCCATAGTGGTTGTAGCAGCTTACATTCCCACCAACATTGCAAGAGGATTCCCTTTTCTCCACAGTCTCTTCAGCATTTGTTATTTGTGGACTTATGAATGATGGCCATTCTGACTGGTGTGAGGTGGTATCTCGTGGTGGTTTTGGGTTGCATTTCTCTAATGATTCTCGGTTGCATCATTTGAAACTATTTTCTCCCATTCTTTAAATTGTCTTTTTGTTGTCTTTTAGGTTTCCTTTGCTGTGCAAAAGCTTTTCAGTTTGATTAGGTCCCATTGGTTTATTTTTGCTCTTATTTCTTTTGCTTTGGGAGACTGACCTGAGAAAATATTCATAAGGTTGATGTCCGAAAATGTTTTCCCTATGTTCTCTTCCAGGAGTTTGAGAGTGTCTTGTCTGATATTTAGGTCTTTAAGCCATTTTGATTTTATTTTGGTGCATGGTGTGAGGGTGTGTTCTAGTTTCATTAATTTGCATGCAGATATCCAGGTTTCCCAGCATCTCTTGCTGAAAAGACTGTATTTTTCCAATTTTATGTTCTTGCCTCCTTTGTCAAAGATTAATTGACCGCAGGTGTCAAGGTTTATTTCTGGGTTCTCTATCCTGTTCCATTGGTCGGTCTGTCTGTTTTGGTACCAGTACCACACTGTCTTGATGACTGTGGCTTTGTAATATTGCCTGAAGTCTGGGAGAGTTATGCCTAATGTTTGGTTTTTGTTTCTCATAATTGCTTTGACAATTGTGGATCTTTTGTGGTTCCATATAAATGTTTGGATTGTTTGTTCTAGTTATGTGAAAAATGTCATGGGTCATTTGATAGGGATTGCATTGAATCTGTAGATTGCTTTGGGTAGTATGGCCATTTTTATAATATTAATTTTTCCAACCCAGGAGCACGGAATATCTTTCCATTTCTTTTCATCTTCTTTAATTTCTTTGATTAATGTTTTATAGTTCTTGGCATATAAGTCCTTTACCTCCTTTGTCAAGTGTATTACCAAGCATTTTATTTTTGAGGTGCAGTTTTAAAATGTATTGTGTTTTGGTATTCCTTTTCTAATATTAGTATAGAGAAATTATTAGTATAGAGAAATTATTAGTATAGAGAAATGCAACTGATTTCTGACTGTTAATTTTATATTCTGCTACTTTGCTGAATTTGTTGATCAGTTCAAGCAGTTTTGGGGTTGAGTCCTTAGGGTTTTTTATATATAGTTTTTCGTGTCATCTGCAGTGACAGCTTCACCTCTTCTCTTCCTATTTGGATGCCATTTCTTTCTTTCATTTGTCTGATTGCGGTGGCTAGGACTTCCAGTACTAGTTCCAGTACTATGTTGAATAACAGTGGTGAGAGTGGGCATCCTTGTCATGTTCCAGATTTTAGTGGGAAGGCTTTCAGCTTTTCTCCATTGAGTATTATGGGTTTTTCATAAATGGCTTTGATTCTGTTAAAGAATGTTCCCTCTATACCCACTTTGGTAAGATCATGAATGGATGTTGGATTTTGTCAGATGCTTTTTCTGCATCTATTGAGATGATCATGTGGTTTTTGACTTTACTTTTGTTAATGTGGTATATGACATTGATTGATTTGCGTATGTTGAACCATCCTTGGGCAACTGGGATGAATCCCAGCTGGTTGTGCTATATGATCTTTTTTATAAGTTGTTGGATTCGATTGGCGAAAATTTTGTTGAGAATTTTTGCATCAATATTCATCAAAGATATTGAGCTATAGTTTTCCTTTTTGGATGTATCTATGGTTTTGGAATTAGGGTGATGGTGGCATCATACATTGTCTTTGGGAGTGTTCCTTCTTATTCAACATTTTGGAAAAGTTCAAGGAGGGTGGGTATAAGTTCCTCTTTGTATGTTTGGTAGAATTCACCTGTGAAGCATTCTGGTCCTGGACTTTTATTAGTAGGGAGTGTTTTTATGACATATTCAATTTCATTTCTAGTGATTGTTCTGTTCAGTTGATCTATTTCTTCTTGATTCAATTTTGGCAGGCTGAAAGTTTTGGAAAGTAGTCCATTTCTTCTAGGTTGTGAAATTTGTTGGCATACAATTGTTCAAAGTATTCTCTCATGGTTTTTTGTATTTCTGTAGTATCTGTTGTGACTTCTTTTTCATTTTTGATTTTGTCTATCTGGGTTCTTTCTCCCCTCTTCTTGGTGAATCTAGCCAGAGGTTTGTCTATTTTGTTTACCTTTTCAAAGAACCAGCTCTTGGTTTTATTGATTCCTTCAATTGATTTCTTTAATCTCTATTTTATTGATTTCTTCTTTGATCTTTATTATTTCCTTCCTTCTGCTGACTTTGGCTTTTGTTTGTCCTTCTTTTTCTAATTCACTTAGGTGGTGTGTTAAATTGTCTATTTGAGATTTTTCTTCTTTTTTGAGGAAGGACTGTTTGCTATAAATGTCCCTCTGAGCACTGCTTTTGTGGCATCCCATAGATTTTGAGTGGATGTGTCTTCATTATTGTTTTTCTTTAGGTGTTTTTTAATTTACTTCTTGATTTCCTCACTGACCCATTGGTTTTTTAGTAGCATGTTGTTTAGTCTCCGTGTAGTCAGTTTTGTCTCATTTCTTTTCCTGTGGTTGATTTCTAGTTTCATGCCATTATGGTCAGAGAAGACATTTGAAGTAATTTCTATGTACTTAAATTTGTTGAGGTTAGCTTTGTGCCCCAGTATGTGATTGATCCTTGAGAATATTCCATGTACACTTGAGAAGAATGTATATTCTGCTTTTTTTGGATGTAATGTCCTGAAAATGTCAATGAAGTCTAACTTTTCTATTGAGTCCTTTAGGATATCTGTTGCCTTATTGATTTTCTGTCTAGAGGATCTGTCCATTACTGTGAGTGGGGTGTTAAAGTCTCCTACTATGATTGTATTCCCATCAACTTCTCCTTTTATGTCTGTTAGTATTTGTTGGAGGTTTCTGGGTACTCCTATATTAGGGGCATATATATTGACGATTGTTATATCCTCTTCTTGAATGGATCCTTTAACCATTAAATAGTGCCTTCTTTGTCTTTCTTTATGGCCTTCATTTTAAAGTCTGTTTTGTCTGAGTTGAGTATTGCCAACTCCTGCTTTTCTGTCTTGTCCATTGGCATGAAATATCTTTCCCATCCCCTCACTGTCAGTCTATCTGTGTCCTTTGCCCTCAGGTGAGTTTCTTGTAGGCAGCAGATTGAAGGTTTTTGCTTTTTATCCAATCTGCCACTCTGAGTCTTTTGATTGGAGCATTTAGTCCATTAACAATTAAGGCGATTATTGATAGATACATATTTCATGCCATTTTAAACTTTGTTTTCCAGTTGATTCTATATTTCTCTTTTCTTCTTTTCTTTTTTGAGTTGGATGGTTTCCATTTATTTTATGCTTGAGTATTTTTCTTTTCAATTTTTGTGAATCTAATGTTTGGTTTTGATTTGTGGTTGTCCTGTTTTTTAAGCACATTAAGCCCTTCCTGTATCTGCTTGCTTTTGCCTGACAGTCATATAGGCTCAGACACTTAATTTAAAAAAAAAAAAAAGAATCTATTTTTCTTACTTCCTTTACCCACCTTGTATGAATTTTATGTCTTTATTTTATTTGTTTAATTAACATGTTCATGTTTGGATCTGTATGCTGGCTTATTTAAATGATTGTTTTCCAATTGTGGTTTCCTCCATCCCAATTCTTCCTTTTCTCTTTTTTCTCTTTTTTTTATTTTTTTTTTAATTTAGAGAAGCCCTTTCAGTATTTCTTTTAGAATGGGTTAGGTATTGCTGTACTCTTTTAGCTTTTGTTTTTTGGAGAAATTCTTTATTTCCCCTTCTATTTTAAATGATATTCTTGCTGGATAGAGTATTCTAGGTGGCAAATTTTTTCCTTTCAGCACTTTAAATATATCTTGCCACTCCCATCTGGCCTGTAGTGTTTCTGTAGAGAGATCAGCCTTATGGGGGTTTCCTTACAATTAACATTTTGCTTTTCTCTTGCTGTCTTTCGAATTTTCCCTTTATCTTTAACTTTTGCCTTTTTTATTATAATACGTCTTGGTGTGGGCCTGTTTTGGTTCAGTTTGTTTGGGGCCCTCTGTGTTTCCTGTATCTTGATATCAGTATCCTTTAGGTTTGGAAAGTTTTCAGCCATAATTTCTTCAAATATATTTTCAATCCCCTTTTCTTTTTCTTTTCCTTCTGGAATTCCTGTTACGCATAGTTTGGCCTGCTTTATGTTATCCCATAGATCTCTTATATTGCTTTCATGTTTTTTCGTTTGGTTTTCTGTCTGCTGTCCTGTTTGCCGATTTCCATTATTCTATCTTCCACATCACTAATTCATTCCTCTGAATTATTCATTCTGGTCCTTATTGCCTTAAGCTCAGTTTGTATCTCTGCAAATTAATTTTCTAGTTTTTCTTGCCTCCTCATTTTCTAGTTTCTTTCTAAAGGAATCTGCATCACTGTTTCTATCCTCTTTTAATTCCTTCAGTATTTTCAATACCCCCCTTTTGAACTCAATGTCTGTCAGAATGCAGAGGTCTGTTTCATTGTTGACTACTTTAGGTGAGTTCTCCTGTTGCTTTAACTGGGAATGGTTTCTGTGCTTCTTCATCTTGCTTATGTTTTTCTTTTTCTATGAGATATCTCCAGTGGCAATGGGCAACACCCACCTCTGGAATCAGGGATAACTGTGGCGGTTTGCCCCTGCTGCCTATAGACCATGCAATAAGCACACTGTCCCACTTAGCCCATTCAGGAGGTGCTGCACCAGTTGCTCCTAGTTTTAGGGTCTTGGGAAGGGACAGTGACCAAGTGTCTTGGCATCAGCTAGAGCATTTGGCAGTGGCAGCTGCAGGGTGGGTGTGTTCCCAGGGGAGTGAGAGCAACAGTGTATGGTGCGTGGTTGCAATGCCCTCTATTTTTCTTTTTTGGCAACCCCTGTGGTGACTGGGGTCAATGGTGGAGCCCACTCACAAGCCCCCAGTGATGGCAAGTCATGCCTCCCTCTGTCCTCTGAGACCACTGCTGCAGTCTGTCCCTGCCACCTGTAGATCATGCAAGAGGCTCTACATCGCACTTAGCCCCCTTATGCCCTTAGCCCACACAATAGGTGCCTGGCTACCGGTGACCTACACAAGAAGCACCTAATCTCCCCTAAACGAACAAGAGGCTTCTTGCTGCCCATAGCCTCTGCAGACCTGCCCCACCCTCTGAGCCCATGGGCATGCACATGCCCTGGAGCAGGGAGTTTCCATGGTTGCCTGCCCCTCCTCCTTTCAGCCTCCCAACAATGGTGCCTTGCCTCTCCTGCAGTTCAGACCTTCTCCTGGCTTCCCTCTGCTGTGGTGTTCCCCTCGTTAGCCCATGGCACACTTCTCCTTAGCCCCTCATGCCATCCCCAGTTCTCTCCCCGGAACTGACCTCCAGAGCCTGAGTCTTAGCACCCAGCCCCCACCCAAGCATCTCAGGCTGTGGTGTCCAAACCTTTGGTTCAGATGGTCGGTGAGGCTCTCTGCTTTGCTGTTCTCAGTCCAGCTGCTGCACTTTCACCCAGGACTTGGAGGTCCCACCAACTCAGCTGATCTTTCACAGTTAGGTGGCTTCCCAGGAGGTGGCTTCCTCTTCTCCTTCATGGCTCCCTTTCAAGAATGCTAGTCCCATCTTGATTCCTTTTCTCTCTCTTTTTTTTATTTTGTTCTACACAGTTATGTCAAGATTTTCTTGCCCTTTTTGGAGGTTTAAGTTCTTCTTCTAGCATTCAGTTGATGTTCTGTGCGAGTAGTTTTACATGTAGATGTGTTTTTTTGATGTGTTTGTGGGAAAAGGTGTGCGTGACTTCTCACTCCTTTGCCATCTCGTTCCACCTCCCATGATATTTTTCTAACTGCACTCCCTATAAAGTATCAAAACATTTCATCTTCAAATGGCTACTAGAGCAATACAACCAACCTATACTATTTTCTAACGGAAAAATCCACTCAAAATAGGCATAGACGTAATCTGCTGTGTCTCTTTATAAATATATGAGTAACTCTTTCTACCTAATATATAATTGCCATATTATTGTATTAGGTTTTTACTTTCTGTATTTACTTTGAATAAAGTAGCATTTGTCTCTGTTTTAAAGTGTTTATTTTGCCTATTCTTTGGTTTCTACCACATTGGAATCTTGCTCTGTTCATGAAAATCAGATTTGATTGCATATGATGAAGTCTAATTTCTATAATTTCATGGTACATCTTGAGCTGACAGACTTGATAAGTTTTGCTACTTGTATTAAAACAGTAAACTCTGCAAATATAACATTCCCCCACATTCTTTAATGTCTCTTAAGTACTTCTTTGGGGATTTTACTTCATTAACCTATGGTTATTCATTTATTCACATCCAATTATAATTTTATGTGCATTTATTTAAGCATTTCAAATATTAACTGGTATTTTTAAAATTTTTTATTCATTTATTTATTTTTATTGCTGCGCCATGGTATATGGAATTTTGTGAGATAGGGATTGAATCCTAGTCATTGCTATGACCTAGGCCACAGCTACAGCAATGCCAGATCCTTAACCCACTGCACCAGGCAAGGGGTTGAACCTGCATCTCTGCAGTGATATGAGCCACTGCAGTTGGATTCTTAACCCACTGTACCAGGAAAGGAACTCCTATTTGTATTTTTTAAATTAATAATGTAATGTGAGAAAAAAAGAATATATACATGTTTGTGTAACTGAGTTACCATGCTACACAGTAGGAAAAAAACAATGTATTGGGGAAATAAAAAATAATAATGTAAAGTAGGAAGCCTAGAAGCCTTATTCAAGTATCATTAATTCTCTATAAAACAACAGTCTCAATATACCTGGTGGGATCTTCCACATCTCACCAGAAGCCAGATGCCATGTGATTAGAGCAGTATCAACTCCCTGGACACGAGCAGGTATGAAGAGCTATATCTTCTTCTGTTTTCAATAACTTCATAGTAAACAGATATATTGGATCAAATAGTTTAAACCATATATATTTATGTAAGTAAATGAAATTTTACATCTTACTTTACTAATCACTCTTCCCTTTGTTCATTTCAGTCAGGCTCTGACATAACTCAATAGAGTACAAAAGAATATTTTTTGTGACATTGTAATAAAATCTCTATACCAAAGATATTAATAAAGCAAGAAATTAAACATTTCATTAGTAAATGGAAATAAAGCAGACCAAGCATTATAGGTATCAGTCGTGCAGAGGTAAAGAAAGTGTACAAATGAATTGATAATAGGGACAAGAAAGGGCAGCCAGAAAGTAAGTAGAGCATCCAGAAAAAAATACTATCAATTTAAACCATGGGAAGACACTACTAGTAAAAGATGCTACTCCCATGGTACAATATGCCATTAAAATAAAGGAATAAAAAGATACATAGTTAAAGTGGTTTTCCTATAGTCTGAGATATGAATTGCAATTGTTTAATAATTCATAGCCTGTTATGCTAAAGAATGTGTCACTTTCTAGTTCCAGGTTTTTTACTAATAATTTGTATCCCACCCTAGGCAAGTTATACAAACTCTGTGGCCATCAGTTTCTTCATCTACAAAATGACAAGGCGTTCAGGGCTAAACATATTATAGCTGAGATTGCTTTTAGCTTTAGAAAATATATTTATGTGTGTCAGTACCACATGGTTTTTATGACTATAGCTTTGTAGTATAGTATGAAGTCAGGGAGCCTGATTCCTCCAGATCCATTTTTCTTTCTCAGGATAGCTTTGGCTATTCTGGGTCTTCTGTGCTTCCAAACAAACTGTAAGATATTTTGTTCTAGTTCTGTGAAAAATGTCCTTGGTACTTTGATAGGGATTGCTTTGATCTATATTTCTGCCTGGCACAAAGACAGAAATATATATCAGTGGAACAGGATAGAAAGCCCATAATTAAACCCATGTACCTACAGTCAACTAATCTATGACAAAGGAAGAAAGAATATACAATGGAGAAAAGAAAGTACCTTCAAGAACTGGTGCTGGGCAAACTGGTCAGCTACACATAAAAGACTGAAATCAAAACACTTCCAAAAACCATACCCCAAAATAAGCTCAAAATGGATTAAAGACCTAAATATAAGACCAGATACTATAAAACTCTTAGAGGAAAACATAGGCCAAACTCTCTCTGACATAAACCACAGCAGTATCTTCTCAGATCCACCTCCTAGAGTAATGACAATAAAAACAAAAATAAACAAATGGGACTTAATTAAACTTAAAAGTTTCTGCAGAGCAAAGGAAACCCTAAACAAAACAAAAATACAAATCACAGAATGGGAGAAAATATTTGTAAATGAAGCAACTGACAAGGAAGTAATCTCCAAAATTTATAAACACCTTCTGAAGCTCAATTCCAAAAAAACCAAACAACTTTATCCAAAAATGGGCAGAAGATCTAAACAGACAGTTCTCCAAAGAAGACATACAGATGGCCGAGAAACACATGAAAAGATGTTCAATATCACTAATTATTAGATAAATGCAAATCAAAACCACTTATGGGGTACCACCTTCCATAGGCCAAAATGGCCATCATCAAAAAGTCTACAAACAATAAATGCTGGAGAGAGTGTGGAGAAAAGGGAACCCTCTTGCACTTTTGGTGGCAATACAAATTGGTGCAATCACTGTGGAAAACAGTATGGAGATTCCTCAGAAAACTAAAAATAGAACTACCATTTGATCCAGCATTCCTACTCCTCGGCATCTGTCCAGAGAAAACCATGACTCAAAAAGATACATGTACTCCAATGTTCATTGCAGCACTCTATGCAATAGCCAAAACATTGAAATAACCTAAATGTCCATCAACAGAGGAGAGGATAAAGAAGAAGTGGTACATATACACAATGGAATATTACTCAGCCATTAAAAGGAAAGAAATACCAGAATTTTTAGCAACATGGATGGACCTAGCAATTATCATGCTAAGTGAAGTTAGTCAGACAGTGAGATGCCAACATCATATGCTATCACTCACATGTGGAATCTAAAAAAAAAATCACAATGACTTCTTTGCAGAACAGATACTGACTCACTGACTTTGAAAAACTTATGGTTTCCAAATGAGACAGATTTGGGGGTGGGAGGATGGGCTGGGGGTTTGGGATAGAAATGCTAGAAAATTGGGTTGTGATTATTGTTGTACAATTATAAATGTAATAAAATTCATTGAGTAATGAAAACTTTTTTAAATAAGGAAAAATAATGGAAAAATAAATATCATAAAAAATTAAAAATATACTCGTGTATTATATACATATGTATACACACACACAAACGCACACACATATATATTTTTAATTTTAAGATAGTTTTTAATTTACAGAAAATATTCCTATATACCCCATACCTAATTTCCCCTATTGTTAACATCTTACATTTGTATTATGTATCTGTTATATAAAATGAAACAATACCAATAAAGTATTATTAACTAAAGCCCATATTTTATTCAGGTTTCCTTACTTTATTCCTGATGTCTTTATTCACAGATCTCACCCAGGACACCATATTGCACCTTGTCACCATGCCACCTTAGGTTCCTCTTGGTTGTGATGTTTTTTCACACTTTCTTTGTTTTTCATGACCTTGGTAGTTTTGAAGAGCAATGGACAGGTATTTTGTAGAATATTCTTAAATTGGCTCTCCTAGCTTTTTAAAAAACATTTTCTCTGTGATATTTGTAAAACAATGGTTGACACAGAGCAACTAATAAGTAGCACATGAATGAGTGAATAAATAAGGGAAAAACTAGTTCTTTCATGGGTAGAAAGTGATGTATCAATATTAATCAAGAAGTAATTCTTGAGTCTGGATTTTGATACCACACTAGGACTATATCATTCCAGTTTGCCAAAAATCAGACTGGACTCTTTGATTATTTTTCTCTCTTTCAAATTTAGTAACATTTCAAAAAAATTTAGAAATTTAAGGAGAGAAAACATTATTGGAAGGTATATAATAGTAAGACAAATGCAAGTGTGGGAATGGAAAGGATCTTTTTTTAAAGGGTCAATTATTCTCAAATCACTGCATTATTTTTCCACACAATACAGGAAAAGATGGCAAATACTCATGAGGAAAGAGACCAAAATATGCACTGAAAGATGGAGGATTCAGTCCTCCATTGGAATCAAGAAATAAGGGAAATTAGATTTTTCTGCCTATAGGGCAATAGTGTGTTGGAGATGGAGTTATGCTAAACATAACCTTTCCCCAACCTTTATTCTAGGTGGTAGCTGAAAATTCTCTTTTCACACATAATTTCATCATGCAATTACCTCAGAAGAAAAAAAGATAACAAATATAAACTTGACAGGCAATGCAATCTTTTGAAATTGCTTTTCCTCCTTCTAAAAAGAAAATTTGAGTTCAGAGTTCCCATTTGCGGCTCAGCAGAAATGAATCTGAATAGCATTCATGAGAATTCAGGTTCGATCCCTGGCCTCATTCAGTGGGTTAAGGATCTGGGATTGCTGTGAGCTATGGTATAGGTTGCAGATGTGGATCAGATTCTGCATTGCTGTGGCTGTGTAGGCCAGCAGCTATAGCTCTGATTTCACCCCTAACCTAGGTACCTCCATGTGCCACAGGTTTGGCCCTAAAAAGATTAAAAATAAAATAAAAAATCTGGGTTCAACATAATTTCAGGCTAAATACAATGCTAAATTCTCTGACAAGAAAATGGGCAAACACTATGCAGATTAACAATATATTTATTAATATATTTTGTACTAATTCAGTAATGTTCTAGCTATTTACAGAGCATTTGTTTACATCACTGCTATTTCAATTATGACCTCAGCCGGGTGATAAAACAGTAAGCTTTTCCTCAATGGACCATTCCTCAGTTTGTGCAATTTACTTTAAATATTAAGTTTAAAGAAGAAAGAGCTTGCCATCTTATCAATTCTTTCAGGCTGTAATATTTTACCATAATATGGTAAACTAATAATTATCAATCTTTAAATGCCTTTTTATTTGCAAATTAGTTGCAGAAAAGCAATTTAAAATTTTCTTAATTTTCTCAGTAGACCACAAGATAATATTCTTTAAATTGCAAGTACTGAAATGACTTATAGTTTCCATTTTTAGTACAGCATATTGACTTTTGCAGCCATTCTTCTATTTTGTACTTCTCTAGTGATGTTTATTGCACTGTTACTCTATTTCAGATAAATTAAGGAACACTTCTTCTGATTCATTCAACAAATATTATCAAGTGCTCTCTTTGTGCCAGGGTCAAAAGTGCCTTTTAGAGATGTGAAAAGGGAAAGGTATCTTTTCTAAGCCCTCAATGGGGCTCTCACAGGCTTAGGAAACAGAAGAGAAAATTTGTGCAACATAAAATCAGACCCCCTTCAATCTATGTGTGTGAATCTTGAGCAAATGTATACAGCTGAAGCTAGCTACTTCATGTACATGAAAATAAAAGGCACAATGAAAATCTGTTAATTATTTATATAAGTAAACTTGGTTAGTTGGATTGCAATTCACTAATTATTTAAAACACAACTACAAAATAAAATCAATAGGCTATAAAGCATAAAGGGATAATTTGGACCTCAAAAAGTTGATTTCCTGGCAAACTAAATTTTTACCTATTAAAGGATATGAAAGTCATTCACACAGAATTCAGGAAAATGGGTATATTTTTATGGTTCCAGTTTCATGAGGAGAGTTCCCTGAAGGAAGTGATACAAACTAGTAATTTTAGGATTGGAAATAATTAGTGAGGGAGTGCAAAGGTTTCTTTTTTCTTTCCATAAATGAAGTTCAGGTTGGGTAATTCAGAAATGTGGTTGGAAGGTGCCTGAGGTCAGAGTCACCCCAGAATGAAACTCTTGATTAAAGGAAATCTGGGACTTGAAAGGAGTCAATTGGATAAAGAAAGAGCAAGTGGAAGCAATATACAACTCAAATATGGACAAGGAAAAAGTTTTAAGGCCATGAGTTTGAGATTGATGTAGGAATAAGCATAGTGTTTTAACGGAGCTCATAATATAGATAAGAGTGAAGGATGTAAAAGAGGGTTTATAGGCAAGAAAGAGCAGAGTCATCATTAACAATAGCAGGGCCAATAAGAGCATTTGTTATTCAGCATTTCCAGGGATGGCTTCATGCCCACTCACACACAAATAATTAAACTCCAATTATTTAAATTGACAAATAAAACAATTAACAGAAAAAAAAAAAAACTTAATACTGTCCAAGCCAGTGGTCTTTAACCAATGAGAAATCTAACATGCAAGTGATAAAATGTTTTTTAGCATGCTCAGTCATGCTAAGTACTCTTAAGTCAAAGTGATTCAGTATGACAGCAGACTTACCAAGGTCCGAACCTCTGGTCTCCAGAAAGCTTTGGGGTGCTTACACAATTCTTCATTTGTCAATTTCATTGGAAGGAGCTTCTCACTTTGTGAAAAGCAAATGAATTGTGATAAAGTACCAACCAAAATCAAGGTATTTCGAATGGGGAGGAAAACAAACATAAGAAAATGAGGGACATGATCATAGATTTGCTCATTCAAGAAAAGCCAAGCTACTAAGAATTCTCCAGGAACCTAAGTACTTTTCGTTCAGGAAACCCTAGGTTCAGAGCCCAGATTCACTACCTAACTCTGATATGACCTTGAAGAACTTACTTCTATAAGTCTTTTTTTCTTTATATGAAAATAAGGTTAATATTACTTCACTGGTCATTTCATTGTTAGGATAAAATAGAAAAATGTACAATAAACTACTTTGCACTAATACACAAGCATATGATACAAATGAACCTGCTCTCCTCTGTATATTCATATTTTCTACATATTTGATATTTCACAGTATTTACCAAAGTATTTTTGCATTATATTGGCCAAAATATGTTTTAACTGTTTTATATGTTTTCCATCCTTTTTACATAACTTCAAGTTTTCCAATGTCAACACCTTAAATATAAATATAATTTTATATAACATACTTGTGAGTTCATTTGCTAAACGGTCCCAAGCTCCTATGATTTCATTTACTTCAAATAGCTTAAAAATATTTGTTAACTTTGAACTATAGATACAAAGTTTATTCCAAAAGATATACACCTGTAATCATATACACACTTCTAATTTTACTGGTTTTTTCCAAATAAATTATATTTCCTCAAAACATAGCCCTGAAGTGAGGAATGCCTAGAACACTTTGAATCTGTTTCCTCTAGACTGCAGAGCCTCAAAAAAAATTTTCTAATACAAAGCTTATTGACTTTTTAAAGAATCTAATTAAATCTATAATATTGTGATCTGACACAGCTTAAGCAAAAGAAAACATTAAACCTCACTCTTATACGTAACCATTTATAATCAATATCATGATAAAATTGATTCAAATCACATCCATAGTAATTTCTAATTAAACCCAAGACTCATATTGTAAAGCAGAGTGTTGGTAGCTTGGCTGATATGAATTGTCACTAAGAACCAAAAATACTCCTTTCACAAGTACATATGTTAGGTATTGAGTGAAGAACATAATTAAAGAGTCATGATATAATTGCTTAGAATCATTGCTAGAAAGAACACATTCAATATTCTCACTAAAAATAAAGAGTGTGGTGCTTAAACTTTCTGGTAAAGCTTACTTAACTTTAGATAGTCAGGAAGATAGATTCTTTTTAATTTAGAGTTCAAAATAAGAAGACATCATTACTGCTTAGGCAGCTGCCTAAAATGACATTTATCTGACATTTTCACCTACATGGAAAGGCATCTTATGAATTTTTTTTTTCAAGCAGTGAATTTAAAATGGTAACTATATTAGCAAATTCTTCAAAATTATCTTTCTTTTGAAAAATGTCATTTGGAGGTTATTACATATCATATGTAAACAGTAATCTGACTTCTGCTAATGTATATACTCAAGTGTCCTACCTTACAACCCTTGTATCATTGAAAATACAATAAAACCTAGAAGTTTTTTTTTTTCCAGTTTCTTAGTTTTGGTAAAAGAATTATGTGACATTCAGCAATAAAGAGCAGATATTCAGATATCATTAGTCCATTAGTTATGGCATTACACCTGGATGGTCTAAATGCTGAGAGCATAAACTGTGATGGAAACCAAAATGCAAAGCCTAATTAAAATTTTGTTTAGCTTTTTAGGCCCCACCCATGGCATATGGAGGTTCCCAGGCTAGGGGTTGATTAGAAGCCACACCAACAGCAATGCAAGTTACAATCCACGTCTGAGACCTACACTACAGCCCAGGGCAATGCCGGATCCTTAACTGAGTTAATCACTTAGCGAGGACAAGAATCGAACCTGGGTCCTCGTGGATACTAGTCATATTCTTTTCCACTGAGCCTTGATTTGAACTTCCAAAGCCTAAAGAAATCTTTCCAATTATTTTTTTAAAAACTAGTATAATCCTATTACTAAAATATGACATGTTACCAGAAAAGATGTAGCTCATTCTTACATATTAA
Organism: Phacochoerus africanus; assembly: GCF_016906955.1. Classification (NCBI taxonomy): domain Eukaryota; kingdom Metazoa; phylum Chordata; class Mammalia; order Artiodactyla; family Suidae; genus Phacochoerus; species Phacochoerus africanus. Next base: position 76,037,487 of record NC_062546.1, on the reverse strand, counting down.
CAAAGAATTTTTTTAAAGTAAATTAAGCAATATATTAAAATAATACAAATTATGAGCAAAAACATTTGAGTAACTATATTTAATATTAGGGTACACATTACTGTAATTTTGCAAATAGAAGTGTTTAAGGAGGATATCAATAGGATATCTTTAGAGATATGAAGGATGTAAGGTCACGGAATGGGTATTGCTGGAGCCAGGATTATAAGCAGTCTGTTAATGCCTATTTCAATGTGTTTTAAAATTTTTAACACAATTAAGAAAAGATTGGACACTTGTGAACATTTATAGGTGCCCATAAATTAAGTGAATTGCTTATAATCTGAGGTTCTAAGACATCTATCTAATTAAAGTCTTGGTTAGAGGCTAGTTAGCTACATGCTTTAAAGTCCAAAGAAAGCCTCCAATAAATGGCAACTCCTACAAGATACAGAAGTGAGCTAAATAACCTTTCACTATAATTGATTTTTCTTTTACAATGTTTAAAATTCAAGATTGCCAAAAAGATGGAGTTCTAATCCATTTTTTAAACAACGCAGTAAAAAAAAAAGTAGGAAAAAATTATTTAACTTTTGTACAAAATACTGCAAGTCAATCATTTATAGCTGAAAACAAAAAGGAAAAAAAAAAACCATATTATAGGCCTGCCTATCATTTAGTCGTGCATGTGTCTGTTGTTTGTTTTATTTCTCTAATTTACAAAGTAGTGGATTAAAAGTGGATAATTGTCCAAACCAGCCAGAATTTTTTTATTCACTGATAAACCATCAGACCTAGCAGATAGGAATTTAGACAAATTTGTCTGAAGATGAGAGATAACATTCTTCATTTGCTACTAGGTTACACTGCTATCAGTAAAGTATGTGCTGTTTGTAATAAATAAATAAATGAAGCCAATTAAATCCAGTGAGTCTCAGAGTATCTGTGCCAGCAGTCATGATTGCTTGAGAAAATAGCATTAATAAATCTCCTTTTCTTTTTTTTTCAAGTAGAACTTTAGCACAGATTTCTCCCAAAATACCATCTTTGGCACATTTTTATAGAAAAAAAAAACCCTCTCATTTAAGAAAGCTGAACTAGAATGCTTTGTTATCTCTAATTTATGATTTCCTGTAACATATCAAAAGGTGCAGTTAAGAACTAGCTTTGGCTAATGTAAATTACAGTGCCAAAGAGGCTTCAGACCAATGACTACTGAATTTTCTTACTAAAGTCTATCTATCTATCCTTTTCATATGAATGGAAAAAATAGAAGTTAGTAATAAAGATTTGGAAAGTAACAGACATAACACATCTATTATCTATTTCAAAGATTGCATGGCTATTCACATTAATATAAAATACAGTAGATATTTTAATTTTACTTATTTTGATAAAATATGCAAAATAATTTAAATAATTTTATTTCTAGTTCCATATGAAAGGATCACTATAAATAAATGAAAGGAAATCAAGTTTACATCTGCATTAGCAAAAGTGATATGGATCACCTGTATTTAAAAGGTGGCATGTTGCAGCACTGTTTACAATAGCCAAGACATGGAAACAATTTATATGTCCATCAACAGATGAATGGATTAAGAAGATGTGGTATACATACACAATGGAATAGTACTCAGCCATAAAAAGGAACAAAATAATGCCATTTGCAGCAACATGGGTGGAACTAGAGACTCCCATAATAAGCGAAGTAAGTCAGAAGGGGAAAGACAAATACCTTATGATATCACTTATATCTGGAATCTAATATATGGCACAAATGAACATGTCCACAGAAAAGAAAATCATGGACTTGGAGAACAGACTTGCCAAGGGTGTGGGGAGTGAGTGGGAGAGACTAGGAATTCGGGGTTAATAGATACAGATTTTTGCCTTTGGAATGGATAAGCAATGAGATCCTTTCTGTATAGCACTGGGTACTATGTCTAGTCACTTATGATAGAGCATGATAATGCAAGAAAAAGAATGCATATATGTATGTGTCACCTTGCTGTACAGCAGAAAATGGACAGAACACTATAAACCAGCTATAATGGAAAAAATAAAAATCATTTAAAAAATAAATAAAAGGTGGAATGTAAGTTACATACATCTTGAAATCCAGTTATGGAGTAATAGTAGGCCAAAACTTTAAACTCCTATGCCTGTAAACAATGAAAAGTTAAGCCCATGCATATGGTAGATACTCCCAGAAAAAGGGTAGCAGGAGGCTCAGTCTAAGTTCCTTGTAATATGCTAGTAACATCTGCTGGAATTAAAAAATACACACATAAGACTGCTAGCAAAGAGAATCCTTATCTGTGGAATGCTTTCAGCCTATCATATCTGGTCTGTCTAGGATGGTGTGTGTTAAACCAGTCTGGTTTTATGGGGCTCCCTGAAAAATGCCCCAAAGCCAGGCATCTATCAGAGAATAATGGAGACAGGTCATGGCATAAATACCTCATGCTGTGTAAGGGTACTTTGGTCACTTAGGAACCTTATCTCTTAACTGGGCCAGAACAAGTCACAACAGAAACACAAGAGTCAAAGGAAGTTTAGATTGGAGATCCTAAATGCTTCCCTGCTTCTCTTGTCCCTACAACCTGAATTTCTGAAATTGTAAGTAGAGGTTGATACTGGCCTAGATCTCTGAGTCTTATGAGTTTGATTGACAAATTGATCCTTTGGGTAATTTTAGATGTTTACAGGGTTGCCAGGTATTATATGTCAGTCAGCCTTTTCCATAAGATAGAGAATTAAGCAAAAAAAAAAAACAAAAAAAACTTATGAACACATCTTAGTAACCTTAAAACTCTCCTGGTATATATCTAGAAATTAGTAATTAGACATACGGAAAAAGGTTGTCTGTCAATAACCTTTGATAATTGAAATGAAGGACTTGTCTTTTTGAATCATTTGAGGGTTGCTGAGAATAATCTTACAACTTGTGGCTGCTGATGGGTATTAGCAGATTATACTATGAAAATAAATGCTATAGTCAATTAGAGCTTCGCATATTTATATAATTTTATTAAATTGTTCTTATGCTTGAGGTGACAAAAATCATAACTAAAATTCTTATATTGAATATGATTTAAATATCAATACAAATTATGAGGGAGAGGAAAGTCAGGTTTATGAAATGAGGGAATGACATTTAAATATTTATTTTTCAAAATATACATGGGCCATTAAAGGTGAAATATGGAAAGCAGAAATTATTCCACGCATTTTGAGCAGTAAGAGATATAATACAAGAAACTGAGATCACTGGAAGAGCTGGGAAGGTGGAAGTCTGCAGGTAGTGGCGTCACAGTAGGATCTAGTCAGTTGAGAGATCTAAACAGGGAAGAAGCTGCTGCCCCCCAGTGGTTAGGCAGATACCATAAAGTAGGGCTGGTGTTTTGGCTATCCCAAAGCCTGGATGTGGCTAGATGGATGTGGCTCTATGTTCAGCCTCCCCAAAAACTCCTCTCTGTTGGAGTCTGCAAATCAATCATCACTACCGCCTGAGGAAGGTCCTCAGAATCTCCTGTGCTTTCCAAAGTCCATATCAGTGCATCTCACTGGCAGAATATAAATCTGATTTACCACATTTGTGACTAGGGAGTCTGGGAAATGTGGGTTTGGGGCTTCAGGACTATGAGATATGGAGAGAGTGTAAAAGTAGGTAGCAATGGATGGTGATTGTCAAAAGAAATTTTTCAACTCAGTATATGTCTGGATTGGCTAAATATTTTTGGTCAGTGTTTTTGTGTTACCTAGATGTTTTAATGGGGATATTTAGTGATGGAGATCTGTACTGAGAGTCTTCAAGTTATACACTGGGTACTCACTGCGTGAAGTCAAATAATTAATCTCTTCTTTCCAAAAGATCCCTCAGAGATGCTAGTATTATACTTTGCCTTTCACATGTGAAGAAATTACCACCTTAGTAATTGCCAACATAACTGTTATGTTTGTAAGATGAAAAATACACCTACTACAAATACATATTAAATGCACAAAAATATTATTTTTATTATACTAACATGGCCTATTATAGGCATATGTAGTCATCCAGATAATAAGATTATAGTAGGGAGTTCCCATCATGGTGCAGTGGTTAACGAATCTGACTAGGAACCATGAGGTGGTGGGTTCGATCCCTGGCCTTGCTCAGTGGGCTAAGGATCCAGCGTTGCCATGAGCTGTGGTGTAGGTCACAGATGCAGCTTGGATCCCATGTTGCTATGGCTCTGGCGTAGGCCAGCGGCTACAGCTCCAATTAGACCCCTAGCCTGGGAACCTCCATATGCCTTGAGAAGTGGCCCTAGAAAAGGCAAAAAGATAAAAAAAAATGATTGTAGTAAAAATATTTAAGCTATACCTTTATATGATTTTCTGTTTATATTATTCTTTAAAATGTACTTTTGTTTTGCTTATATATTTTTCATTTTTAAAATGAAAAATAAAAATGTCAAGTGTCTGAGTAAGTTTGGGCTGAATGATTTTAAAGGATTAATGTTGTTTATTGATATGTTAAAATCCATATTCAGAAATCAATCCACTTGCAAATTAACTATAGCTGCCTGACAATGATTGATACCACCAGATTAAATTGAAGAAAGCTTAACTGTACAATTTGAAAATCATGGACATTAATATCAAAATTCTTTTACTGACCTCAAAAGCAGTTATTTCTAAAACATCTTGATTCTTCTTAATAAGTGAAACTAGATTTTGGAACTGATTTTATGGCTTTAAACACCTGTAAGTTACTTCATTTTTGTTGGTGTCCAAAAATGAATTTGATGTTTTTTTGTTCTTTTATTAGGGAGGTACCCATGGCACATGGAAGTTCCCAGGCTAGAGGTCAAATCAGAGCTGCAGCTGCCAGCCTATGCCACAGCAACAGCAGATCAGAGCTATATCTGTGAACTATACCATAGCTTGTGTAGGCCCACTGAATAAGGCCAGGGATCAAACATGCATCCTCATGGATGCTAGTCAGGGTCTTAACCCACTGAGACACAACAGGAACTCATGAATTTATTTGAATTTGAGCTCACTTTTTTTAATTGAGAATTTTTTTCTTTTTTTATTAAAGAATAATTGATTTCCAATGTTGTGCCAATTTCTTCTGTACAGTCATACATACATTCTTTTTCTTACATTATCTTCCATCATGTTCTATCTCAAGAGAGTGAATATGGTTCCCTGTGCTATGTTCAGCAGGACCTCACTGGTTATCCATTCTAAATGTGGCATTTTGCATCTACTAACCCTAAAGCCTTCCCCCTCCCCATTCATTTGCTATTTCCCCTCTGTTCTCCCGAAGAACTATTTTTCTGTCATCATTTATCACCCCGGGTTTGAACTGCCTTGTCACCATGAAACAAATATGTACCAACATTTAGCAACTATCTGAATCTGGCAAATAGTTTGCTCTCAATAAGCACTCAACAAAGCTAGTGGTCCTATTAACACACACACACACATTTTAAAGACCCTGCTTACCAGAAGAAAGAATAAAAGTATAGGACATTACCTCAAGCCTAATTATCAAATTTAACCTGGCTGAATTTAAATTAAATATGGAACCCAAGCTGCAAGAGATCCTAAGATGATGATACATATGTATATATGTTATACCATATATAAATGATGTGATTATTCTAACCTATCCAATTATAGGAGGACTTACTTGAAAGCATCATAAGGACACTTAAGCAGCAATCTTTTGTGCTTGTTACACTGTGCTGTCTACCTTAATCACCTAGGCACTTCATTCCTACCACCTCACAACCCTGTAAGCCTATTTTACACAGGAAAATACTGGGCTCACATAGGGGGTTCACATAGTTGAAGGTCAAGTTCCTATCAAATCCCAGTCAGTCAATTTCTAACACTCTTATGAACAGATAATAACTGAACTCTATATTAAATTTGTTTTTTGAAATAAGGCTTGAATTAAACTGTCATCTGTATTGGGACAGACTAGTAGGGTCATATATGAAAAGTATGTTCTTATAATAATCAGAACCATAAATTAGTGTCTGAAAAAATGTTAACAATTTTTTGGGGGGAGAGTGAGGTATGAGAAGAACATCAAATACATGGGTGTATTTGGTTACAATAGTCCAATCTAACAATTTAAAAATAGACAGTCTACTTAGATTTTGGGGGTTGATATTGTCCAGTGATTTGGTTTGATGCACGAATAAATGATGAAACAAAGAGCAAGAGATGTTTAGTAATTTTCCTGAGATCACAAAGAGCAATTTAGTGTCAATCACAACACCTGGATTTATTCCACTATACTAAATAGATGCATGAAACAGCCTCAGAAGATTTAAGTATAATTTAATGTAGATTTTTTGACAGATTTTAAGGGAAAAGTTTTTGTTTCATTATATACTCATTATTTATATTTTTTTATTATCTATATATACTCCTGCTCAGATGTTTTATTACATAATTATGATTGAAATTTGGAAGAAGTATTTACCATGGTATTGGGTTGAATAGTGTCCTCCCAAAATGTATGCCTTCTTGGCACCCCAGAATTTGACCTAATTTGGAAATTGGATATTATTTGGAAAGTTGCAATCAAGTTGAAATGAGGTCTTACTAAATTAGGGTGGGGCCCTAATCCAATGAGTGTTGTCCTTCTAAGAAGAAGAAAATTTGAAAATAGAGACATAGCCAGAAAAAAGACAGACACACAGGGGATTGCCAAGTGACAGCAAAGGCAGAGATGCAGTGGATGCCCAGAAAAGAGACCACCTAAAATAGAGAGAGTTCAGGAGCCTTCAGAAAGAGTGTGGTCCTGTTGGCATCTTGATTTCAGATTTCTAGCCTTCAGAACTGTGAGAAAATAAATTTCTGTTGTACCTAATTTGTGGTACTTTTTTACATCAGCTCTAGAATATGAATACATCATTTAATGATTATATATATATATATATAACATATATTGAAAAAATATATTTATATATTTGAAAAATAATCTGTGAAAATAAAAAAATTCCGTATTTGGTAATAGAAACATCTGCTTTATTATTACTATATTTATTATAGCATTGTTTTCTATCAAAAATTTCTTTAAATCAGCTTGCAGAATATAAAGCTGCAGAAGTATATTCATCTTAAATATTCATAAGAAGTAACATTTACGTTAACATTTCATGAAACTAGTAATGTAATTTATATGATAATATCTGAATTTAGAATTAATTAGCAGATCTTAATTTTTCTGTCATTAATTTTATCCACACTTTTTTTTAACCATGAATAGTATTAATTAATTTCTATATTTAATTTCTTAAAAATATAGGTGTGATTGAAATGTAGATTTTTAAAGTAAAACCCTAGGAAAAAACAGTGAATCTAAAATAGGAACATGAGATAAAAGGAATTTTTAGCTTGATTCCTGACTTAACATAAATGTGTCTTTCTGACTTAAAAGTCCTTAACCATGTAAGTGAATGGCATAAAACACTGCCTTTAATGAAGTGAAAAATTTAGTAGATAGTTAATCATACCAATTGTTTTAAGACAGATATTCTCTTTTAATGCATAAGTTGAATGAAAACTACCAAATTATAGAAATAACACATGAAATTTTGGCTTATGGGCATTTGGGGAAAACTAAAGGATAGCAATGAACATAAAACTTCCAGAAGAGATCACTTCAAATTCCTCTCATGTTAGAGAATTTTTTCCTGTTCAAATTCTGCTTTTATTCAGGTGGCGAAAATAAAACCAAAACAATAAAACAAGTCCTGAGAAATATGAAAATGAGAGCATGATATCAGAAAGCTGTGAGAAAATAACCATGACATGATTGAACCCTGTGTGGATTAAGGTAAGAACTGAGCAGGGCCTGTTGATATAGCAAGAATCCACAGAAAGAATATGAAACTATTAAGAATCACAAATTATTGGTTTATTTTTCCTACTGTTTGGTACATATTTGTTGATATTGGTTTTTAAATAAGTATGATTTTCAATAGTTTTTTTTCTCTCTCTCTAAATGAATCAAACTTATGAAAAAGTTGGAAGTACAGTTTAAATAATATTTGTTATACTCTCTGGTCAATCATTTCCAGATATTTAATGAGTATTTTCTACCAGCAGGAATGCTCCTAATATCCACAATAAAATCATAAAATTCAAAATATTAACTTTTAATACAATACTACTATTTAATTTTCAGACCCTATTCAGGTCTTGTCAATTGTCTCAAAAGTATCTTTTACAGAAGAAGCATCCCATTCAGAATTATATGTTACAGGAGTTCCCATTGTGGCGCAGTGGAAATGAATCCGACTAGGAGCCATGAGGTTGCAGGTTCAGTCCCTGGCCTTGCTCAGTGGGTTGAGGATCCAGCATTACCATGAGCTGTGGCATAGGTCACAGACGTGACTCAGATCTGGCATTGCTATGGCTGTGGAATAGGCCAGCGGCTACAGCTCTGATTGGACCCATAGCCTGGGAACCCCCATGTGCCATGGTTGTGGCCCTAAAAAGACAAAACAAAACAAAAAAGACACAAAAAAAGTAAAAGAATTATATGTTACATTTAATTGTAATGTCTCCATCTCTTTTAGTTTGAAACAGTTTCTTAAATCTTATGACACTGATATTTTTATAGCCCACAGGCCAGTTTTTTTTTTTAAGAATATTTCTTGTTTTATTTATCTGATGTTGTTTTTTTTTTTTCATAATCCTTGCTTATTTATTTATTTATTTATTTACTTATTTATTTATTTATTATTTTCCCACTGTACAGCAAGGAGGTCAGGTTATCCTTACATGTATACATTACAATTACATTTTTCCCCCAGCCTTTCTTCTTTTGCAACATGAGTATCTAGACAAAGTTCTCAAAGCTATTCAGCAGGATCTCCTTGTAAATCTATTCTAAGTTGTGTCTGATAAGCCCAAGCTCCCGATCCCTCCCACTCCCTCCCTCTCCCATCAGGCAGCCACAAGTCTCTTCTCCAAGTCCATGATTTTCTTTTCTGAGGAGATGTTCATTTGTGCTGGATATTAGATTCCAGTTATAAGTGATATCATATGGTATTTGTCTTTGTCTTTCTGGCTCATTTCACTCAGGATGAGGTTCTCTAGCTCCATCCATGTTGCTACAAATGGCATTATGTCATTCTTTTTTATGGCTGAGTAGTATTCCATTGTGTATATATACACCACATCTTCCGAATCCAATCATCTGTCGATGGACATTGGGGTTGTTTCCATGTCTTGGCTATTGTGAATAGTGCTGCAATGAACATGCGGGTGCACGTGCCTCTTTTAAGTAGAGTTTTGTCCGGATAGATGCCCAAGAGTGGGATTGCGGGGTCATATGGAAGCTCTATGTCTAGATTTCTAAGGTATCTCCAGACTATTCTCCATAGTGGCTGTACCAGTTTACATTCCCACCAACAGTGCAGGAGGGTTCCCTTTTCTCCACAGCCCCTCCAGCACTTGTTATTTGTGGATTTATTAATGATGGCCATTCTGACTGGTGTGAGGTGATATCTCATGGTAGTTTTGATTTGCATTTCTCTTATAACCAGCGATGTTTAGCATTTTTTCATGTGTTTGTTGGCCATCTGTATATCTTCTTTGGAGAAATGTCTATTCAGGTATTTTGCCCATTTTTCCATTGATTGATTGGCTTTTTTGCTGTTGGGTTGTATAAGTTGTTTATATATTCTAGAGATTAAGCCCTTGTCGGTTGCATCCTTTGAAACTATTTTTCTCCCATTCTGTAAGTGGTCTTTTTGTTTTCTTTTAGGTTGGCCTTTGCTGTGCAAAAGCTTTTCAGTTTGATGAGGTCCCATGGGTTTATTTTTGCTCCAGTTTCGATTGCTTTGGGAGACTGACCTGAGAACATATCATGATGTTGATGTCAGAGAGTGTTTTGCCTATGTTTTCTTCTAGGAGTTTGATGGTGTCCTGTCGTATATTTAAGTCTTTCAGCCATTTGGAGTTTATTTTTGTGCATGGTGTGAAGGTGTGTTCTAGTTTCATTGCTTTGCATGCAGCTGTCCAGGTTTCCCAGCAATGCTTGCTGAATAGACTTTCTTTTTCCCATTTCATGTTCTTGCCTCCCTTGTCAAAGATTAATTGACCATAGGTGTCAGGGTTTATTTCCGGATTCTCTATTCTGTTCCATTGGTCTGTCTGTCTGTTTTGATACCAGTACTACACTGTTTTGATGACTGTGGCTTTGTAGTATTTCTTGAAGTCTGGGAGAGTTATGCCTCCTGCTTGGTTTTTGTTTCTCAGGATTGCTTTGGCAATTATGGGTATTTTGTGTTTCCATATAAATGTTTGGATTGTTTGTTCTAGTTATGTGAAAAATGTCATGGGTCATTTGATAGGGGTTGCATTGAATCTGTAGATTGCTTTGGGTAGTATGGCCATTTTTACAATTTTGATTTTCCCAATCCAGGAACATGGAATATCTTTCCATTTCTTTACATCTTCTTTGATTTCTTTGATTAAAGTTTTATAGTTCTTGGCATATAGGTCCTTTACCTCCTTGGTCAGGTGTATTCCGAGGTATTTGATTTTGTGAGGTGCAATTTTAAAAGGTATTATATCTTTGTATTCCTTTTCTAATATTTCATTGCTGGTATACAGAAATGCAACTGACTTCTGAATGTTAATCTCATATCCTGCTACTTTGCTGAATTTATGAATCAGTTCAAGTAGTTTTGGGGTTGAGTCCTTAGGGTTTTCTATGTATAGTATCATGTCATCTGCATACAGTGACAGTTTGATCTCTTCTCTTCCTATATGGATGCCTTTTATTTCTTTTGTTTGTCTAATTGCTGTGGCTAGGACTTCCCAAACTATGTTGAAGAGCAGTGGTGAGAGTGGGCATCCCTGTCTTGTTCCAGATTTGAGGGAGAAGGCTTTCAGTTTTTCCCCATTGAGTATTATATTTGCTGTGGGTTTATCATAAATGGCTTTGATTATATTCAGGAATGTTCCCTCTATACCCACTTTGGCGAGGGTCTTGATCATGAATGGATGTTGGACTTTGTCAAATGCTTTTTCTGTGTCTATTGAGATGATCATATGATTTTTGACTTTTTTTTTGTTAATGTGGTGTATGATGCTGATTGATTTGCGAATGTTGAAACATCCTTGTGAACCTGGGATGAACCCCACCTGGTCATGGTGTATAATTTTTTTGGTATGTTGTTGGATTCGGTTGGCTAAGATATTGTTGAGAATTTTTGCATCTATATTCATCAATGATATTGGGCGATAGTTTTCTTTTTTGGTGGTATCTCTGTCTGGTTTTGCAGTGAGGGTGATGGTGGCATCGTAGAATGTCTTTGGGAGTATTCCTTCTTCTTCAACCTTTTGAAAGAGTTTAAGGAGGATGGGCACCAATTCCTCTTTATATGTTTGATAAAATTCACCTGTGAAGCCATCTGGTCCTGGACTTTTATTTGTAGGGAGTGATTTTATGACCTCTTCAATTTCATTTCTAGTGATTGGTCTGTTCAGTTGGTCTGTTTCTACTTGATTCAGTTTTGGCAGGCTGTAAGATTCTAAAAAATTGTCCATTTCTTCCAGATTGTCAAACTTGTTGCCATATAGTTGTTCATAGTATTCTGTTATGGCTTTTTGTATTTCTGCTGTATCCGTTGTGATTTCTCCTTTTTCATTTCTAATTTTGGTTATTTGGGTTCTTTCTCTCCTCTTTTTAGTGAGTCTGGCCAGGGGTTTTTCCATTTTGTTTACCTTTTCAAAGAACCAGCTCTTGGTTTTATTAATTTTCTCTATTGTTTTTTGAGTCTCTATTTTATGGATTTCTTCTTTGATCTTTATAAGTTCCTTCCTTCTGCTGACTTTAGGACTTTTTTGTTCTTCTTTTTCTAATTCATTTAGGTGGAGGGTTAAGTTGTCCATTTGGGATCTTTCTTCTTTTTTGAGAAAGGCCTGTATTGCTATAAATTTCCCTCTGAGCACTGCTTTCGCAGCATCCCATAGATTTTGAGCGGTTGTGTCTTCATTATCATTTGTTTCAAGGTAGTTTTTAATTTCCTTCTTGATTTCCTCATTGACCCATTGGGTTTTTAGTAGCATGTTGTTTAGTCTCCATGCAGTAGGTTTTTCCTCTTTCCTTTTCCCATGGTTGATTTCTAATTTCAAGGCATTGTGGTCAGAGAAGATACTTGAGATAATTTCTAGGCTCCTAAATTTATTGAGATTTGCTTTGTGTCCCAATATGTGGTCGATTCTTGAGAATGTTCCATGAGCATTTGAGAAGAATGTGTATTCTGCTTTTTTGGGATGTAGTGTCCTGAAGATATCGATTAAGTCTAACTTTTCTATTGTTTCCTTTAGGATCGCTGTTGCTTTATTGGTTTTCTGTCTAGAGGATCTGTCCATTGATGTGAGGGGGGTGTTAAGGTCTCCTACTATGATTGTATTCTCATCAATATCTCCCTTTATGTCTGTTAATATTTGTTGTATGTATCTGGGTGCTCCTGTATTTGGGGCATATATGTTGACGATAGTAACATCCTCTCCTTGGATGGATCCCTCAATCATTAAGTAGTGTCCTTCTTTGTCTTTCTTTATGTCTTTTGTTTTAAAGTCTATTTTGTCTGATATGAGCATTGCGACTCCTGCTTTTCTGTCATGTCTATTGGCGTGAAATATTTTTCCCCACCCTTTCACTTTCAATCTATATGTATCTTTTGTCCTAAGGTGAGTTTCTTGTAGGCAGCATATTGAAGGTTTTTGCCTTTTTATCCACTCAGCCACTCTGTGTCTTTTGATTGGGGTGTTTAGTCCATTGACATTTAAGGTGATAATTGATAGATGATTATTTATTGCCATTTTGCACCTCGTGTTCCAGTTGATTCTATGGTTCTCCATTCTTCCTTTCTTTTTTTTTTTTTCTTTTTGGTTGGATGGTCTCCTGTTATTATCTGCTTGAGTGTATTTTTTTTTTCATTTTTTGCAAATGCAACATTTGGTTTTGGCTTGTGGTTGCCCTGTTTTTTAAGTATGCTAACCCCTTCCCATAATTGTGTGTTTTAGCCTGATGGTCCTGTAAGTTCAAACACTTCATTACTATATTAAAATTAAGAAGAGAAACATACAAACAAACAAAAAGGGTTATTTACTTCCTAACATCCCTTGCCCACATTTTATGGTTTTGATGACTCTTTTTTATTTTTTTCTTTTTAATTTTATTTTGTTTGAGGCCTGTTCATGATTAAATCTGTATGCTGGCTTATTTGACTGACTGCTCTCTGATTGTGGTTTCCTCAGTCCTAGTTCTTCCTCTTCTTTTTTTTTTTCTTTTTCTTTTCTTTTTTCTTACCTTTCCTTCCTTTCTTTTTGGTTTAGAGAAGCCCTTTCAATATTTCCTTTAACCTGGGTTTTGTGTTGCTGTATTCTTTAAGTTTTTGCTTGATGGAAAAAATGTTTATTTCCCCTTCTATTTTAAATGATATTCTTGCTGGATAGAGTATTCTAGGTTGCATATTTTTTCCTTTTAGTACTTTAAATATCTCTTGCCATTCCCTCCTGGCCTGTAGTGTTTATGTAGAGAAGTCAGCTGATATTCTTATGGGGGTTCCCTTGTAGGTAACATTCTGTTTTTCTCTTGCTGCCTTTAGGATCCTCTCTTTATCACTAACTTTTGCCACTTTTATTATGATGTGTCTTGCTGTGGGTCTGTTTGGGTTCAGTTTGTTTGGGGCCCTCTGTGCTTCCTGTATCTTGAACCCAGTATCCTTTAGATTTGGGAAGTTTCCAGCGATAATTTCTTCAAATATATTTTCCATCCCCTTATCTTTTTCTACTCCTTCTAGAATTCCTATTATGTGTAGATTGGCCCGCTTTATATTATCCCATAGGTCTTTTATATTGCTTTCCAGTTTTTTGATTCGGTTTTCTGTCTGTTGACCGGATTGAGTGATTTCCATTCTTCTATCTTCCATATCACTGATTCGTTCTTCTGCTTATTCATTCTGGTTTTTACTGCCCTTAGTTCAGTTTGCATCTATGCAAATGAATGTTCTAGTTTTTCTTGGCTCCTCCTTATACGTTCTAGTTCCTTTCTGAGGGTGCCTGCATTACTGTTCATCTCTTCTCTTAATTCCTTCAGTATTTTCACTATTTCTCTTTTGAACTCCAGGTCTGTCAGACTGCAGAGATCTGTTTCATTGTTGACTGTTTTAGGTGAGTTCTCCTGGTGGTTTGACTGGGGGTGGTTTCTCAGCTTCTTCATCTTGCTTGTTGTTTTCTTTCTCCTGAGGGAGTTGTACTCTCCGTTATCGGGCAGTGTTTGCCTTGTCACTGCTGTGGAATATTTCCTGAGGGCTGGCATTGTTGGTCAATCTTTTTTGAGGCAGTGTGGCTTTTCTGGAGTGTTGATGGGGCTAACAGTGTTTCTTTGAAACAAAGGAGGACTTCCTGAGGGCAGACAGGACTGGGAGGTCCACACCACGATGGTAGCAGATTTCCCTTGGTCATGCAGAGCTTGCTCTGGTGTTTTTAGGCTGTGGGGTTCTTGCAGGGGGTTGGTGGTGTTGGGCAGCTGTTCCTCAGGAGTGCAGCACCCCCTGGGGGCTGGAGCAGCTATCTGGGTCACTGAGAACCTAAGAGGCTCTTCCCTAGGGCAGCCTAACTCAGAAGGCTGGCCTGAGAATGTAGGCAGATCTTTTCACAGTCTGGCCCAGCTTGTTGCAGCTTTTCTGGGCTGCAGGGGCTCTTCTAGGGGTCTGGTGGTGCTGAGCAGCTATTCCGCAGCAGTGGGGCATCCCCTAGGGGCTTGGGCGGGTAGCAGGGCCACTGGAAACCCAAGAAGCTCCTCCCCAGGGCAGCCCGACTCAGAAAGACTGTCTGAGATCTTTTCCTGGCTCGGCCGAGCTTGTTGCAGCTTTTCTGGGCTGCAGGGGGTCCTGCCTGGAGCTGGCAGTCCTATGCAGCTGATCCACTAGGGCACCCCGTGGGGGCTAGGGTGGGTAACAGGGCCATTGGAAACCGAAGAGGCTCCTCCCCAGGGCAGCCTAACTCAGAAAAACCATCTGAGATCTTTTCCGGACTCGGCCAGGCTTGTTGCAGCTTTTCTGGGCTGTAGGGGGTCCTGCCTGGAGCTGGCAGTCCTATGCACCTGATCCACTAGGGCACCCCATGGGGGCTTGGGCAGGTAGCAGGGCCGTTGGAAACCGAAGATGCTCCTCCCCGGGGCAGCCCGACTCAGAAAAACCATCTGGGAATTAGGCAGATCTGTTCACTGCCTGGCTAGGTTTGTTCAAGCTTTTCTGGGCTGCAGACCTTTTCTCGGGGGCTGGTGGTGTTTGGTGCTACTCTGAGGAAGTGTAGCCCCTCCAAAGGGCAAGCAGGCCTGTGCAGGGACAGCCCCTGCAGTGGTAGGCTTCAGGCAATTGTTGAGGCCAGCCCTCCTGGATGGCAGGCAGCCCCAGGTTCGGCAAGAGCGTAGGGGGTGGCGGGGGTCGGGGGAGGGGATGCACTGGGAAGCACAGCTTTCAGCTAGCTAGCGGGCCTGTAAGCTTGCTGTGGCATGGGGGGTATTCTATGGGGACCCACCCCTTCTTCTCTCCCCTCCCCAGCACGGGCGCAGACCAGGCTCTTTTCCCAGGTTCCCTCTGATGCGGCTTTCCACTTCCCCGCCCCTAGAGTATTGCTCCCTTCCTCTGCGACAGCTTTGTTTTCTAGTCTCCCAGGCAGTCTCTGCCCCATCAAATGGTCTCTAGACCTCCCAAGCAGTTTCCGCTCCGCCCCGCCCCCCCAGCCCGGGGACTAATCTCTGGAGCCTAGGTCTCGGTGCCCAGCCCCCATCCAGGCATCTCAATTTTTGGTGACTGTGCCTGTAGTTCAGATGGTCCGTTGGGTTCTTGATTGGCTTTTCCGTAGTACTCCAACTTACTGCTACACTCTTCTCTGCATCTGGAGATTCCTCCGGTTCATTTGATCTTTTCCCTGTGTAGGTGACTTTCCAGGGTGTGGGATCCCTTTCTCCTCCGCAGTTCCCTTTCGTGAGCACCTGTCCTGCTTGGATTCACCTTCTCTCACTCTCCTCTTTTCTCCCGTTCTGCCCCGTAATGTCACGAACTTCTTGCCATTATTGGAGTTTAGGTTCTTCTGCCAGCGATTGGTTGCTGTTCTGTGCGAGTCATTTATTTTGTAGATGTGCTTTTTTTTGTTGTGTTTGTGGGAGAGGGTGAGCGTGTCCCCCTACTCCTCCGCCATCTTGTCCTCTCTCCCTTCTGATGTTGTCTTTTAACTAGATTCAGGACTGCATATTTTGCAGGAATATCACTTAGACTTTTAGCCAGAGTGAATCTCTTAAGGACTTTTCTTACTTCTCTGCCCCTGCCCATTTTTCTCCCTCTCTCTGTATCACAACACACACTCTAGTCCTTTCCCCATTCCCAGATCCCAGAAGCCCAGAGTCCTTTCCCAAAGTGACAGAATCTTTTGCCACAGCACTGTCAGTGACTTGCTCCACCTGAAAATACTGAATTTCCTAGAACTTTTCCTTCTTCTGGTGAAAACAAATATGCAACACAAGTCTTTCTTAGAAGAGAGTTACCTACTCCTTTGGAAGTTAACCCTGACCTGATAATAGCACAAGGGATTACCTTTCTCAAACCATATCTGCATAGTAACAGATCTCTTCCATCCCTAACCCAGGGGCAAGGGCAGAGTCCACACTGGAGTCCTGCCTTCAGCCCAGTTCTCCTGGTAGGATTCTATATCGGTTTATTGCCTTGTGTTTAGTAAGTTCTTAAAATACGTAAATAAGTAAAATAAAACTTCTGATATTCATCCAGGAAAATGCAATGAACACAATATCCCACGTTTGTTGATTCTTTGACATTTATTTATTTGTAAATAAATACTACTTCATCTTAGGAAATAGCAGCGTGGTAACTTGCTGTGTGCCTCAGAATAATGTAGATGTCTCATTCTACAAAAATGTTTCCTTTTCAAAGTTTTAAAGTGTGGAGCAGCAAGTTCTGCAGAAAGTCTTGGCCAGTTCAAAACATAACTATTCTAATCCACTATCCTCTCCTTCACTCACTATTCAAATTCCTTTAGCATACAGGAACACCTGTTTCCCACCCAAGAGAACTTAACATTGTAACTAATGATACTTTTGGGAGTTTGGAGAAATAAAACTTTCCCTGATGTCTCTATAATTGAACAAATTATGCACTTAAATCTCTCATTCTTCCCACTGGGAAAAATTCATGTTAGACAATTCGGGGAAACTTCATTTATTTAAAGGCTCTTCTTTTTACTCGGGGATGTGACTACATGTGTAGGGGCTTATAGAGAGTTAAGACATTAGTTTGGCAGGTTGCTGAAGGCAAAAGCTCCTGGCTTAGTTCCTGGTCATCCTCAGTGTGAGAGGTACACACTGAAATAGCCTCACTTTCATTTGCCTTATCTTTATTGTTCCATGCAAGTAATTATAGCACATTACATGTTTTGACAATAAACCATCACCATGTTTCACACATTTTTACCGACTTCCTTGCCACACCTGGACCACAGGAGATATATAACTACATTGGAATTTTGAGGCTCTGCCAACCCCACCTGCCAACATTGCCATCTTTTCCATTCAGCAGTTGTCAGAAACTCCACAGAGAGGATGAGGAAGTTGTCCCTCTAACTCTCAGATATTCTAAATCTATTTATATTTTCTATTTTTCATAATATCCCAGCAGGATGTTAGTGAGGAAGAGACCACAGAGTTAATTCTCAGGACCATCAACTCTCACTTAATTAGCTGTGTTCTGCTATGACTCCTCTTTCCCCAGATTATGTAATTTGTAGCTAGTCTAGGGTAGAGGGAGAGGGAGCCCTATGTCTGCGAGAGTACATGTAGTTCTCAATCAATTGTGCAGCTCTGGGTTTTAAGATTAAGAAATGCCAAAGTCAAAGATTTAATTATGTTCTCCTATATCTTTATTTCTCTTAGCAAAGAATACCTGTGAAGGACAACTGGGTCCCTGGAAGAATGAAAAGAAACTTCAAATGGGAAATGTTTTTAAAATCTTACTTCACACATAAGAATTCCTAAGGCATCCAATAGCAAACGTCCCTACTTGTTGCCCTTTATGACTTCCTATATTTATGCTCATTCTCAAAGCTGCTTTTTAAAAGTAACTGGAGACTGTTATTTGCAGCTTTCCATCAGAAAATGTCAGAAAAAAAGGCCAACACTAGGTCTTGGTCTGGGAAGCTCTAAACATCATAAAAACCATGTTCCTCCCCTCCACAAAACTGCCTCCTCCAACATGGACAACTCCTACCGCAGAGACTATGGTAAAGATGAAGATAAATAATAAAACCAATACTTTGGCTTGGAGAGATTCTTAAATACACTGATTCTTATGTAGTGGGGAAGGGGAAGGGCCCTCCCAGAACAAAGGGAAGGCAACATGCAACATCAGCACCTGTATGCACATGCACAGTTCTGTACCAATGTGACATAACCTGAATCCATGTGCGCAAGCATATCTATAACTGTCCACTCAGAAATTACAGAATGTATGTTACCTTATAAGGGGGACAAAGGGACTAAAGTATATAAGAAAAAAATAACAGAGGGTATAAAAGATAGCGTCCTGCTGCATTCGGGGCTCAGCCTTTGGATATGAATCTGCTGAGCCAGTGCCAGCACAAATAAACACTCCCTCCTGGCAAAAAGGCCTTGGTGTCCTGTCTCCCTGTACATAAGTCCTACAGCAGTTCCTGGGGACTCATCTGGGATTCAGAGACAGTGACTTCATCTCCTTTGTCACCAGGGTGCAACCCCTAGGATGCAGGGAGAGGTGACCTCTCCTGGCACCGGCGGACTGAATGATCTGTATGGGACTAGCCCTCCTGGAATGCTGAGGCAAGGACCCTGGGAGCACAATAGAACCCGGTGAGGCCCAGGAATAAGCCAAAGGAGCATCGCCCATCAGATTAGTAAGAACCTGGGTTCAATTTGGTGGCCTGCCTGTAAGAGGCAGAAGGGGAGCCTGATTACCTCCCAGAGTTGCCCTAGTAGTCTCACAGGAGTTCTTGTATAGGGAGCCAGGAGATGAAACTGAAACTCTAAGGCACTGGGCAGCAGGTTGGAAACGTTGTATGAATGTGAGTGAATGAGATGGACAATGGGAAAGTTCCAACTCAGCCAAACGGCCAAAAAGAGTATTGAATATGGATCTGTGGTTCTGTGGTGATCCTCACATGGCTTATGGTGGCCCTCTTCAGAGATGTCCTGACCTTGGGGTTTATATAGTCCCTCCAATGCTAAAAGGCACCTGAATTATCTCCGCAAGGAGAGTAGATGGAGATAGACAGAGTGATTGATTTCTGCTTCCCTTTCCCCTCCTGTGTGTGACTTCCATCTTTTAGGGTGAGGAAATGGGTGGCAAACAGAATAAACAGACCCCCTTGGAGTGTATGATAATGAGTTTCAAGAAGGGATATTCAGGATATTATGGTATTAAGCTAACTCCCAGAAAACTCCGGACATTCTGTGGGATAGATTGGACTTCATTCAGGGTGAGTTGGCCTTCTGAATGGTCACCAGACAAAGAACTAGTTTGTAAAGTGTTTAGAGTTGTCATGGGCCACCTAGGGCACCCAGACCAATTCCCTTACATTGACTGCTGGCAAGACATGGTCCTTTCTTGGCCACCTTGGCTAAAAGCCTGTCTGGAAGAAAACTGTAAAATTATGATAGTTCAAATAACGGCCCCTTCAAAATGCTGACCAGAACACGAAAAGCCCGTTTTATCTGAGGAACTGGAGGAAATTCCCCCACCTTATGCACTACTGTATCCTCCACTGCTGCCTATGCTTCCAGCAGCCAGGGCCGTACAGGAGGTGGCTGCTTCCCCCAAGAACAGCCCCTCCCCTGACTCGCCTATGACATCATTAGTAGCCACCTCTCCTGAGGCTCCAGCATCAACCCTTTATATGGCAGATGGAAGGCAACCAAAAAGTCGGGCCAGCAGTGACAGCCCCTCTCCACCACAGTGCAAGGGGGCCTTCCAAATGCCACTGAGAGAAACCAGAGAGCCTATTTTGATCAAGAGGGTCAAATTTAAGGAGGCCATATGTTTTTGTATACCAACCCTTCACCTCCACTGACCTCCTCAATTGGAAAAATCATACTCCCTCCTACATTGAAAAGCCTCAGGCTATGGTTGATCTAATGCAGTCCATCATTCAAACCTACAAGCCTACCTGGACTGATTGCTGTCAGCTTCTCCTGACTCTGTTTAGCATTGAAGAATGGCACCAAATTACTCAGGCAGCTTTAAAATGGTTAAAAACAGAAAATCTCCAATGGGAACCTAATAATGCCTGGGGATTTCAAATGCTCAAGCATCACCAAGAAACTCTTAAGCAACACAAAGGCCCCCCCACCCAAAAAAAAAGAAAAAGGCTATAAACATGACAAAACCTCAGAGGTACTCCAAGGGCCTTTTGAGAGCTCAAACCAATTCTGTGAGAGGGTAAGTGAGGCATTCTACATCTATACCCTCCTTGGCCCAGTAACAGCTAAAAACCAACAGATGGTCAATGCAATCTTTGTGAGCCAGGCACAAGGGGACATCTGAAACAAGATCCAGAAGTTAGAGGGCTTTGCAGGCATGAATGCTAGTCAGTTGCTGGGGATAACAACCAAGTGTTTGTCAGCCATCACCAGGCAGCACTAAAGGCTAAACACAACAACAACAAAAAATGTAAAAAAGGAAGCAAACCTACTTTTGGTAGCTACCTTGGTGAAACCAAAAGAAGGTAGCCCATAGGGCCAAGACTGAGGCCAGGACCAAAAAGGGGGACAACAAGGAGGACCAATTCACCCAGGGCCAAAACTGGGACAAAACCAATGTGCCTACTGTTACCAGGAAGGCCACTGGAAAAATGAGTGCCCCCAATTGTCAGATGATCCCCAATAGGGCCAAAAGCAGAGGGGAAGAGGCCAGGTGGTCCAAGGCTGATATCAGCCATTCAGCAATCACACGTGGCCCCCAAAAATGGTTTCCCATAGGGCTGGCTGATATGGGAAACTACAAGGAAAACTAAGACAGACTGGGCTCCATTCTATTAGGCCTCCAAAAGCCTATGGTCCAAATGAATGTAAGGGGCTGGCCCATTGACTTCATGGTAGATACTGGGGCAGAACACTCAGTAGTAACTCAGCCTATGGGCCCACTCTTGCAAAGACAAGCCACCCTCATAGGAGCTACAGGCAACAAAACATGGCACCGCTTCCTGCTGCCTAGATGATACACTTTGGGAGGACATGAAGTCATTCACAAATTTCCATACTTCCCCAACTGCCCTAGGGCTTTGATGGGTCAGGACTTATTGGGAAAGCTACAGGCCCAGATAACTTTCAACTCCTATGGCCAAATGGCCCCGACCCTAGGGAAGCCAGAGGCAGGGCCCATCTGACAAAAGCAATATTTCATCCCTCGTAAGGCCCAGATGGGAATTCATAGCACCTAGAAAGGCTCCAAAGTATGGAATTCTCCAGCCTTGCTACAAAGTTTCAAGGAAGAAAGCCCAAATCTGTCAAAAAAAATGTCTAATACTTTGGTTTTCACCTATCCCAGAACAATGTCAACTTGGCCCCGAGAGAAAGCAGGCTGTCTGCTCAATTCTGGTTCCCTCCACCCAAAGCCAGGTTCAAGAATGCCTTAGAGCCACAGGTTTTTGTAGAATCTGGATGCCAAACTTCTTCATTATGGCAAAGCCCCTTTAGGAGGTCACAAAGCAGGGGAGAACAAAAACCTCTGCTGTGGGAATGAGTGCAACAAAAGACCTTTGAAGAAACTAAGCAGTCCCTTACCCTAGTTTCTGGCCTAGGGTTCTAAGCCCTTCTTCTTGTACATGCATGAGCAATGATGTTGCAGTAAGGGTCTTAACTCAGATGCTTGGGTCATGGCATCATCCAGAGGCATACCTTTCCAAGCAACTTGACTCAGTTGCCCAAGGATGGCCACCCTGCCTGTGGGCACTATCAGCCACAGCCCTCTTAGTGTCAGAAGCTGATAAATTAACTATAGGACAAGAATTAACAGTCCAAGTGCCACACTCGTTACTAACATTAATGGAATATAAGGGACAATACTGGCTGACTAAAGTCCAGATGGTTAAATATCAGAAGATGTTATGTAAAAACCCATGCATTCACCTGGAGGTAATGAGGACTCTAAACCCTGCAAACCTACTGCCTATCAGGTCCAGTCAGTCAGATCATGATTGTATTAAAGTCATGGATAAAATATTCTCCAGTCGACCAGATTTAACAGACCAGTGTTTGTGGTGGAAATAGTATAATTAGTGACAAAGGGGTTAAAGATCACCTGGAAGTTGCACACAGCCTATTGGCCTCAGAGCTCCAAAAAAGTGGAGCAGATAAATTGGACTCTGAAGCTGCAATTAAACAAACTGCACCAGGAGACACACCTGCATTGGGACCAGCTCTTGCCAGTAGACTTGCTAAGAATTAGATCCAGCCCTACCAAGCAGACTGGGTTTTCTCCTTACAAAATCCTCTATGGGCATCCCCCCCATTAAGGGTATAAGAGGGGACTTAAAGAAACTAGGGAACTTCACCTTGACGTAGCAGATGCAGGTGCTAGGTTCCACCCTGGCCACCCTCCATCAGTAGGTTAGGGAACATTTACCTGTAAGTATAACCACAGACACCCAACCTTTCAAGCCAGAGGATACTATATGGGTAAAGAGTGGAATGTCCAGCCATTAAAACTTCTTTGGAGGGGCCCATTTACTGTCATTTTATCCACCCCTACTCCCGTAAAGGGGGCAGAAATAGCTCCTTGGATTCACCACAGCAGAGTAAAACCAGCATCTCGAGGCTGGGAGTGCATCCCTGATCCCTTGACACCATGTAAGCTGACCCTCTGAAAGAAGCAAGCTGCAGCTTCAAGGACCTGCGAGGACAATGGCCCTGCTCTAGTCACTCTGGAAGTTGACTAGTCTACACACGGCAGAAGATTGAGGAATCTGCTGCCAGATGGGATAAATAGACCATTTCGGTTCCCCATTTCAGTCCCCTTATTGTGATGCAGTGCCACCCCTTGTACCTGTCTGTTACTGTGGTCATTGTCCTAATTTTTGCCATAGGGCTGGCAGAGACTGCTCCAGCTGATTGGAAATGTGGCAAAGGTTCCTGCTGGTGTTCTGCTTCCTCTTCTGGGTAGGATGTTTTTTTGTTATTGGTTGCTTCTAGTCTGGGCCCCTTTTGTCTCTTTTGTTGACAAATTCCACCCCTTGTGATAAATGTAGGGGGAAGATTTAGTATCAGGGGATGGGTGGGTCGTCCTTCACCTCCTATGCCAACCAACCAGCTACATGTTATTGAGGTACCACGCCCACTCTTTGAACACCATAATGGTAAAAGATATTGGATGGGGTGGATAAAAAAAAAATACCTAGAGGGGCACACTTTCTAGGGACCAAAGAGAAGGGGAACATGAGCCTGTGCCTATTGGACATATAACGGGCATTGTAGAGTGCCCAATGGAAGGGGAATTCAGGATCACACCCAGGCCCAGCTAGCCAGAGAAACTATGTAAAGGATAAAACAACAGACAGGCCCTAGGCCCCCACAATTGGGGTCCATCCTAGTCTATGACCAGGAAGGACCTGGGTCCAGACATGGACTTCCCCACCCTAGAGAAGAACCTTTTCATTAACCTAGCTGAAAGGATTACCTATAAGTTCAATGTCACTAACTGTTAGGTCTGTGGAGGGATGAGAGTAAGTAAAGATTAGCCTTGGAAAGGGACCAGCCTAAATGCAGTCCTGTTACTGCAACAGAATCTTTCCATAACAGAAAGAAAAAACAACCAGCCCCAAAGTTGGGTGTGGCCTCAGAGGTAACTGAAAAGAGTGCATTAGTAGAACAGGTCCCAATTATACACAATGGGTAGGAGAAACTCCATGCAAAAGAAGGCTTTCTTGGGACTCTACCAGTTTTGAGTGGTGCCAAACACTCCTACCTGGTATTGGGCCCTGGCCTCCATGGTTAACACCTCCCAGTGCCAATCCTCTCATATCAAGCCATAGTCAACTGTACTATACATACTGAGGAGGAGGCCAATCCATTCCATGGAATACCTAAAATTAGTAAACACTGGGATAACCTCACCCTTAGTGACCCTGAACACTGGAGAGCACCTGATGGGCTGTTTTGGATATGTGGAAAAAAAGCATATATGCAACTCCCTGCTCAATGCAAAGGGACTGAACCACTGGAATAATCCAACTGGGATTTTCCCTCTTGCCTAACCAGAAGGGAGAAAAATTAGGGGTTCCCCTTTATCAGAGTATGAAGGTTAGGACCAAAAGGATCCTATGATAGAAGTACAACAAAAAGGGAGTGGATGAGTGGCCACCCCAGAGGATTGTTGAGACATATGGTCCAGCCACTTGGGCACAAGACGGGAGTTGGGGCTACAAGACCCCTATATATATAAGCTCAATCAAATCATCAGGTTACAGGCAGTACTGGAAATTATTACTAACCAAACAGCCATGGCCTTGGAACTCATGACAACAGTCGCAAATGTGTGCAGCTATTTACCAGAACTACCTAGGCTTAGATTACCTATTAGCAAAAGAAGGAGCGATATGTGGAAAATTTTATCAATCCAACTGCTGCCTCCTAATAGAGGACAATGGCTGTAACTAACATAGCCACAAACATTACAAAATTGGCACATGTCCCCATACAAACTTGGAAAGGCTGGAACCCCGGAGAGCTATTTGGGGGATGGTTTTCAACCTTTGGGGCATTTAAAACCCTCGTAGGTATCGTAGGTATCGTGCTCATGATCTTGGGAGGCTGCCTGATCTTACCCTGTTTGGTTCCTCTAGTTATAAGATCTGTCTCTGACCTCATTGAGGCCATGGTCAAAAGGAAAACAGCCATATACATCATGATGCTATGGAAATATAAACCCCTAGCCCAAAGTGATGCTCTTTGACCCTGAAAAAGAGATCAGAGAATCAAAGAGGGGAATGTAGTGGGAAGGGGGAAGGGCCATCCCAGAACAATGGGAAGCCAACATTCAACATCAGCACCTGTATGCACAAGCACAGTTCTGCAACAATGTAACATAACCTGAATCTATCGGCACAAGCATATCTATAACTGTCCACCCAGAAATTACAGAATGTATGTTACCTTATAAGGGGGACAAAGGGGCCAAAGTGTAAAAGAAAAAAATAACAGAGGGTATATAAGACAGTGCTCTTCTGTGTCCAGGGCTCAGCCTTTGGATATGAATCTGCAGAGCCAGTGCTGGCATGAATAAATGCTCCTTCCTGGCAAAAAGGCCTCGATGTACTTTCTCCCTGTACATAAGTCCTGCAATGCTTAGACATAAATCCAGAGATATAATATCATACATTTTAGAAGAGAGGCAGACCAATATTTTTATTTAATAAGTAATCTAGGTGATTTTTTTTTCAGTTTAGTATATTCTGCCCTAGAAGATATTACATATCATATGTGAGATATAAAAACTGGGCCTATAAATTTAAAAAATAAAATAAGACCCTTCAGGTTAGGGTCATTTACAGCCAGTTTTGGCTATGTGGGAAAAAAAAATACCATGCAAAGGGATAATTATAAAGAATCTCAGAAAATATTAGTGACTACATTTCCTACATCCACACACTAGAAAAAAAAATAGCACATAGTACAGATCATGTCCCTAGACATTTACAATCTAACTTCCATGATGTTGTTTAATGAGTTCCAAGTAGCTATTAAAATTAGTTCTTTCAACAAACACTTATTGACATATTCCTAGGTCGGGCAGTATACTGATGCATCAAAATAGTGTATTTCTACATCTATTTACATGGAAAACATCATAATATGTTTTAAAGTATAAAAGTCAGTGACAAATTGTAGGCATAGTAGGATTAACACAAACAATGCACATGGAGATACAAGTTAAATGAACACGGAGAACAAAGCTTTACATTGATTATCTGTACACGCAAGGATCCTAGATAAATTTTAATTTTCTTTTTATGTGTTTTCTTTAGATATTGTTAATTTTTTTTTTTTTTCAACCAGGCCCACCACTATACCTTGTCCCTCCCAGGGAACATGTGATGTACCACCTTCTTATATTTCCCTTCTAATCTACTCTACTTGATTTTGATGGATGATGCAGTCTTGAGAAATGAGATTCAAAGTCTTAAGGCACATGATAATCAGGTAAGCTTTGGCTATAGTTTGGGATTAAACTCCTGATCCCAAAAAAGTTTGAATGACATTTCTTTTTCTCAATTTTTTTTCTCCTTTTCTCTTTTTACTTTTTTCTTTGGGTATCTTCCCTTTGATATATCTTTCATCTATTTTTTAATTCATTAATTTATTTTTCTTTCTTACATATTTCTTCAATTCACACTTCATTCTCTCTCGCTGACTTATTATTTTGCTTTCATCTTCATTTACTAGCATGCAACATTCCTTTTCCAATATTGCATCAAATAACCAAAATTAAGAGCATTTTATATCACATTGACATAAGAAACATGTGGGGCGTGCTGAACTATCATATGTTTTCAAATAAGATAACTATTGTTTAGAAACATAGAATCACACAGTAATTCAGAGGGACCAAAGATCAGATGTTCTAGCAGACTGTTTAGGTTTTTCTTGTGGGAAAACAATGACAAAAATCTTAAACTTCTTCACTTCACTTGATTTCCTCTGCAGAATAAAGTAAAATGGCTTGTGACATAAAGCCAGGTGGGTAGGGAAAAATGCTCTCTTACTATGTAAAGGCAAGAGTTATTTTATACATATATAAATTATAAATTAATAATATTATTATTAATTATATATTACTATATTTTTATATATTATACATAAATATATATATTTTTAAAGATGAAACTGATTTTTTAGGAGAAATACAGATTTGTCCTTTAGATCAAAAAGAGGGAGTTCTAAAACTAGTCTTCAAAGAGAAAAAAATGTTTTATTTTAGAGATCCTAGGAGAGAATGCATCCATAGCAGGAGGTCCACCAGCTTGTCCTGGACCTTCCATAGATAGGCACAGAGATTGCCCATGTCAGGGCCAGTAG
The DNA here is from genome assembly GCF_016906955.1 of Phacochoerus africanus. Taxonomy (NCBI): domain Eukaryota; kingdom Metazoa; phylum Chordata; class Mammalia; order Artiodactyla; family Suidae; genus Phacochoerus; species Phacochoerus africanus. The sequence goes on along the minus strand of NC_062546.1, from coordinate 76,010,351 downwards.
AGAGGGGCCAGGAACCCACTCCCTTCTGTGAAGAGCAGCAGACAGGAGTGAGCAGGGAAAATGAGGCTTACTTCTCACTTCCACTAGCCTGGGAGCACTTTTCTGGATCTATTCCCAATATCGTGTTGCTTTAATGAAAACTGAGCCTTACTTAATAAGGCTTTTTTTCTCAATCTCAAAGAGTGTTTTAAATTGCATCCCCAACGTAACCATTGTCTTCTAGCAAACTACTATATTCCAGGTGCCAACACCACTTCCCACCACCCTTCTCAACACACGCACATCTGCACCCTAAAGGTTAACTTTGGAAATCATCAGAAATAGTTGCTGGAGACTAAGGGGATTGCTTCAGCAGGGAGATGCAAGTGAGGAGGGGCATGTGTTGGTGAATCTGGAAAGTCACGGCTATTTGAAAGGCATCAGGAAATGAGAGATGAAAAGGAATGAGGAAATAAGAGCAGGTAAGTGTGAGATGATTTAAAAGTCTCAGGAGGCTTCATGAGTGGCCTCTAGAAGCAGGGAGTCTAGGCATTGATGGCCCATCTCTTGTATCATAATAGTGGGAACAAGAAATCTAGATTAGAATCACCATTTCATTTGTATTCACCCCAGCCCAAGTCCCCTGTATCAAAACTCTTCTACAGTGGTTTCTGTTTCTCTGACTGGTAAATGGGCTTATTGTGGAGGCAGGTGTTAAGCAAGCAGACACAAAATTAAATATAATCATATAGTTCTAAGATAAATAAGAAAAAATATATACATAAGTTTCAAACAAATGGTTGAATCTGAAATAGGCTGGGACCTAAGACCTGGGACACTTTGCTGCCGTGCTTACACCTGGGCAAACATTTCCATAAGCAAAAAAATACAAAGAAACTATAAGGGACTAAAAATAACTGCATGCATGAACAGTTGTGGCAAATTATAGACAACAAGATACAAAAAAAAAAAAAAAAAAACTGCCATTTTTGAAGAGCCAAGAGCAAAAACAGCTTTTTGGAGCAAAAGCAGGGTACTACACATGCCCCTGCACACAACCCCGACAAAGGGGTGGACATACCATGTAAGCCAGCCCTCTGGCCTGACCTACATTCACCCCATATAAGGAACATCCTTGCCTTCCCCCACCCCACCTCAGGGAGTGAGCAAGAAAAGGAAACTGTTGCCTGTTCACTCCCAGCTGCTGCAGCAGGGGCCCCAATAAAACCTTAACTGAATTTCTTGCCTAGCTTCTTATCAATTTCCATTGATTAAGGAAGGCCAACAACACAGGTAGGTAAGTAATAGATCTATTTCAGGTTGAGTTACCTAGATATACTGTGATGAAAAATCTCATTCATTTATGTAGTTGTCCTTAGATTCTTATTCATTTCATATACCTCAATCCTTATGTTTCCTATATATCTTACCTGCTTTTCTCTCAAATTTATCATGTTCAAAAAACTTATCACCTCCTGCAAATCTCTGCTGCTCGTTTCTTTTTCATATTTGTACAATATCAATCTCTGAGTTGTTTCAAAGCCAAAATCTCTAGTTCATTTCTATTAAACTAATTTGGATGACAATGACTGCTAAACATCACAATAAATCTCCTGACTTCTACCTCTCCCCAATTTGGTCCACCCTAAATACCCTGCCAGTAAATCTTAAATCCAAATTCTGGTTGTATCACTCCCTTTTCCAAAAATCTTCAGAAGTTTTCTTATATTGACTAAACTTCCGACATTAAGGCCACATATGAATTACTGATAGCTATTTTTTAAAAAATTAAATGCCACAACTTGTCTGCAAACTAACTGTATTGCACTACTTGAATTCAGATGCACTCGAAAACTTTCCACCTGTCCGATTTTTCCTCAGTCCATTCTCTCCAAGGAACATATCCTACTTAAAAAAAAAAAAAATCTTTTCTGTCTTAGGTCACCCATTTTCTACTTTTATCTTAGATTTTATATCTTCCATAAAGGAATCCCTGGTGCCTCTTGAATGATAAAATTGCTCTGTTAAAGTTCACTGTGGCTTTTTCCTTTGTACAGGTCACATGACATTTTGCATGTGTTGTGTATGAGCTTTTAATTTCCTCCTTGATGTGCAGAAATCTCTATTCATCTACATATTCCTTAGTTCATGTAGTAGGTGCTCAGCACTGCATCACTCCTCAAAGAAGTTTAATAATACAGACAGCCTGATTACAAATGGCAGCACCCAGTAAGTGATTACAATGTAGATGAGAAATGTACCTGTAGTGTGAGAAATCCAGCATTTAAAAGGCTAATTGGACATCTTGTTGGTCTGGTGGGGAAATGAGTGAACCATTTTTTTCTCCCAGAGCAGGCTTAATGATTAAGTACTTTATATTTCAGAACTACACCATTGCACTTGCTGAAACTAAGCCAGGGAATCAGTTAAGCAGATCTTTAGTTTAACCTTGCTACACTCTCAGAAAGAGATATTTGACAAGGTGAAAACTTCCCTGGGTCAGTCTGTTACAACTATGGTGATGGCTGGAGACATCCAGTCAGCACGGAATAGAATCCACAGCAGAGGAGTTCCCATCGTGGCGCAGTGGTTAACGAATCCGACTAGGAACCATGAGGTTGCGGGTTCAGTCCCTGCCCTTGCTCAGTGGGTTAAGAACCCGGCGTTGCCGTGAGCTGTGGCTTAGGTCGCAGACGCAGCTCGGATCCCGCGTTGCTGTGGCTCTGGCGTAGGCCCAGCTCCGATTTGACCCCTAGCCTGGAAGCCTCCATATGCCGCAGGAGCGGCCCAAGAAATAGCTAAAAAGACAAAAAAAAAAAAAAAAAAAAGAATCCACAGCAGAATTCTCTTCCCAGATATCTTACACATATTTATTTGTTACACTGGGTTCTATTTGCACAATATACTCTTATCTCATTTCTCAAGTGATGCCTTAAAATTTGCAATACAGTTCAAAGCACTTTACAAAATCAGATACTTAAAACAATTTGTTTCAGATCAATTTTCTTCATAATAGATATATAATAATCTGTATATACTATGACTAGTGTAAAAAGAAGATTGGAAAACTGCTTGATGATGATGTTCATCTATGATAAATGGATTTACCAGAGGATTCTTATAAGTATCAGAGTCTTAAATCAGTTTGTGTAAAGAATATAAACCCTGAATTTCTCAATTCTACCAGTGGGAGGTGGAAGGCAGTAGGAATAAATCATCTTGGTTCCTTATTTCCTTTGATGTAAACAGACTGAATTTCCTCTGACAAGACAGGTAGCATGCAAAGCATAATAGTCTCTAAACATCACCGCAGATTGGCTTTAATACAATATTCTCTAAAAAAAAGTCTACGCTTCAATCTCAGGTTTTTAATAGCAGCATATAAAACTTCTGTTGGCAAGAAATACAAATAAAGAGACTTTATACTCAATTTCATCAAAGGCTTTCAATTCATTTCTTACTTATTGTTTCTTTTAGTTTGGCTTTTGTACAATTCTCAGAAGAAAAATGAATCAAAAAGAAAATAACTGATTTTTCTATGTAACATTACACAGAAATATATGTAGTTATTAGATAGAAATCCTCTAAGTTAACAGCAGAAAGATAATTTTAAAATGAAATTGGATGGTAGGAAAATTTTTATTTTATATTTTTTTTGACTGCACCTATGGCATGTGGAAGTTTTGGGGCCAGCAATCAAATCTGTGCCACAGCAAAAACAACAAACAACACAGGATCCTTAACCTGCTGAGTCACAAAGGAACTCCAGAAATGCAAATCAAACCCACAATGAGATAACATCTCACACCTATCTCTTATCACTTAATTTAATCAATAAAAACAATATCTCAATGTCTCCTCTAAGTAAATATGTTAAATGACAAGAACCTATAAGACTAAGGTAACATTTTAATTGAAACTGGTTTTCTATTAGCAAGAAGTACATTTAATTACTCATTTTTATAAAAGGAAAAGATCTTTTTGCTTTCCAAATGAGCCTGAAAATTTCCAAAATACAGTTTCTCAGATTCATATGTAGACAAAATTATAGATGGAGACCTCATAAGCAGAAAAGAGAAGGGGACATAATCCTGAGCGAAATTAGCATAAACTTTACCAGGTCATAGCTACATTTTTGTTAACTTAGAGGAGAAATACTGATTGATCCCTACCTTAAATATGTTAAGCCATGGATTACCATCATCTCACACAATTTAGCATATAATCTACCAGTTTACTTTACATTCCTATTCATCTATATTTTCAAATCTATATAAATCAGCAATCCAACCAGAATGCAAATTTATTTGGGCAAATATCATCTTATTATATATCTTAATAGAATATAGCATAGGACTTAAAAAATGGTGGTATCATCCACCCCATTGTCTGGGATGACAATAGACATTTTAAAATTACCACCAATTACCATTTTTAAATCAGCATTTTAAAATTACCTTTGGCAGTCACTCAATTCCTGCCAGGAAGTGTGCTGACCTCTTTCTTTCTTTTTAAATCTGTATGTCCATTGTTATGGTAGCACATTTTACCTAGTTTTATATTCAGTTTAAAAAAAAAATAAACCAACTAAATTAGGTCAATTGTTTCTTTATCCTGTAAGGATACAATTTCTCCAAAATGTATTCTTCAAATGCTAAAAAGATGGTTAAGAATATAATTTTGAAGTCTCAAGGGTGAAAATAAAGATCATGTTGTAAATCTACATCTAGCCAAAAAATACTTTTGGGATGAAGGCAGCAGAAATACAGACCTACAAACTGAAAACCTAAGAACTTTATCTTATAGTGATCTTATAGGGTAGAAATGTGAAGATATTATTATTATATTTAGAGAGAATGTAATAAATAAAAATAAAACAAAAAATGTTTTTGTAAATGTAATCAGGATACAAATATACAGGCATAAAAATTTTCAAGAACTAAAATGAATGAAATAGAGGTACTGAGACTATTTATACTTTAATACTATACAAATATTATTTAAAACATTGAAAAACAATTAAATGACAAATTTCTTAGAAAATGCTAACTACCAACTTGGAACTAGAAGAAATTGAACTAAGACCCACCACACACACACACACACACACACACAGCTATTGCCCACAGTTAGGTGATAACTTCTAGTTTTATCAGTGACTTACGTATTTTCATTTCATATAAACTATTTCAGAATGTAACAAAGAAGTTACAAAAACAATCTTTCTGAGAGAATGATAATCTAGACATTCTGAATAACACTCTTGCTAAAAACAATTTTAAGTACTGACATTCACATGCACATACCCTATACTTTCACATACATATGTAACTGAACTGCCAAGGAAGTATGGAATCTTTGCAAGCTAACAAAATGAAAGGAATACTAGGATCTAAGTAAATATATCTACAGACCTATGGTGTGTATTTTGTTGGCTTCTAAGGATATGCATAGGGCATAGGGCTTAAGTTTCAGGCCTACCTAAGGTTAAAAAAAAGAAAATGGTATATTTATGCACAAAGCCAGAATCCCAAAGTGTCACAGCATCTGTGTGAGGTAGAAGACGAAGTAAAACATTACACAGAAGAAGACAGCAAGGAACTCAACTGCTTCAACATTGATATTGAACACAGAGCAAAAATTTCTAACCTGAGAATTTGAAGCTATAAGTCATACTTCAAATAGGTGTGCAAACTAAATGCAAATTATCTGTGTTGGCTGGAGAATCTTTGCAATAAAAAAAGAAAATTTCAATTTTGATGTTTGATTAATGACAGTTTTCAGATTCCACAGTCCCCCTACCTTCTTTGTCCCATAACTGAGCAAGCTGATTTGGGCATGCTGCTAGTGATGCAACAGATCTCATTTATTTATTCTTTTTGGCTGCTCCCAATGCATAGGGAAGTTCCTGGCAGACAAGCTGATTTAAGTAAGTAAATAAATAATATTGAATGCTTCTTCCCTTAGTGCTAGGTGCCAGTTCAAACCTTGCAAGCCCTGCACTCAAATGGGAACCCTTCCTTACCCCATCCTCACCTCCTAAACATGCTCTTCCTTCCAGGCTCATTTCCTTCTCCCCACCTGGATCATCCTGTAGCAGCAAGTCTGACAATGTGAGTAATAAACCTTTACACCTGCTCTCAGTGCATGTGTCATCATCAGTCCTGACAACTGCAATATTCATTTGGGAGGGGACATTCCCATTCTATAAATGGGGAGACTATTAAACCCTTTAAAACTACAATGGGATTATAGTTTTTTTGTTTTGTTTTCTACTTGCAGTAGATGCTGTTAGTGATTCAACAGAACACAGATGCTATAACTTTGGCTGCTAATATAATAGCTCACAATTAATCCCTTCGCCAAAGAATCAGTTTTCATCAAATCAGATCCCCCTTGGCTGCGAGGTTATGCCCCCTCAGAAAACACCCCAGTGATTGACTGATACTGGGGGTAGGGGCTAAAAAGAACTGTGAAGTGTCTGAGACTTTACCTTACCTAAAAGCTAACAAGTTAGCTTCTCACAGTTTCATAAATGCTGACCAAAGATACAAAAGTTATGACCTGAGATAAAGGACTTTATTACTCATAGTAATAGCAATAGTCAGAGTACTACAATTGGTTCCCTGGGCCTGCATTTCCCCTAGACAACACAAAAGGGACCATATGACACTTGTGCATGAGGTAGATTATTGTTGCAGGAGAAGAATGAGGAATTTAGGAAACAGAATTTTTTTTTTTACAGCTGCACCTGTGGCATATGGAAGTTCCCAGGCTAGGCATTGAATTGGAGCTATGTCTGTGACCCATATCACAGCTTACAATAACATTGGATCTTAACACTCTGAGCAAGGCCAGGGATTAAATCCACATCCTCATGGACAGGTTCTTAACCTGCTGAGCCACAATGGGAACTCTGAAAAAACAGAATCTTTAATAATGGGCTATAAGCTTATCTAAACTTTAGCCTAGCAGAGACATTGTCTTAATTGTACTGGACAATGAATAAACCTAACCTTTGTTCTGGAGATAGACACTATCTTTGGGTTTTAAGGCTGTTTATTACAGAAAAGTCTTTAAAGTCTAGTCCAGAACAAAGGCAGTCCGGGCCTCTGCTCATAAGATGGACAAAAACACAGGAGATGGATGGAGAATTGACTTCCAACGGGTTTATTTTACTAACCCCCCTTGTATATTTTGAAATTTTTTTGTGTAATAAAAAACAAATATATCAGTAATCACAACTAATGTAAATGAAGTAAGCCCGCTAATTCAAAACAATCACTATGATGCAACCGACAAGGTTTTAAATGATGCAACCAACAAGGCCTTAATCTCTAGAATATATAAACAACTTATACAACCCAACAGCAAAAAAGCCAATCAATCAATGGAAAAATGGGCAAAATACCTGAATAGACATTTCTCCAAAGAAGATATACAGATGGCCAACAAACACATGAAAAAATGCTCAACATCGCTGATTATAAGAGAAATGCAAATCAAAACTACCATGAGATATCACCTCACACCAGTCAGAATGGCCATCATTAATAAATCCACAAATAACAAGTGCTGGAGGGGCTGTGGAGAAAAGGGAACCCTCCTGCACTGTTGGTGGGAATGTAAACTGGTACAGCCACTATGGAGAATAGTCTGGAGATACCTTAGAAATCTAGACATAGAGCTTCCATATGACCCCGCAATCCCACTCTTGGGCATCTATCCGGACAAAACTCTACTTAAAAGAGGCACGTGCACCCGCATGTTCATTGCAGCACTATTCACAATAGCCAAGACATGGAAACAACCCCAATGTCCATCGACAGATGATTGGATTCGGAAGATGTGGTGTATATATACACAATGGAATACTACTCAGCCATAAAAAAGAATGACATAATGCCATTTGTAGCAACATGGATGGAGCTAGAGAACCTCATCCTGAGTGAAATGAGCCAGAAAGACAAAGACAAATACCATATGATATCACTTATAACTGGAATCTAATATCCAGCACAAATGAACATCTCCTCAGAAAAGAAAATCATGGACTTGGAGAAGAGACTTGTGGCTGCCTGATGGGAGAGGGAGGGAGTGGGAGGGATCGGGAGCTTGGGCTTATCAGACACAACTTAGAATAGATTTACAAGGAGATCCTGCTGAATAGCTTTGAGAACTTTGTCTAGATACTCATGTTGCAAAAGAAGAAAGGCTGGGGGAAAAATGTAATTGTAATGTATACACGTAAGGATAACCTGACCTCCTTGCTGTACAGTGAGAAAATAAAAAAAAATTATTAAAAAAAAAATCACTGATTACAAGAATAAATAAAGGAAATTCTAGCTGTCTGTAATTTGTAAGAGTCAAACTACAATCTAGAGACACACTCAAAAATGATTGCAAATTGTAGAAAAATACATGCCAGACTAATATTTATCAACAGACAGCTGGTATTGCTGTATCAGATATAGCAGATTAAATGCAAAAAGGCTTGTTAAAAATAAGGAAAAGATTTGATTCAGAATAATGTTTCTAAATCTGTATGCTCCCAGAAGCAGACTTAACATATATAAAGCAAATATTGACATAATTAAAGCAGAAACTAATAAAATAATTATCATGGCAGAAAAATTTTAACACACCTATCGTAGTAATTGAGAGCTCTAATAGGCCAAAAAAAAAATCTGTAAGCATTCATAAGATTTTAATAAGAAAACTAGCATGTTTATTTTAAGAACATTTGTATAATAGTGTACTCAATGAGATAATAGAAATAACATTTACCCAACCATCAGATACTAAACGGCAAAGCATAGTCCAACAAATCCCAAAGGATTTGTCATGCAATCCCATTCTCTGACTATGATGTGACTATTAAAAATCAAAAGGAAAAAGATAACAATAAAAATAAAAAACGTGTATGCATGTTGAATACACCTTTAATTCATGGGACAAAAAATGAAAATAATGAATATTAACTTTATTTAGAAATGATAAATAATGAAAATATTGCACATCAAATTTCAGGTGATATAACAAAAGCAATTATTGAAGAAGAATTTATTGGCTTGAATTGATAATTTTAGAAAATAAAAAGAAGGCTAAATAGTAAATGCTTAAGCCAAAAATGAAGGGATTGCCCCTATTTAGTCAAATTTCCTCAGCTGTCACATCTAGTCCATAGAAACCTCTAAAATTCACCCCATATATATGTTCAAATTTCTCTCCTTTGGAACCTGTCTGGTCCAAGTCACTCATCTCTCATGCTTTTGACATTTCAACAGAAATGGTTTTGCTGTTTCCTTCTTATCTTCCTAAAATTCACTGTCCCTGTAGCAGCTACTATGACTTTAACGGTATAGGTCACATTACCTTGCTCCCATGTTAAAACTTCTAAGAGTGCTCTGCGATTTGATTACTGCAGGACTAGCTGTTTTAAATTATTCACATCTGTGTTAGTTTTCTGTGCTCCAGGTTCTTGCCTCAGAATCTCAATACTGTAACCCAAAGGCTAGCTGGGCTATGTTCTCCTCTGGAGCTCAGGATACTCTTCTAAGATTTTTCATGTGGTTGACAGAAATAATTTCTTATAGGTATATATATAGGTATATACTGAGAGTCACATTTTCCTGAAGCCTGTTGGCCAGAGGTTTCTCTGAACAGCAAAAGCCTGACCTCAGGTCCCAGGCATGTTGCTCTCTCACAACATGGATGTTATTTCCTCAATGGCAGGGGAATAACCTCTTTCCAGTTGGTGAAGTAAGAGGTTTATATAACATAATGTAATAAAAGGTGTGGCTATGCCATTCCTTTCCCATATAATGTAGCCTGATTAAGGGAGCAACTATCCCATTATATTTTTAGGAACTGCCCACACAAAAGCAGGGTGTGAGTCTGGACAGTGGGAGACTTGGACTCCATTTTAGAATTTTGCTTTTTACCCAATGTTTTACTAAACCTCTGTTACATGTGAAGAAGCTTGAGAGAGAAGAACAGACAAGACCTCAAGTTAGTAGAAGGAACGAAATCATAAAAATCAGAGCAGAAATCAATGAAATAGAAACAAAGAAAACCACAGAAAAGTTCAATGAAACGAAAAGCTGGTTCTTTGAAGAGATCAACAAAATAGATAAACCTTTAGCCAGACTTATCAAGAAAAAAATAGAGAGGACTCAAATCAATAAAATTAGAAATGAAAAAGGAGAAGTAACAACAGACATCACAGAAATACCAAGGATCATAAGAGACTGCTATATGCAACTGTATGCCAATACAATGGAAAACCTAGAAGAAATGGACAAATTCTTAGAAAAGTACAATCTTCCAAGACTAAACCAAGATGAAATAGAAAAGATTAATGGACAAATCACAAGAACTGAAATTCAAACTGTGATTTAAAAACTTCCAACAAACAAATGTCCAGGACCAGATGGCTTCACAGGCAATTTCGAGCAAACATACAGAGAAGAGCTAACACCTCTCCTTCTGAAACTATTTCAAAAAATTGCAGAGGAAGGAATACTCCCAAACTCATTCTATGAGGCCACCATCACCCTGGTACCAAAACCAGACAAAGATACCACAAAAACAGAAAACTACAGGCCAATTTCACAGATAAACATCGATGCAAAAGTCCTCAACAAATACTGGCAAACCGCATAAAACAATACATTAAAAGGATTGTACATCATGATCAAGTGGGATTTATCCCAGGGATGCAAGGGTTCTTCAATATCCACAAAGCAATCAGTGTGATACACCACATTAACAAAGTGAAGAATAAAAACCATATGATCCTTTGAATAGATGCAGAAAAAGCCTTGGACAAAATCCAGCACCCATTTCTGATAAAAACACTTCAGAAAGTGGGCATAGAGGGAACCTACCTCAACATAATAAAGGCCATATATAACCAACCCACAGCGAACATCATTCTCAATGGTGAAAAGCTGAAAGAATTCCTGCTAACCATTAGGAATAAGACAAGGATGTCCGCTCTCGCCACTACTCTTCAACATAGTTTTGGAAGTCCTAGCCATGGCAATCAGAGAAGTAAAAGAAGTAAAAGGAATCCAAATTGGAAAGGAAGAAGTAAAATTATCACTCTTTGCAGATGACATACTTTACCTAGAGGATCCTAAAGACTCTACCAGAAAACTGTTAGAGCTCATCCATGAATTTGGCAAAATCACAGGATACAAAATTAATACACAGATATTGATGGCATTTTCTACACACTAACAACGAAAGATCAGAAAGAGAAATTAGGGAAGCAATCCTGTTTACCATCACATTCCAAAGAATAAAACACCTAGGAGTAAACCTACCTAAAGAGACAAACAACCTCTATTCTGAAGACTATAAGATGCTGATGAATGAAATCAAAGATGACACAAACAAATGGAAAGGCATATCATGCTCTTGGATTGGAAGAGTCAATATTACCAAAATGACTATACTACCTAAAGCAATCTACAGATTCAATGCAATCCCTATCAAATTACCAAGGACATTTTTCACAGAACTTGAACAAAATATTTTGAAGTTTGTTTGGAAGCACAAAAGACCAAGAATAGCCAAAGACATCCTGAAAAAGAGAAATGGAGCTGGAGGAATCAGGCTCCCTCACTTCAGATGATACTACAAAGAAACAATCATCAAAACCATATGGTACTGGCACAAAGTCAGAAATATAGATCAGTGGAACAGGATAGAAAGCCCAGAATTAAACCCATGCACCTATAGCCAACTCGTCTATGACAAAGGAGGCAAGAATATACAATGGAGAAAGGACAGCTTGTTCAATAATTGGTGCTGGGAAAACTGGACAGCCACATGGAAAAGAATGAAATTAACAGCATACACAAAAATAAACTCAAAATGGATTAAAGAGCTAGATATAAGACCAGACACTATAAAACTCTTAGAGGAAAACATAGGCCAAACACTCTTCGACATAAACAACAGTGACATCTTCTCAGATTCACCTCTTAGAGTATTGACGATAAAAACAAAAATAAACAAATGGGACCTCATCAAACTTAAAAGTTTCTGCACAGCAAAGGAAACCCTAAACAAAACCAAAAGACAACCCACAGAATGGGAGATAATCTTTGCAAGTGGATCAACTGACAAGGGATTAATCTCCAAAATTTAAAAACACCTCCTACCACTCAATACCAAAAAACCAAACAACTCCATCAAAAAATGGGCAGATCTAAACAGACAGTTCTCCAAAGAAGACATACAGATGGCCAAAAAAAAAAACACAAGAAAAGATGTTCAACATCACTCATCATTAGAGAAATGCAAATCAAAACCACTATGAGGTACCACCCTACACCAGCCAGAATGGCCTTCATCAAAAAGTGCAGAAACAGTAAGTGCTGGAGAGGGTGTGGAGAAAAAGGAACCCTATTACACTGTTGATTTAAATGCAAATTGGTGAAACCACTGTGGAAGACAGTGTGGAGATTCCTCAGAAAACTAAAAATAGATCTACCATTTGATCCAGCAATCCCACTCCTGGGCATCTACCCAGAGAAAACCTCGACTCAGCAAAGACACATGTACTCCGATGTTCATTGCAGCACTCTTTTCTATAGCCAAGACGTGGAAACAACCTAAATGCCCATCGACTGAGGAGTAGATCAAGAAGATGTTGTACATATACACAATGGAATATTACTCAGCCATTAAGATGAATGAAATACAGGCATTTTTAGCAACATGGATGGACCTAGAAATTGTCATGCTAAGTGAAGTCAGCCATACAATGAGACACCAACATCAAATGATTTCACTGACATGCAGAATCTGAAAAAAGGACAAACTGAACTTCTTTGCAGAACAGACGCTGAGTCACAGACATTAAAAAACTTATGGTCTCCAGAGGAGACAGTTTGGGGGGTGGGGGGATGTCCTTGGGTTGTGGGATGGAAATCCTGTGAAATTGGATTGTTATGATCATTATACAACTACAGATGTGATAAATTCATTTGAGTAATAAAAAAATAAATAAAAGAAAAAAATTTAATAGCAATGATATATTACGAGAATATATTTTTTTCAAAAGAGAAAAAGATTCTACTTTTTAAAAATGCATAAGTTCTTTAAAAGAAAAATCTCAGAGGAAGAAATACCATAAGTGACAGGATACTTGTCAAACTTTATTCTCAAATTTCTCCCAGAAGTATCTATCAAAGGACAGTTTGCTATTATAATTGAAACTGCAGTATAAGAAATAAAAAATTAACATGGTTTTGTCTTTGAACAGTGTAGAGACTCTGTGAACTATGAAGAATATGGCCGAGATCAGAATACTTTAAAGATATTATAGGCATTCATTGCATTTGAGTGCTTTAGATTGCATCATAATGATAAGATAAAACATATGTGATATCCTTTTTTGTGTGTGCATGTGTCTTTCTAGGGCCACACTCGTGGCATATGGAGATTCCCAGAATAGGCGTCAAATTGTAGCTGTAGCCGTCAGCCTATACCACAGCCACAGCAACACAGGATCTGAGCCATGTTTGTGACCTACATCACAGCTCACAACAACATGGGATCCTTAACCCACTGAGCAAAGCCAGGGATCAAACCCATGTCCTCATGGATGCTAATCGGGTTTGTTAACCACTGAGCCAAGATGGGAACTCCAAAAAATATGTGATTTCTGAGCAACCTGGGAACCAAAGAAAAGCAAGTTTCCTTATCAGCTGAGATTATTTTTGTTACATTTGTGAATGACACTGAATTTTTATACATTTCTTTCTCATATTTTTATTATCATTCAGTAACTTAAAAATACAGTGTTCAAAGTGCTTGTTCACTAAATGTTAAAAGCAGGAATTTTTTAAAAATTAAGAAAAAAAACTTTCTCAAGTTGGTCTTATCTGGTTTGGTAAAGAACTATTTGTTTTTCTTTTTTGAATTATAAAAATATCACATGCTAGATAAAAAGATCAAATACATAAACAGATATATCAGAAAGTAAAAACAAAAAAACCTCCAACCTTTCCCCCTTCTGCCTCACTACAATGATTTGGCAGATAATATTCTACTTCCCTTCATGATGTTTTAAATTAATTAAGTATATACACTTTTCAGGATACATAAATGCTGAAAGTAAATGGATGGTAAAAGATGTTCCATGCAATAGCAATCAGAGAACAGTTGAGGTTAGACTCTTATCATACAAAACAAAAGTTAAGTCAAAAACTGTCAAAAGAGACAAAGAAAGTCCTTATATAATGAGAAGAGGGTCAGTTCACCAAGAGAAAATACCAATCATAAATATATGCACTCCAAATTGTAGCACTTACATGTATTAGGTAATATTAACCGAACTAAAGAGAAAATAGACAAGAGTAATAAAGTACAGGACTTCCATAACCCACTTTCAACACTGAACAGATTATTCAGACAGAAAATCAGTAAGAAAACAGTATACTAAAGGAACACTATAGATCAAGTAGATGCAACAGACATTAACATAATGAAGAATAAAAATCATCTATCTGATCATTACAATAGGAGTGGAAAACCATTTGACAAAATTCAGCACCCTTTGATGATAAAAACACTCAACAAAGTAGAAATAGAAGGGAAGTATCTCAACAAAATATGGGTCATATATAACAAGCCAACAGCTAATACTGTACTCGGTGAAAAAGCTGTAAGCTTATCCTCTAAGATCAAGAACAAGACAATAATGTCCACTCTCACCACCTCTATTCAACATAATACACAAAGTCCCAGCCAGAACAATTGGGCAACAAAACAAAATTAAGGCATCCAAGTAGGAAAGGAAAAGGTAAAATTACATCTATTTTCAGATGAGATGATCTTATACATAGAGAACCCTAAAAACTCCACCCCGAAAAATGTTCAAACTAATAAACAAATTTAGTAAAGCTGCGGGATATAAAAATCAATATATAGAATCAGTTGCATTTCTATGCACTAATAAAGAATTATCAAAAAAAAACAAATTAAGAAAATAATCCTATTTATAACAACATCAAAAATAATGAAATTCTTAGGAATAAACTTAACCAAGGAGGTGAAATATCTGTATACTAAAAACTATAAGATATTGATGAAAGACTGAAGACAATATAAATAAATTGAAAGATAATCCATTTTATGGATTGGAAGTGTTAATATTATTAAAATGTCTATACTAACCAAAGCAATCTATAAATTCAATGTCATCCCTATCAAAATCCCAATGACATTTTTCAGAGAAATAGAAAAAAAAAGTATATATTTATATGAAATGACAAAGGCCTCAAATAGCCAAAGCAATTTTGAGCAAGAAGAACAAAGGTAGAGGCATCACACATTCTGACTTCAAAATTTTACAACAAAGCTACAGTAGTCAAAACAATATGGAACTGGCATAAAAGTAGACATATAAACCAACGAACAGAGAAGAGAGTCAAGAAATAAATCTATACATTAACAGTCAACAGAGCTTCCACAAAAGTGCCAATAGCACACAAGGAAGAAAGCATTGTCTCTTTAACATATGGTGTTGGAGAAACTGGATTTTCACATGCAGAAGAATGAATATCTTATACTAGATACAAAATATCACAGCATTTACAAAACTCAACTTAAAATGAATTAAAGATTTAAATATAAGACCTAAAACAGTAGAACTACTAGAAGAAAACAGATAGGAATTAGCTTCTTGACATTAGTCTAAGCCATCATTTTTTTGATATGACGCCAAAATAACAGGAAATAAAAATAAAAACAGAGGGATTGGATTGCATCAAACTAAAAAGGTTATGCACAGCAAAGGAAACAATCAACAGAGGGAAGAGACAATCTACAAAATGGGAAAAAAAATATTTGCAAATTACACATCTAATAAAGAGTTAATATCCAAAATATAAAAGTAACTCATGGAACTCAACAGCAAAAACAAAAACAAATTACCTAATTAAAAAGGACTTGAATAGACATTTATCCAAAGAAAACATACAAATGGCCAACAGTGACATGAAAAGTTGCTGAACATTAATTGTCACAGAAATGGAAATCAACCCACAATGAAATATCATCTCACACCTGTTAAAATGGCTAATATTAACAAGACAAAAGAACAGAAATGTTGGTGAAGACGTGGAGAAAAGGGAACCCTTGTACGCTTTTGGTGGGAATGTAAATTAGTACAGCCATTATGGAAAATAGTAAAATTAAGAATTGAACTGCCATATGGTCCAAGAAACCTATTTGGTATATATCTGAATGAAATTAAATAGGATTCTTGAAGAGATATATGAAATCTCATATTCATTGCAGCACTATTCATAGCAGCAAAGATATGGAAACAACCTGAGAGTCTGCTGATGGATTAGCAGGAAAATGTGGTAAACTATACATTGGAATATTATTCAACCTATAAGAAAAGGAAATCTTATCATTTGTGACAACATGGATGAAACTGGAGGACATTATACTTAGTAAAATTAGCCAGACCCAAAGAGACAAATAGAGTATGATTTCACTCATATGTGAAATGTAAAAAATTCAAGCTCATAAAGACATAGAATAGATGGTGTTTACCAGGGGCTGGGAGGTGGAGGAAATGGGAAGATGTTGTTCAAAGAGAATAAAATTTCAGTTATACAGGATGAATAAGTTCTGGAGCTCCAGTGCACAGCATAATGACTACAAGTGATGATATTGGATAGTATATGCACATTTACTATGAGAGTAGATCTTAAACATTCCCACTACAAACAAAAGAATATGGTATGTATGTGAGGTGATGGATATGTAAATTAGCTTGATTATGGCATTCACAGAAATAGAAAACAACCTATGTGTATAACAAAACATCATATTTTATACCTTAATTAGATAAATTTTTGTTAATTATGTTTCAAAACTGGAAAAAATAAAATATATAATATAAAATATAAGTTATATATTAAATATATGCACTTTTTCTTTCCTTTTGTGGCCGTCCCACGGCACATGAAGGTCCTGGCCAGGGATCAGATCCATCTGAGCTACAGCTGCAGCAACACCAGATCCTTAACGCACTGTCTTGGGCTGGGGATCAAACCCGTGCCCTAGCACTGCAGAGACACCTCAGATCCTGTTATTCCGCAGTGGGAACTCCTATACATGCACATTTTAAGTATATGTGTTTTTTATGCTCTATTACCTACATTTCTTAAATCTGGAAAAAAGCCTGTTGAAGGATAATTTTTAAAAAGGGTGACCCTCATGTAGATATAATATTAACACATATTATAGAGTTTATTTAACACTATTAATGAGGAAACTGTTAAGAAGTTAACAAATTATTCAAAGGACAATCCAAAGAAAACACATATTTACAGATGAGGAATATTGAAGTTAATGTGCAAATGGAGACAAAACTGGTTTCTTCCACTTTGGGAGAGGGAAGAAAACTGAACCTCTATAGGACAGAATCAGCATATCTATAAACAAGATTTTGCACTGTTATCAATTATCTATAATTTAGATTTCTAAAATAGCTCAAAGACAGTATAACACTATATTGAATAGCAAGATGCATCTGCTTCAACGATGCCTAAATTTCCAATGAAGCACAAATTTCCCTTATCAAAAAAGTGGAAAAAAAATTTTATTACACATAACAATTAAATTTTTTAACTGATTTCTAATAAATTATCCATGGTAACAATCAGAAATGGTCCTTTGTTTTTTTCATAATTTTTACCTAAAATTTCTCACACATACATATACACATGTACATTCATACATCTTTCCAGAATGTAACATGTAGAATATGAAGCACATAGAATATTCTTGTTTTTGCTATGTGTTCCTGGAATTGAACACAGTAAGCTGATGTCCAGAGATTAGCAACAAAGAATCCATGATTCTAAGGCCCTGGGTCTAGAATTCACCTTCCCTCCAAAAAATGACACTACTTCCTTCTACTCCTGAATATCCTAAACTTCGGACTAGTTTAGGACTATGTTTGGAACTAAGTGCAGTCATGTGAGAATAGAAGTTTCCAGAATTGGTGATTCCTGAGACCTGACCTGAAGGTTAGTTCTTTTTACCATCCTGTGTTGGTTTGCCTATAATAAAAAACTAAAGTGCATTAAAAAAAAAAATAGGAAATGAAATGATCATGTCAGAAATATCTCGCCTGTCTCAAAAGACATTATGTCTCCTTAAAAGGAACATTACCCTTCATCCAAAGCTTTTTTCTGCTTACATGTTAGTTCTACTATCTAAATATAGCCCAAACCTAGCCATTTTTCCAGAAGCTGCAGGAGTTGCCTTCTGCCACGTCTAACTTTGAACTGATAATCCTTTGACAGCCCTTCTGTTACTTGTTTAGTCTTTACATTCTGATGCACTCAAATTTGCAGCCATCCAGGTGTAATTAAAATCTGGAAGTGATTTATCACTTTGAAGATACTAGACACATTCTTTCACAGTCCTTTCTTACTTTTCTCGCTTGCCCCTAATTTCTATCCCTGGAGATGAGGGAATACATAAACCTGACAAACAATAGATAAATAAATGTAATCAGCATCTCAGAGAGAGGAAGAGTATAGACTCAAAGACAAAAAGAAAAGTTCAAAAAAGAAACACCCTGATTAGTTTCATTAGCATTTCAATAGAGTTGGGTCCTTCTGAAGAGGGTGGAGTAAGATTCCCCCAAGTGTCATTGCAAATGAATGCATAGGAATTCTTGACAACTAGGGAAGAAGGTAATCATTTTACTTAATTTGTTTTTCAGTTCACTCATTTAAAGAACTAACAATTCCATTTCTCTTGGCAGAATACAACTGTGATTGCAGCTTTTCCATTCAGCGCACTGGAAATATCAGTGAATATCTCCAACTGAGAGTGAGATATTGGCAATATTTGCACATATGAACTGCTTATACATATGATTTTTCTCCTCCGCCCTTTGATAGCCCAATTCTTATAAACTTTGAAACAAATTCTTAAGTAATGCAATCATCCAAATCATTGTTTCATAAGAGTATAGATACAAACGAATACATTCATTCAACAACCCTCTAAATTGCACTAATCACACCAACCTAAGCTTAATGTGGTTAATTTCAAACACAGCAGGATTTAACCACGCATGTGCTCTAAAGCTATACAATTCTGACTAAAGAGATGTTAGAGCATGAAAATAACAGATCATATACTTCTTGTATCATTTATAGCTTATTTCTGCCAAATAGTTAATCAGACTCAATTGATTAATTTTTTATATACAGGAGTCAGATTAAATTCACATTCACAGTCATCAACTCATGAAAACTGTAAACTGTGACTGTATAGGATTTTTTTTTAATAGATTCAGAGTTGATAGTGTCTTTTTAGAAATTCCAAGCATCTTAGAATTTTTTCTTTTTGTGAAGTGCATGCATTCAGTTTGCCAAAACTACCGCACAATTTTTCTCCCAAGAGGTGGAGTAATAATTTAAAAGAATCAAAATGGGGTCCTAGAATTTTTCAGAGGCAGCACATACATGATATAGTCTCATTCTAGTTTCCTAATTCTTAGCCATCTGGGTGAGGAACAAGAGTAATGGAAGACAAAAGAAGAGTTCCAGCTGTGGCACAGTGGGTTAAGGATCAGACTGCGGTGGCTTGGGTCACTGTGGAGGCATGGGTTCATTTCCCCAAATGACACTGTGGTTAAAGGATGTGGTGTTGCCACAGCTGTAGTATAGGTGGCAGCTGAGGCTTAGATTCAAACCCGGATCTGGGACTTCCATATGTCGCAGGTGCTGCCATAAAAAGAAAAGAAAAATAAGTAATAATACGGAAATGTATTAATATAGTATTAATATTGAAAGAGTATCTTATTTTTAAATGTCCCATTTGGAGTCTGCATACCATGCAGTAGAAACTATGTAAAAATGTTTATGTCTATATACAAAAACTGAAAGATGAAGAACAAAGATAAATAGTGATGCATGAGAGAACACAAGAGTCATTTAAGCATTTAAATTTTTGGTTTTCCAATGAAAATAGTAATATTATTCCAGATCTGGTGAAGCCCATCTCATACTCCTTAGGAACTAAATACCAGCTATGAAAATATTTAAAGTCAGCAATTACTTAATAAATACATAATGTACATCTAGCATTCTGCTTGATCTTGTAGAAATATAAAGTATCAAATGCCTCTTATAGAGACAGACTAGTAAGTACAGGATGAATAAACAACAAGATCCTACTGTATAGCACAGGGAACTATATGTGATATCCTGTGATAAACCATAAAAGAATATGAAAAAGAAAATATATGTATATATGTGTGTGTCTATAGCTGAGTCAGTCTGTAGTACTGCAGAATAAACACAACACTGTAAATCAACTATACTTCAATAAAATTAAAATTAAAATAATGCCTGCTATAGAAGTTATTCTAGTTTAGAGAATAAAAAGCTCACTTTGGCCTATAACTGAGACTGTTACAAAAGAGTAATTTGTTTTCCTATTCTTCCCAGTCAGTTCTCAGTGTTTACATGTGGCTGATTGCATGCATGACCCTGTGCCTCTGTATCATCAAAGTATGACTACTATTTATAGAGCATTTGCTATGGGCCACACACTGAATTAAGCATTTATATTTGATATTTAGTTTAACACTCAATAAACTTGGGAGTTATTTTCTTATCCCTTTTAATAAATGAGGAAAATAAATCTTGAACAGATTAAGCACATTTCCCAAAGACTCATGGTTCTTAAGTGTCACAGTGGGATGTGAATGTAGTTCTTTTAGAGTTCATTCCCTGTGCACTTTCCCACCCCATAAAACCTCTCCCATAGAACATACATGGATCTGTGACCTGGGGGGAGGTCAGAAGTGAAGAAACAAGTGAAGGAATTTGGTGTCAGGTGCATGAGAAAAGGAAAATGAAGAAGGGAGACCAGAGTGCCAAAAGACCTTTTGCTCATCTGATGTAAATTCTACATGGACAGGAGATAACTTGAAAAAATATTTTATCATTTTCAAAGTGCTGGTATGGTCAAAGTTGACTAATATTAATAATGTATTATTTCTGCAAATGCAGTTTATCTTAGGTGCCATCAGATAGGGAAGTATATGACTGCAAACCTGAGAGATGAGTATAAACTTTAGGAGGATCAGCCAGCTAAGGTCAGTGTGAGCCTGCAGGCTCCAGCCTGACCTTTTGGGTCTTGATTTTGACAAAACTGAGGGTCATCTTACAGTTTAGTATTTCTTCACTTCCTAAGCCCCTGGTATGTCAATAAGCCTAATAAAAAAAATGGGGTGATTATCAATGATGGATTACATGATTCTTCCATCAAGCAGACATATCTAGGCTTGCCAATTTTCAATTTTAGCAGAGATATACTCATCAATAACATACAGAGACTGAAATAATTATAAACAAATCCAAATGAAATCTGAGATTTGCTTTAAAAAACACCAGGGGGAAAAAAAGTAGTGGGGAGAATTGAGCTGTGTTTCAGAAACAAGACTGTTAAGTCCACTGTAAGCTCCTTTCTCAACAGTCTTAAGTTGTAGAAGATTTAAGGATTTATTCTGCCTTTCAGCATTAGCTTCATAAATACTGGCCTGGTCTTTATATGTGTAAAGAAAGGATTTTTTCTTTTTTTTT
Source organism: Phacochoerus africanus (assembly GCF_016906955.1). Taxonomy (NCBI): domain Eukaryota; kingdom Metazoa; phylum Chordata; class Mammalia; order Artiodactyla; family Suidae; genus Phacochoerus; species Phacochoerus africanus. The sequence continues at coordinate 75,988,722 of NC_062546.1, read as the reverse complement.
TTTTTGAATGGAAACACAGCACCTGTATGTGCCCTAGATCCTGCAAAAGAATTCAAAGAAATCCAATCATTCTCTCCCTGAAGCTTGTCATTTTAATTGTAAACAATCTCAACAATTCAGATCCGGTTTTCTTCAATTAATGAAAATAGAAATTTCCTGAAAATCTCCTGACATGGAACTACTTACTCTGACATTAAAAAAAAAAAAAAGAAAAACTTTCAAAAGTTTAGGAGGAAGAACAATGACAGGGACTCTATATTTAAAGTGAGAGCTATAAATTATAAACAAATGGCATTGAGGACAGAAAAAAAGATCATCTAAAGAAAGAAGAAAAGTGACTGACACCTGGTAGCTATACATTGGGTCAAGCTTACTGAAGTAGTGAGCTTCCACTGTAGCAAAGAGGAAAACAGAGGGAGCCTGGAGTGATGAAGCACTGGGCTAACTCTTTTCTTTGGCTCATGGATGTGTTGTACATTGAAACAACCCAATGCTGGTAAAGCATTCTCGGCTATTTTTAAGGTGAATTAAAAAATATATAGATATAGAATTTTAAAAATGAAATTTGTGTGTGTATGTTTATGTGGTGTAAACTTCCCAATTAGCACAAATGATTCTTTATAAATATCTCAATAAAACTGAGACTTTAAGTATCAATACCAGTTTTTATAACAATTCTTTTGTGTCAGCAGGTAATATGCCAAACTTCTATTCAAATGTTGTGGCTCCAACTTTACCTCAGAAGCATAAATTGTCCTGTGAACCTGTTTTCAGTGGAGACAGGAGACTAAATAATCAGGTGATGTTTAAGACCAAATGGATACTTGCTTTTGTATAAAAGAAGCACCAGGTTGACTAAAAAAGATTCGATATTTGATTTCTCATCCAAATATATTTTTTCATCTATACATATTCCTACAATGCTCTAAATTAGTGTAGATTTGTTGTTAAAGCAATAATAGGGATAGAAATAAATGTAAAGATTTTTTATACTACAGAAAATGTACAACTTTTAGGTATGTCTCAGTAACTGTCAAATGTTCTGAGTTTCTCTGATAGACAAATTACTAAAATATGTGGACCTTGAAATAAAGGAGGCTAATGAGCAATACATTCAAAATAATTCAGTGATAATAATTACAGACCAAAAAAAACAAAAACAAAAAAACAAAAAAAAAACCCTTTCCCCCAAAAAAACCCTAGGCAGAATTTTGGTTTCATGTGTTTAATGAGGGGCTGGAATTTTTTTTTTTTAATGCACTCCGGTGATTGCTTAGCAAGATATAACAAAAGACTAGAAATGGTTCCAATTATCAGTGTAGAATGCCAGTCACATTTCATTTTTAATCCACCATACCAAGATATATATAACACACTAGCATAGCACCTGAAGACAAATTGCTATTTCTGTTTATTGAATTAAATCTCTGTCTCCGAGTAATTAAAAGTTCTGAACTTTGAAGGGTTTTATTTGAAGACTAAGCTATAGTCTTTTCTTTTTTCAACTTTTTAATTTATGTCCCTAATTCTCTATCAAGCATCATCTGGGTTACTGTTGAGTATTTTCTAGTCTAACCTTCTTTCTGGAAGAAGATTAGTGTGGAGTTCATAATATAATCATGAAACTCTAATTGGTGTAGATAAATTATACAACACTTGTGCAAGTTTTTTAGTATCTGGAGCTCATGTGACATAATTAGAATTCAATTATTTAGTTGCTAATTGGAGTTAAATCAGGTTATTCTGGTCTCAAGGTAACATATAGTAAATACTTTACGGAATATGAAGTATGTATTGTTTCCATGCTTTTGATATTTATAAAATAAGAAAGCATATTACATAAGAAATGAGTTAGAATTATGAAAAAGGACAGATTGTAATAGACACTCCTAAATGATTTAGCTTACATGACAAAAGCTTGGGGCCCCTTTCAAGTCATTTGCTGGGAAGGAAATGCACATTTATCATGAACCTATCATAATTCAAAATCATTTTAGAATGCTTTACCTACTCTCCCAGCCACAAAAGTTAAATCAGACTCATTTCTTCAAAGTGATATCTTGTTTCTGACCCAAAACAGTATCAGCCAGTTGATCAGGTACATTACTCACTAGGATGGTATCTAAAGATTTTTTTTTTCAATATTTCAAGAGGAAACCCATTCTCAAAGAATGATTTGTCAGCCTTAAAAATATTACACTCATTGTGTCTCAGGTTTTATTTCAAAAGGAAACTCATTCTCAAAGAATGATTTGTCAACCTTAAAAATATATTGATTGTGTCTCAGGCTTTAAAAGAAATTGATGCAAAAGTATGAATATATATGATATCATTTTAATTATATAATTCCCAGATATTTAATTTGATCTTGAATATTGAAAATTGGATCTACATATTACAGAGCTTGTTGAAATTTCAGACATTATTTTACTCTCTTTAACATTATAAAGTAGCATACCATAAATAGTAGATGCTTGAAAAAAATCAAGTACTCATTGTAGGAATTCTGGTATTTGGTGCACCACTTGATTTTTGGATCTCTGAAGTGAAAAGCATGGCACTTGTTCACAGTCACCTCAAGCTGTGACTATCCTGCTCTCTCTTCGTCTATATATGTGCACATGGACACACCTACACATATACAAGTGAGATTAGTGCAAGAACCAATCTGTTACCTTTGATGGAAATTGTCATACCAAATACATGCAAGGAGACATTAATGACTTTGATCAAAATATATGATCAGAATTGTTATCTAGTGATATGAATTTGTTTTAGACAGATTTGATTAAAATATCAATTTATTTTCTAATGTATATCCCTTTTCTTTTAAGGCTTATGAGAACCTACTCAACCACATGCTTTAAGATAATTATTGCTATGGAATAAATTATTTTTGGTGTAGTGCTAAGACCGAGTAGGACACTGAGGGATCCTCAAGTTTAAAAGCCTTTCCTTGTCCCTAATTTTGTGTTCATAAGAAAAAGGCTTGAGCCTCCTCAACCTTCCCTGAATTCCAAAGGCAGATTCTAACAGCTATTTATTAAGGATATTAGGGAAGGGAGAAAATGCAAAAACAAAGGCGTCAATAAACAGTAACATAGGAGTTCCTGTCGTTGCTCAGGTGCTTAAAGAACCTGGCTAGTATTCGAGATGATGCGGGTTGATCCCTGGCCTTGCTCAGTGGGTTAAGGATATGGCATTGCTGTGAACTGTGGTGAAGGTTATAGACATGGCTTGGATCCTAGTTGCTGTGTCTGTGCAGTAGGCTAGCAACCCCTAGCCTGGGAACCTCCATATGCGGTGGGTTGGCCCTCAAAAGACAAAAGATAAAAGACAAAAAAAAGAAAGAAAGAAACAGTAGCATAGCTGATAAAGCAAGGTCCTGGTTCCTCCTGAAGGGATATACATAACAACATACATATCTTTGAGTTTTTCTGGAGGAACTAAGGACTCCATGAAGCTAGAGGACATAACTTCTAGCTGAGCACAGGATTCCTGGAGCACTGCCCACTCTAAATCTTGCCTATAAAAACTCTTTTCCAAAAATCATCAGGAAATGTGGGTCTTTTAAGCACAAGCCATCCAGTCTCCTTGCTTGGCCCTGCAATAACTCTTTCTCCACTCTAATCTCCAATGTTTCAGTTTGTTTGTCCTGACTATGCATGGGTCTCAGGAATTGAGATCAACAACAGTGCTTCTCAGTCACTATTTCAAACAAAATTTTCTCAGTAAAATATTTTGTGGATGGATGTTGTCAACTTTGATGAATTCAGTACAGGGATGTAATAAATTTATTGCAGTAGAGTGACAGTTGATTTCTACACTTAAAATGATAAACTAGAATTTGGTCCAAAGTAAAGCTGAAAGATGATACATTATCAAAATAACTTAAAAAAAAGTAGCAATTATAATTACCTCACTATCTAATCCATGATGCCAAAGTAGAATTTTTTTATCAATTATTTTGCATACTATTATTTTTTACTTCCTTTGAAATGAAAGTTAACTTTCAAACCTTGTGAAATAAAATTCATATTTGAAGACAAGAAAATTTTAAACATAAAAATTTTTCTCTGCCCTTGGGCTTCCTCTCTCCCCACACTGTGCACTGTGTATCTGCATTGTGCATTGACCAGACTTCCCCCATCAGCAGAAATACCTGTTCAACATTATCCCAGCCCCAATAAGACAACTCCTTAAAAGATAATATTCCTTTTTGATCTTACAAGGATCCAGACTGAAGCTTGGATCTGGATTATGTAAACTGTCAATAATACGTCCTTTAATATATAGCCCTCTGTCTAAAAACAGTTATATAACTGTGGTTTGACTTCTAGTGGATGGAACATTTCTTGGAAATTTCTGAGATATTGTTCCCAGGTTATAATCCCCAATTTGGCTTGAATAAAATTTTTCCATTTCTTTCTTGGCTAAACTGATTATTATTATTTTGTTGACAACACAAAGTGGTCAGTTCTTTTCTAACTGTAACTTTTTGTGGCTAAATGCTTATTTCAAATTTTCAGAGACTTTTCTAAAACAAAAAAACTTCTGTGATCAAAGGGTAGTTTCACTAAGATTATAGCCTGTAGTGCACATCATAGTATAGAGTTTTCACATTAAGTAAAGTTGCCTTAATGATTTAATTCATATAATGCTGCCACAAAATAAAAGTTGTACTTCATTAAAATGCAAATGTGTATACCCACTTCAGTAAAAGCCGCATGTTTTGTAATATTTAGTCATTCACTCAAAAATTGTACCAGACAGGGTACAGTCTCTGTCCTCCAGCAATTCAGATGTGAACTTTCAAAGCCCAGACATTGCCATGCTTCTAAGTGCTACATGAGAGGAAAAGCCATCAATACAGGAACTCAGACCATAACCCCTATGTGTTCTCTGGTCCTCTGTTCTAAAAGTGTCCAGTCCTATGTACTATTCACTTCAGAAGCAGATTTGCTTTTAAAAAAATGAAGCTTAAACATTAGGGCCCCTCATTTTCTCAGTCTCTTCCAAGGCCTTGGAATAGACTATAGAAACACAGAAAAAAGAGCATTATAGGTTTGTGTTAGGCAGTTCATAAAAATATTATGTCCTTTTTCAAAAATTTTGGGAATAATCTTGTAAAAGCTGTGCTATCATCTTGTAAAATAAATATTTTGAAAAAAGAAAGAAAAAATAGTTTAATTTTTCTAATTCTAAATATTCATTTATCACTTATTTTTGCATTTGTAATTTTATGTTTTTTTCCCACAGATTCATAAACTATAAGTTTCAGAGATCATAAAAACCTGATTGTATTGCTTAATATCTCCTTTACACGACCCTCTTTACCTGTATCCTAAAATGTTTATTGTAAAAGATACTTGCACCCCTATGTTCATTGAAGCTCTGTTCACAATACTCAAGACAAGGAAACAACCTAAATGTCCACTGACAGTTGAATAGATTAAGAACATGTGGTACATATAGGAGACAGGATTAAGATGGTGGAATAGAAGGACTGGAGCTCTACTCTCCTAAAAATAACAAAATTACATCTAAATGCTGAGCAATCTTCAACCAAATGGAGTGGAAATTTTCAAAAAGATATCCTACTCCAGAAGACAAAGAGGAGGCCACATCAAGAGGTAGGAGGAGAGATTACAAGATATAAGCAACCCCATACCTCTCAGGTGGGAAGCCCCACAGACTAGAAAGTAACTGTATCACAGACACTCACATACAGGAATGAGAATTCTGAGCCCACATCAAGTTCCCATGACTGGATATCTGGCATAGGGAGAAAGAGCCCCCAGAGCATCTGGCATTGAAGGCCTGTGGGGCTTGTGAGCAAGAGCTCCATGGACTGGGGGAAACAGAGACCCCATTCTTAAAAGGCACACACAGACTTTCATCTGCACTGGGTCCCAGGGCAAAGCAAAGGCTCCATAGGAATCTGGGTTGGATCTGAATGCAGTTCTTGGAAGATCTCCTGGGAAAACAGGGAGTGACATGGATCATTGTGGGTGAAGGACATTGGGGGGAGAACACTTGGGAATATTCATCAGACTGTGTTTCTCTGGAAGTGGCCATTTTGGGAAAATATGGCCCCTGGCATCAGCACTGAGAAGCCCCAGGCCAAACAACAATCCAGGTGGGATCACAACCCTGCCCGTCAGTAAATAGGCTGCCTAAAGACCACCAGGAACACAGCCACTTCTTTTTTTTTTTTTTTTGGTCTTTTTGCTACTTCTTGGGCCGCTCCCACAGCATATGGAGATTCCCAGGCTAGGGGTCCAATCAGAGCTGTAGCCACCGGCCTATGCCAGAGCCACAGCAACGTGGGATCCGAGCCGCATCTGCAACCTACACCACAGCTCACGGCAACGCCGGATCGTTAACCCACTGAGCAAGGGCAGGGATCGAACCCGCAACCTCATGGTTCCTAGTTGGATTCGTTAACCACTGCGCCACGATGGGAACTCCTTTTTTTTTTTTTTACACATCCACTTCTAATCTCACCCAGAGATAAAACCCCATGCACCAGAGGGATAGGAATCAGCCCCACCTACCAGTGGGCAGGTACCCATCCCTCCCATCAGGAAGCATACAGCAAGCCCCCATACCAACTTCAGGCACAAGGGGGGCAGACACCAGAAGTAAGAGAGCCTACAACACTATTGTCTGCAAAAAGGACACCATGCCAAAAGCCTATAAAAATGAAAAGACAGAGAACTATAACTCAGAAAAGGGAGAAGGAAAAAAACCCAGAAAAACAGCTAAGTCATCAGGAGATTCTCAGCCTTCAGGAAAAAGTCTTTAGACTGTTGATGCTGAAGATGATACAAGACATTGGAAATAAACTGGAGGCAAAGATGGATAATTTACAGGAAACAGTGAGCAAAGAGATACAAGATATAAAACTTAAGCAAGCAGAGATGCAAACTATAACAACTGAAATAAAAAATTCATTAGAAGCAACCAACAGTAGACTACAGGAGGCAGAAGAATGAATAAGTGAGGTGGAGGATAGACTAGTGGAATTCACTGATGCAGAATAGAAAAGAGAAAAAAGATTGAAAAGAAGTGAAGAGAGTCTCAAAGAATGCTGGGGCAATGTAAAATGCACCAACATCCATATTATAGGGGTGCCAGAAGGAGAAGAGAGAGAGAAAGGGACAGAAAAAATATTTGAAGAGATAATAGCTGAAAACTTCCCTAACATGGGAAAGGAATCACTCACTCAAATCCAGGAAGCACAACAAGTACCATATAAAATAAACCCAAGGAGGAACACTTCAAGACACATATTAATCAAACTGACCGAAATTAAAGACAAAGAGAAAATTTGAAAGCAGCTAGGGAAAAGAAACAAAGAACATATAGGGGAACATGGATAAGGTAATTGGCAGATTTTTCAGCAGAAACTCTGCAGGCCAGAAGGGAGTGGCATGATATACTTAATGTGATTGAAAGGAAAAAAAACCTCCAACCAAGATTACTTTACCCAGCAAGGCTCTCATTCAGATTTGAAGGAGACATCAAAAGCTTTACAGATAAGCAAAAGCTAAGAGAATTCAGCAACAGTACACTAGCTTTACAACAAATACTAAAGGAACTTCTCTAGGCAGAAAAGGCCACAACCAGAAACAAAAATACCACAAATGGCAAGGCTCCCCAGTAAAGGCATATGTACAATAAAGATATGAGATCATCCACGCACAATTATGCCACCAAAATCAGAAATCATGAGAAGAGGAGGGTACAAGTGCGGGACACTGGAGATGACCTTGCAATTAAGAAACCAACGACTTAATCTTTTATATATGTAGACTCCTATTCAAAACTTCAGGGCAACTGCAATCCAAAAATCTACAATTGATACACAAACAAATGAGAAAAATCAACTCAAATACAACACTAAAATAGTCATCAAACCACAAGAGGAGAGAACAAAAGAAGAAAAAAGAGCAACAAAAACAAATCCAAAGCAAGTAATAAAATGGCAATAAGAACATAAAAATAAATGATTTCTTTAAATGTTAATGGACTAAATGCCCTAACCAAAAGATATAGACTGGCTGAATGGATACAAAAACAAGAACCATTTATATGCTATCTTCAAGAGACCCACTTTACTTCTAGAGACACATACAAATTGAAAGTGAGAGGATGGAAGAAAACATTCCATGCAAAAGGAAATCAAAAGAAAGCTGGAGTAGCAATACTCATATCAGACAAAATAGACCTTAAAATGGAGCATATTTTAAGAGACAAGGAAGGATACTACATAATGATCAAAGGATCAATCCAAGAAGAAGATATAACAATTTTAAATATTTACACACCCAACATAGGATCATCACAATATATAAGGCAATTGCTAAAAACATTAAAAGGACAAATCAGCAATAACACAATAATAGTGGGGGATTTTAACACCTCACTTACAGCAATGGAAAGATCAATCAGACAGACAATCAATAAGGAGACACAGGCTCTGAATGAAGCATTAGACTGAATGGGCTTAATAGATGTTTACAGGACATTCCATCCAAAAGCAACAGCATACACATTCTTCTGAAGTGCACACGGAACATTCTCTAAGATTGATTACACCCTAGGCTACAAATCCAACCTCAGTAACTTTAGGGGAATTGAGATCATATCAAACATCTTTTCCAACCACAATGCTATATGACTGGAAATCAACAACAGGATAAAACTGCAAAAAACACAAACACGTGGAGACTAAATGACATGCTACTAAACAACCAATGGATCACTGAAGAAATCAAAGAGGAAATTCAAAAATACCTAGAAGCAAATGACAATAAAGATACGACACTCCAAAACCTATGGGATATAGCAGAAGCTGTAATGAGAGGGAAGTTTACAGCAATACAAGCCTAACTCAGGATACAAGAAAAAGGTCAAATAAGCAAGCTAACTTTACATCTACAGCAGATAGAGAGAAGAACAGACAAGACCTCAAGTTAGTAGAAGGAACGAAATCATAAAAATCAGAGCAGAAATCAATGAAATAGAAACAAAGAAAACCACAGAAAAGTTCAATGAAACGAAAAGCTGGTTCTTTGAAGAGATCAACAAAATAGATAAACCTTTAGCCAGACTTATCAAGAAAAAAATAGAGAGGACTCAAATCAATAAAATTAGAAATGAAAAAGGAGAAGTAACAACAGACATCACAGAAATACCAAGGATCATAAGAGACTGCTATATGCAACTGTATGCCAATACAATGGAAAACCTAGAAGAAATGGACAAATTCTTAGAAAAGTACAATCTTCCAAGACTAAACCAAGATGAAATAGAAAAGATTAATGGACAAATCACAAGAACTGAAATTCAAACTGTGATTTAAAAACTTCCAACAAACAAATGTCCAGGACCAGATGGCTTCACAGGCAATTTCGAGCAAACATACAGAGAAGAGCTAATACCTCTCCTTCTGAAACTATTTCAAAAAATTGCAGAGGAAGGAATACTCCCAAACTCATTCTATGAGGCCACCATCACCCTGGTACCAAAACCAGACAAAGATACCACAAAAACAGAAAACTACAGGCCAATTTCACAGATAAACATCGATGCAAAAGTCCTCAACAAAATACTGGCAAACCGCATAAAACAATACATTAAAAGGATTGTACATCATGATCAAGTGGGATTTATCCCAGGGATGCAAGGGTTCTTCAATATCCACAAAGCAATCAGTGTGATACACCACATTAACAAAGTGAAGAATAAAAACCATATGATCCTTTGAATAGATGCAGAAAAAGCCTTGGACAAAATCCAGCACCCATTTCTGATAAAAACACTTCAGAAAGTGGGCATAGAGGGAACCTACCTCAACATAATAAAGGCCATATATAACCAACCCACAGTGAACATCATTCTCAATGGTGAAAAGCTGAAAGAATTCCTGCTAACCATTAGGAATAAGACAAGGATGTCCGCTCTCGCCACTACTCTTCAACATAGTTTTGGAAGTCCTAGCCATGGCAATCAGAGAAGTAAAAGAAGTAAAAGGAATCCAAATTGGAAAGGAAGAAGTAAAATTATCACTCTTTGCAGATGACATACTTTACCTAGAGGATCCTAAAGACTCTACCAGAAAACTGTTAGAGCTCATCCATGAATTTGGCAAAATCACAGGATACAAAATTAATACACAGATATTGATGGCATTTCTACACACTAACAACGAAAGATCAGAAAGAGAAATTAGGGAAGCAATCCTGTTTACCATCACATTCCAAAGAATAAAACACCTAGGAGTAAACCTACCTAAAGAGACAAACAACCTCTATTCTGAAGACTATAAGATGCTGATGAATGAAATCAAAGATGACACAAACAAATGGAAAGGCATATCATGCTCTTGGATTGGAAGAGTCAATATTACCAAAATGACTATACTACCTAAAGCAATCTACAGATTCAATGCAATCCCTATCAAATTACCAAGGACATTTTTCACAGAACTTGAACAAAATATTTTGAAGTTTGTTTGGAAGCACAAAAGACCAAGAATAGCCAAAGACATCCTGAAAAAGAGAAATGGAGCTGGAGGAATCAGGCTCCCTCACTTCAGATGATACTACAAAGAAACAATCATCAAAACCATATGGTACTGGCACAAAGTCAGAAATATAGATCAGTGGAACAGGATAGAAAGCCCAGAATTAAACCCATGCACCTATAGCCAACTCGTCTATGACAAAGGAGGCAAGAATATACAATGGAGAAAGGACAGCTTGTTCAATAATTGGTGCTGGGAAAACTGGACAGCCACATGGAAAAGAATGAAATTAACAGCATACACAAAAATAAACTCAAAATGGATTAAAGAGCTAGATATAAGACCAGACACTATAAAACTCTTAGAGGAAAACATAGGCCAAACACTCTTCGACATAAACAACAGTGACATCTTCTCAGATTCACCTCTTAGAGTATTGACGATAAAAACAAAAATAAACAAATGGGACCTCATCAAACTTAAAAGTTTCTGCACAGCAAAGGAAACCCTAAACAAAACCAAAAGACAACCCACAGAATGGGAGATAATCTTTGCAAGTGGATCAACTGACAAGGGATTAATCTCCAAAATTTAAAAACACCTCCTACCACTCAATACCAAAAAACCAAACAACTCCATCAAAAAATGGGCAGATCTAAACAGACAGTTCTCCAAAGAAGACATACAGATGGCCAAAAAAAAAAAAAACACAAGAAAAGATGTTCAACATCACTCATCATTAGAGAAATGCAAATCAAAACCACTATGAGGTACCACCCTACACCAGCCAGAATGGCCTTCATCAAAAAGTGCAGAAACAGTAAGTGCTGGAGAGGGTGTGGAGAAAAAGGAACCCTATTACACTGTTGGTGGGATTGTAAATTGGTGAAACCACTGTGGAAGACAGTGTGGAGATTCCTCAGAAAACTAAAAATAGATCTACCATTTGATCCAGCAATCCCACTCCTGGGCATCTACCTAGAGAAAACCTCAACTCAGCAAAGACACATGTACTCCGATGTTCATTGCAGCACTCTTTTCTATAGCCAAGACGTGGAAACAACCTAAATGCCCATCGACTGAGGAGTAGATCAAGAAGATGTTGTACATATACACAATGGAATATTACTCAGCCATTAAGATGAATGAAATACAGGCATTTTTAGCAACATGGATGGACCTAGAAATTGTCATGCTAAGTGAAGTCAGTCAGACAATGAGGCAACAACATGAAATGTTATCACTTACATGTGGAATCTAAAAAAAGGACATAATGAATTTCCTTGTGCAACAGATACTGACTCACAAACTTTGAAAAACTTAGTTTCCAAATGAGACAGGTTGGGGGGTGGAGGGATGTACTTAGGGTTTGGGATGGATGTGCAGCAAAATTTGGTTGTGATGATTGTTGTACAGCTATAAATGTAATAAAATTCATTAAGTAATAATAAATAAATAAATAAATAAATAAATAAATAAATTACAGTCACTCAAAAAAAAGTTGTGGTACATATATACAATGGAATAGCACTCAGATATAAAAAAGAAAATAATGCCATTTGCAGCAACATGGCTCGAACTAGAGATTCTCATACTAAGTGAAGTAAGTCAAAAGATAAAGACAAATACCATATGGTATCACTTATATCTGTAATATAATATACAGCACAAATTAACCTATCTACAGAAAATAACACATGGACATGGAGAACAGACTGTGGTTGCCAAAGGGGAGGGTGAGGGAATGGAATGGACTGGGAGTTTAGCATTAATAGATGAAAACTATGCATTTGGAATGCATAAGCAATGAGGTCTTACTACATAGCATAGGGGATTATATCCAATCATTTGTGACGGAACACAACTAAAGATAACATAAAAAAAAGAATAAATATATATATAAAACTGGGCCACTTTGCTGAACAGTAGAAATTGTCAGAACATTGTAAATCAATTACAATACATTTTTTTAAAAAATTCCTAATAATTTTCCATTGCCCAAAGGGTGGAAAAGAAATCTGTAATATGTTTTTATGTGTTATTGTTTTCCACTGCTGTAACAAATTACCACAAACTTAAAACAATAAAAATGTATTATCTTACAGCTGTTGAGATCAGAAGTCCTAAAATCAATAAGTCAGCAGGGTCCTTGTAGAGGCTCTAGAGGTATCTTGCATTTTGTAGCTTCTGGGGGATAATATGATCACTTCTTAATTCACAGAACCTTTGGCATGTTGAGCTTCTAACTAAGGCCTCTCAATGTTTCTTCTGTCACTCACCACATAATACGTCCTCACAGCAGACCATAGCCTCTGAGAGAATAACATAAACAAAAGTAATATAATTGAGCTCTGATAATGTACTCTAGCTAAGTGCTTTATATTCTCTGGAATGATACTGATGACACTGTGGAAGATGGTTATCTACTTTTTTTTTTTTCCTTTCCTTTGAGGCTCACACCCCTGGCATATGGAAGTTCCCAGGCTAGAGGTCTAATCAGAGCAGCAGTAACCAGCCTACACCACAGCCACAGCAACTTGGGATCTGAGCTGCATCTGCAACCTACACCACAGCTCGTGGAAACACCAGATTCCCAATCCACTGAGCAAGGTCAGGGATGAAACCTGTGTTCTCATGGATACTAGTCAGGTTCTTAACCTGCTAAGCCACAATGGGAACTCTGGCTATCCATTTTTTTAGAGATGAAGAAATTGAGAGGTTAGAGGAACATGCAACCAAAGAGTTCGAATCCAGACTCATATCTTGGACTCCAACTGTAACCTGGTAACGTGTAACCACTATTCCAATCTGTTTGTACTTCTTCCAAATATTTTCCCTGACATACTAGGAAAGTTCCTAAATCTCCCCTTTCCTCCACAGCTCTGCCTTCTAACTTTCAATTAAGACTCAGCTCAGTCAGTATTCCTCACTGAGTCACTTTCCAAATCTGTTGCCCCTTTGAAGTTTTCCATGCTATCCACTGCACTCAGTATCCACTTTTATTACACCTAATGTATCATCTCTGAGCATTTATTTATCTATAGGTCTCCCTGTATAAGATCTAATGGCCTCTAGGAAAGAGGTCATTGCTTTAGTGTTGTACTTCTCAAAAACCTCCAGCTATAGGCTATAACTGGGACATAGAAGGCACTTAATAAATGTTTGTTGAATAAGTAACTTGAAATATAAAATACAATAAGTGGGGTTGATAAACTTTGCTTAGGAGAGCTAGGTCACAGAGAGGTAAAAGGGCACAGTTTGAGAATCACAAGTATTTCCGCATGGTTGGGGCAGAATACACATTGGAGATAAGCATCAATAAGGAAGTGGAGTGACAGGGAAGGGGCAGATAACAGGAAGCCGTATCAAACCATGAAGGGGGACTTAATCCAGAGGTTGTGGGAATATAATGGTGGAATTTAATCATAAATGGATATTAAGTTTATACTCTAAAGGAATTCTTAGTTTCATAACTGACTTCAAGATCCCATGTAATTATTTTTTTTCTCCTCCAATTCAGTACGGTAGGATTAAAAGTCAGACAAATTACATCTTTAGTCATCAGTTTCATCATGAAATACATCAGTATCAGCACTTCCATTCTGCTAACTCCATGCATCACCAGCTTTTCAAGTAAAATGAGCAATTGAGACATTGACATTCTATAGACCTTGTTTCCCTGGACTCAGCTTATCAAGGGGAGAAAGAACATGTATTTTTTACCCTCATTAGCAAGTTTCATCAAAGGGAATTCCCTGTTTTTAAGAAATACCCTAAACTTTAAATAATTTTATGATGGAGCACGTTCAGAAATTAATCACCGGGAATCCAGTAAATGTTGCAAAACACAACCTGCTATGAGAGCATGTAACAACTTGAATTAATGTCTTCTCTGGTAAACTTGAAGATTAAAAAAAATTAGTAATAAAAAGGAAAAGCAGTAGGAACCTTCCTAATCAGTTTAAGGTGTCATTCAAAAAACCAACTGACTTTCCATCAGTTGAATTAGAAATCTGACCTAAAGACACTACATTTTTATGGGTAGAAACTAAATTATTATTTAGCCTGTACAAGGACTTAGATGAAAATACACACACACACACCTAAATATATAATCAGCAAAAATATAAGTAGGTATTGATATTTTTTGCATATTAGGAAACAGACTCTTGTGTAGGTTACCTCCAAGATCACAAACTGGGTAAACAGTGCTGCCAGTCTCCACCTTAGTTGTGTCAATCTCTAAAACTCATATTTTCCACCACACTTTCTCCCTCATTCAAGAGAAACCAATTTAATATTTGCTTACATGCATTTGGTTGTATGAAACAGTCCAATATCTCATCCTTGGGAGCTTCTAACCCAACTATCTACTTTATCATTCCCTCTCTTATGTGTCATGGTACTACTTTGTGTTACCCAGGAAATAGGAGGCAACACAGTTTCAAAGTTGGAGTCTTAAAAACAACTGCTCATAAATGATACTCCTATGTGTGGCAGAAATAGGCTCTTGAATGTAGAATATTGTTGCGAGACGTTTTTATAATATTTTCTTAGCCTCTTTGCTGAAAACTCCATCTTGTCCTTCCTTACTTTGTCGTCTTCCTGCTTGAGAAACAGTCACAGTGATGGTAAATGACTTGAGGATTCTCTGAAATGCTATGCATAGATAGCTAACTCAAATGCTAATGATTCTTAAATGCCTGAAGTTTAGAGCAAAAGCTTAACCATCTACCAGCTAAGTGACTTTTAAAATAATAAAAAAAATCTATAGCCTGCACCTACAACCCCCTTTTCTCTTGACATAATCCTCAAGAGCACAATAAAAGCAGTGTGGTTTCTTGAGGCAGGGCTCTTGGTCCCTGAGACCTTGAGTCCCCCGGTTCCCACCTTTACTTAAGATAAATGTCTCTGTGTCTTGTTTTATGTTAACTTTTTTTTCCTTAAGTTCCATAGCACCAGTTCTTCAGCCCCATCCTGCTGAGCTGGTCTCTGCAGAATATGGGGGAGAGGTTTTAAGGGCTGTAATTAGCTGTTAAAACTTGACTGTCATCGAGAATTTCAACAGATTTAATTACTTAGTGAGATAAACTTATATTTGTTAATTCCTGTAAAGTGTTAAGTACTGTGTTAGGCCCTGGAGAGATCATGACAGGCCATGACCAATGACTGTCTTCAGAGAAAAAGAATAATTTAATAAAGTATTACAGCAAAGTTTAAGTGCTGTGAAAATGTATTTCAGAGGCTTTTAACCTAATCCGGAGTGGTCAGAGAAAAATTCCAGGTGGTAGAAATGTTTAACACAAAAAGAATGAGTAAGATTTAATGAGTTGAAAAGGGGTGGGTGATGCCAAAATGTAAACCATTGGCAGATGGCTTCCATGTCATTAAGGAAGACAACTTCTAGGCATGAAACAGGAAATCCACAGGAAGGTAATGATCAATTATATTGAAGGTCCTGTCTCTCACAGTTTACTCTTCAGTGTCAAGAAATAAAAAACACCAGAAGTGTTGTTAACAGGTATGATATTTCATAGTTACAACAGCCCATGTAACAGAGATGTAAAAAATAGAATTTTTCCTGACTAATTTTTGAGCCTGTATCAGATGACCTACTCTATTAACTTTCTGAGAAACACAGTCCTACTGTACAATTTTCCAGGCCACTTCAGAAGAGTTTAGCTGATAAATAAGCACATCAGTGATACTCAAAAGTTACTCTCCATATCCCTGTTTTCTCCTTAAAGAGTCTTCTCCCTTTTCTCCTTCCCATCTCATTTTCTTTCATTCCTTTTTGGCCAAGGGGACAGTGGAAGTTTTGGACCAGGGATTGAACCCACACCATAGCAGCAACCAGAGCTACAGCAATGACAATACCCAAATTCTTAACCCTCTGAGCCACCAAGGAACTCCCCTGCCTTCCCTCACATCTCACTTTTAAATTCACAGGAACTGTAGGCTAGTGTCAGGGGCAGTATGAGCACAGAGTGTGGTGGTGGTGGTGAGGGAAGGAGAAGGCTCATTCCTTTAGGGTCTTAGCAGAAGAGCCTCTTGGTAGGGATTACAGGGTCCTGTCCTTAGACTCTAGAGCTGGTTAAGGCTGGCCTATGTGCTGACATCTCTGTGTCTTGGATGGAGATGTATTCCAGCCTTGGTACACATTCAGGCCATTCTCAGTCCCTGTGGGCAATACGTGTGAACTCCATTTCCTTGGGGTGATTTCTTGGCTCACTCCCCAGCTCACTCTTGGCCAATGGGAAATATATATATTATCTCCTCATGGCAGCTTCAGACATGGGGGAAACCAGGGGGATCATCCAAGAACACCTCAAGCCCAGATATCACCATGTTATTCCCAGGGGCTATTTATGGCCTTCCTTTTTGTGCTGCAGTTGAAAAATGAGACGTCATTCTCCTCTTCCCTCAGATTTGCCCTGATCTTGCTGGCAACTCTTCTGTTCCTTCCTCTTCCTTCCCTTGGCCCCCTCCACTAGAGGGGACCTAACCACACTGTCTATACTCTGCTTCATCCACCTCTTCTTTCTGTATTGACTTCACTCCAAGCTCCACGTTTCTCAAACTTGGTACACATGGTCTTTGCAGCCAAGTGGTTCTTTGTGGTGGGGAGGTGGGGTGGGGTTGGGGAGGATTTCCCCTGTGTACCTCGGGATGTGTGCAGCACCCTGGACCTCTACTCACTTCTCATTCACTATCACCTCTCTAATTGAAACACTCAAAAACGTCTCCAGACATTGTTAAACGTCCTATAGCAGGTAAAATGGCCACCTACTGGCCTTCCCCAAAAGTGGTGATTTTGTCTCTTCTGGGGCAAAGGAAATAAACAGATTCTGTCAAGATAAGTCTATTTTAAAGTATTTTCAGTCTCATGCCTGGAATCTAGGTTTTGTTTTATTCCCTAGAATCTCAGGGAGACTATCTTTTATGTGATGAACCCTATAAAACATCCTCTTGTCCTCCAGGGGTAAATGTAATCCCAAGGCTCCTAGATTGAGGGTCAGAGGCCAGCAGAGCAAATATTTCACACAGTTGGGGTTTTATGCCACAAATTAAAATTTTACCTGTCATCTGCCACCATGTTTTTACCAAATATCTTAAAAAGCAGTCATAGTGCAAAGTTAAATAATTAAAACATTTCTAAGATGTTGGCCAATGCAATTATTTATTTACTTATTTTTTTAAAAAATTGTGTATATAGGTGTAGAACCCACTTAAGAAAATAGCCAAACAACAGTTCTATGCCTATCCTTAGATAAACCTCATATTAGCTAGTTTCATTTTTTTATTCTCTCACCTTGGACTCAATTATCATCAGACTTTTTATACTTAGAATCCCAAACTGTCAATATTACTCTGTTACTGATCTATCACATCTTATCTCATTTACTTTCTACCTTCTGCTCTTTCTATTGTGACAAATGCAGAATGATTCTGATAACTAGCCCAGGTAACTCTTGGTCACATCAAGCTGTATTTGTTTTATTGTGATACACAATCTGGTAGATAGATTTCTAGGAACCACACGTATCATTTTGGTTGGTCTCAGAGCAATTGTTTTCCATACTATAGCTATGCACTTGGTAGTTTTAAAATTAATTTATGATATATTTGGGAGTAAAGGAGAAAAGCAATTTGCAAAGGGAATACAACTTTCATGCAAACTAATGTACATCAATCAGTAGTATTAAAAAAGAGAGAGCAGAAACTGTTGTGAAAATGTACTAGTTTAGTTAATTTTAATGTTCCTACCATAAACATTGGGGTTCACACGTTATTATAAATAGGAATCTAAATCATTGCATCCAGCTTAATGGCATAACATTCATAGGAACAGCAAAATTAAGAGCAATAATGCATTCTCAACCAAGAGTATTTGTCCTATGTTCTTAACCTCAAACATATAGTTAACCTGATAGTATAATTCTCAAAGTATACATTATACAAAAGACTAATTATTTTTCTATATAAATACTGTTACAGCATTAAGTTTTAAAAAGTCACTTCTATTGTAAAGTGAAGCTAATTAAAATTATACATAAAAATTGGTGGAGGTTAAAAATTTGTTTCTAAATTCTTATTCTTTTCAGAAATTCCAATATTTAGTACAATTTCAGGTGCATAGTAGGTGCTTAGTAAATATACAGTGAAAAAGTAGAAGAATTAAAATTTTATTGAATAATATGCAAACTAAATTTAGTAGTGAGAACAGAAGGCCTATATTACAATTTAGAAGTGTCTGCACAAATTAAGTATTTAATAAATGCTTACAATCTAAGCTGAAAAATGTTGTCATGGTGGAGTTAAAGAGAGAAACTACCGAGTGTTGACAAAGAATTTACCACATGTGGTGGGCTCGCACTGAGCTTGGCTTGACGGTAGTCACACCATTGTGTAAACCCTCCCCCACCCCGCCTAGAGTGAAGCCTGGACTTTGTGACTTACTTCTGATGAACAGAATATGGCATGAAGGGATTAGGTGACAAAAGACCATGATTTTTACCTCTCTTTCACATCCTTTGGCTCTTCTTACTTGGATGAAGTCAACTGCTGTGTTTTGAGGAACTTTATGAAAAGACTTAGGCAACAATTAACTGGCAGTGGCCTCCTCCAGCAATAGCCAGGGAAGCACTGAGGCCCCCAGCCCAACATCACACTGAACTGAACCTTGAAATGACCACATACCTGATGTTGAAAGTGTTTCCTTTTCCCTGTAGAGCCTTGGGATGACAACAAGTCCAGCCTGTGAGGGACCTGGATTCAGAGGACCTAGTATGCCATGCCCAGGTTCCTGATCCATAGAATCTATGACATAGTAACTTATTTTCAGCTGCTGATATCTGGGTTAATTTGCTGTGCAACAATATGTTTCAAAAGAAGAATCCCCCCTGCCCCCAATCCAACCCAGGAAATAATTCTTGCTTTTATCTATAAAGCAACTGCAACTCTGAGCTCAGTAAACCAGTACATTCACTTGACCTAAAGGTTACATATTTTAAAAAATTAATAAAAATGAACATTGTTTTCCCACAACCACTAAATTATGAGTTTTATCTAAAACTTTGCAAAGAGGCAGAGCAGTAGAAAGCAAAATTCTAGGACTTAGGACAATATAAGTGGATGTAATAAATGGAAATAATGGTTCAGAAGGGGATGAAACAGTAGCTGATGAAAGCAATGGAGAACAAAATGTGATTCAATGTCTGGGCCATTGGCAATTTTGCCACTCAAGACATTGCTGAGCTCTTGCATTACACCATGTTATTGTGCAAAGCTCTGTGTTATAAACTCAGTAACACTCTTTGGTTACAAGGGCAATATAGGATAATGGGAGAGACAGACACACACACATGCATGTGAGTGTGCACATACACTTCTCACTATGATACAGTGTGATGAATGCTGTGTACATAAGAGAGGGAAAGCGCTGGCAACTCAGTATTGCATTCAGTGCATCTGCTGGGAAGCAGAAAGTGGACAGAGTTATGAGCTTTACTGGGGGCTAACACCTGTGGAAACATAACAGGCAGAAGAAAAAGGAATGACAAGGGGAGCCACAGACCAAAATGTAGAGCAAACGCTGTCTAGTTCAATAGGGAGCTACTGAGGAAAGAATGCCCCTTTCAAGGCATCCTGCTTTGGATAAGGTCAAGGCCCTTCTAACCTTGCAGGACTTAGTCATGCCCTGGGGTTCCCCAGGTCCTAAAGGATGACAATGGTGGTTCAAAAGCTGAGGTGGATCCTGACAGCTGGAGCCTCACAGCTGGCTGCACAGTGGGCAGCTGAGTGCAGTCATCTCTTTCAAGGAGATTTTACAGTAGAAAATCAAGGAAGGCTCTCTAAAACACAATGCACTTGAACTGAGCTTGGAAGGATGGGAGACTGGGGACAGTAAGACAATGGAACAGGGACAATGAGATGGGAACAATGAGACAATGGAACAGGGGAACTCTGGTCAAAGACACAGAGGCTTGAGGCAGTAGTTATTCTGTGTGGCTTAGAAAGGCTGGAGAAAGAATGCTGGTGGAGAAAGAACCAGTTTGACTGTAGAGATGGGCAGGGGCTGGATAATGAATACGCATGTACCACTTCTAGCTAAAACTTCATCTTAAAAGCTATAATGATAGTGAGGGATTGATGATTTTGATCAGAAAATTATAATCATCAGATTGACATTTTCACAAACTGTTGTTTAAACCAATATGAGAAATATACCCTGTGCATTGTAGCTTGCTGAATTCATGAACTGTTTTATAAAATCATAACACATTTGTTCCATGATAGTATGTTTGATGAATAGTAATTATCATATTGTCTTGATTTGCTCTGGGACTGATAATGGGATATACTGACTTTTCAAAGTGGATGTCTCTTGGAAGTTCACTCTAAGTTTCTAGAATGATAAGATATTTAGAGATTAAACTAGTTTTCTAGGCAGTCTTCTGATTTGCCCGATGTCTAAGAATCTAATAGCAAAAGACTTAAACCTTACTCACTACTGGGCTCCAGACCTAAACAGATTTATCTGATTGTCAGAGACTTAGGAGTGAACAACAAACCTAAGACTTCAAGGACTGTCTGTAAGACCCTGGGAGAAAATCACTGCCAACAAGAAGGCATGTGGTGAAGTCTTGCTTAGAAAGAGCTTGGCTATATGAAGGGGACAGAAAATCTAAATCAGAAGCTACCTGACTCTCTGCAAATATCTATGCATTCCATGGAGGAGAAAGCCCTACTGAAGATAAGGAACTCTGTTATCCCAAGTCCCATACACACTGAAGGTACCCCATTTGTGATAGCTCTGAAATGACACCCAGTGATACCAGCCTGCTGGCATACATGCCCTTGTGTAATCTCAAATTAAACTCTGGCTGGAACTGGTTACTTGTTTCTAATGAATATAAATGACAATGAGATGTCAGTTTTGAGATTAAGCCGTAAGGACTGTGACTCTCTGTGCCAGTTCTCTACCTCTGTCTCCTCCCCCCAACCCCCAACCAGCTTGTTGTCCTCACATTCTTGTTCTGATGAGGTTAATTATGCTGTGAACTATCCTGTGAAGAGACCAAAGTTAAGAAGGAACTGAGGCCTTACACCAGCCAAGAGCCAGCAAAGGACTGAAATCTGCCAACAATGATGTGAGCAGGCTTAGAAGTCAATCCTTCTCCAATCCAGCTTTTGGATCACACCACAAATCCAAATGCCTTCATGGCTTGATAAGAGGCCCTGAAGCAGAGAATTTAGCTAAGCCTGCATGGATTCCTAACCTACAGAAACTGTGAGATGGTAACTGTGTGTTATTTTAAGCAATTAAGTTTTAGGGGAATTTATTGTTGAGCCACAGACAGTTAACACATGATCACAAAAGCACAGATCCAGGAAGAAAAAAATATTTTCCCATTAGACAGAGAGAATAAAGAATTTGAACCTGGAATGGGTTTCAAGGGGGGTGACAACAGCGAGTGAAAAGAAGCTCTAAGGATATAAAAGATCACACACAGGTAGGCACACAGTTCTTGACAACCTGAGCCGAGTATAAGCAGCATACTGATACGTTCCCAGGAGGATGGTGAAAGTACCTCCCCCCCTTTCCCCACCCCAAAAATATAACTGTAGAAACAATGGCCTGTGGAAAACAGCTGCCTACATAGATTAACCACCTACAAAGATTAACTGCCCTCTGTATGTCAATTCCTGGTGCAACAAATGCTCCAGCGTGGGACTTGATCCCCTCCCCTGAATTGTGTAACCTTCCCTTCCTTTTTATTGTTCCCGCCACAAACTCCTGCCCCTAATTCTTTATGAGCCTAACATTTCCTTGCAGTCACTGCTGGTGCCATATTGAGCTCAGCCCACCCCTTTCAAAGCCCTTAATAAATTTCTCTTACTTCACCAACTTGGACTTGCACATTCCTCCCTTGGCAAACCTAACACATACTTTGACTAAGAGTCAGGTCCTTAGCCATGGGAATCTAGGGGCAGCCTGTGCCACCTGAGCTGCAGATCTCCAGATACAACCAGTGGCTCTGATTTTATATGAAGCACATCTCTCCCAGATACTTCCACTTTCCCCCCTACCAAACACATATCTGAAGAAGGGGCGTGTTCGCGATCCTCCCATTTGAAAGATGTGACCTATTGATCTGTGACAAAATGCCATCTCACTTCTACGGTTCTCTATTTCTTTCCATCTTCATCACTACCTCACTAGTCCTGCCAGGACTATTATAAAAGCATTGCACTCTCTCCTGCCTGGACTATTACAAAAGCCTTCTAATTAGACTTGCTCTTTATCCTGCTTTAATTCATTTCACATAAAATTCTGTAGGTAACAGGGACATTTTAAATAATAAACGGGACTAGGTATTTTATACTTTAAATACTTCAATGGCTTTCCATTGCATATTATACATATATTTTTGCATATTGCTTTGCATATTATATATGTAAAAGAAGCCCTGAACATCTGACCATTATTTATCTTATTAGCTTCATCTTATATACAACTTTGTTATTATCTGCTTATTTCTCATGTATTTTTAAATGTCACAACCTCACTAATCACCAAGACTAGGTCAGTCCCCATATTATACAGGGTATTTTCTGTCATTTTTGATAACAGTTATTTTATAACATATTTGTAAATGAATATCATTTATTTAATTAGTGGCTTATTTCATCCATTAGACATCTATTTTAATTATTTCCTCATTCATTAGAATTTGAGGTTTATGAGGGCCAAAATCATATATATCTTGTTTACTCCTATATTCTCAGTACCTAACATAGTACAGGTTCATGGTAGGTACTGAGAAAATATTTGGCGAATGAATAGATAAATGGAACTGAGTGATATAAATATCTCCTCCTTTATCCCAGATTTCATTAAATAACATCCAGAATTACCCAAACTAGAAACCCAAGACTCTACCCAAGAAGCCTCAGGCTTTTTCAATGCCCACCCTCCCCAACCTGGCCACTCACTCACTAAGCTCTCAAGTTTTGCCTCACAAACACCTCCTCTCCATCCCTACCAGCACTGCTATCTCAAAGGAAAAGAGCAACTTAACGGACTCCTATAATCTTTTTAATTTCAAAAGAAATTATGACTTTAATGTCCTTTATTTCCTATTTATACAAATTTTAAGTGTTTTATAATTAATATATTTAGTTAAGTGTGCTTACAATTTACAAGTTTAATGCCTTTAATACATTCACACATTTGTGGAAACCATACTGACTTTAATCCTGTTTTTACAGATAAGAAAAATGAAACAATGAGTAACTTCTCAAGCCTCCATGACTTAAAAGTGAAAGCTACTAGTAGAATGTAAATGCATGAGTGGGTTTGGAACTAACGGAAATAGTGGAGCTGGTGAGATTAGAACTCAAAATTCTGGTTCCATATTCCATACTCTTAAAGCTGTATTTTCCTGCAGTCACTAAAATTAACCCTTCACATATTTGGAATAGTTATCTTTCTGAAACACAGATGCAGTTCTGCCATACTCTCATCCTTACTCCCAGACCCTTTCCACTGACCATGGGACAAAATCTAAGTTCTTCATTGTGACACACAGGACTTTGCATACCCTGGTGTCTTCCCAAATGCCTGTGCCCCTCTTTTGCCACTGCTGGTTTTTATATTGCCCTTGAAGTTTACCCAGTTGGTCACAAATTCCCACATATACTATGTCCTTCCAGGCCTCTGTACATTTGTTTATACCATTCTCTTCTCCCGAAGAGTTTCTCTCATTTATTTTTTTGCCTTTTCGGACAGCTCCTGAGGCGTATGGAAGTTCCCAGGCTAGGGGTAGAATCAGAGTTACAGCTGCTGACCTATGCCACAGCCACAGCAACACAGGATCCAAGCTGCATCTGCAAGCTACACCACAGCTCAGGGGTAATGCCAGATCCTTAATACACTGAGCAAGGCCAGGCATCAAATCCGCATCCTCATGGATAGTAGTCGGTTTTGTTACCACTGAGCCACAATGGGAACTCTGACTTTCCCTCATTTCTAAACTAATATGCTTGGATAAATGTCAATCATCCTTCAAGATTAAGGCACTTTTTCCACTGGCAGGTGTCTTTCCCCTTTCTTCCATTATTTTGTTTCTCTATGATCTTGAAGGCTTTTTTTTTTTCCTTATGTGTTCCCAATGGACTGTAAACACTTGAAAGCAAGAACTGTATCTCATATTTTGACTTTCAATGGCAATCATAGTGATTGGCACATGGTAGGCACTCAAAAAGCAATTATCAAAGAGCACTAAGAGGGGATGGATAGGAAGCAGGAAGAAAACAAATCTCTATTGATTTAGACCAAACTCTGTAATAGACATTTCAAACTTGTCACTTCATCCAGTACGTATATAAAATCTAACGTATGTGCTGTGAACAGTTCTATTTTACAGGTAAAGAAAGAAATGTTCATTGAAATTAAAAAGCTTGCCCAGGTTTTCTTTTTTAGCAGAGTTCAAATGTAGTTTTTGACTCCATAAAATAGAGTACCTCCCCTGGTATTGTAATCTAGCTTTCCTGGAAAAAAATTATTTTTATAAAAATAGCTACCATTTATTGTATGATTATCATGTCCAACATATTTCACCAAGCACATTTTTTTCATTCATTTAGATTCATTCCAATGAGTGTTTATTATGCACATGCTATATCAGGCAATATTTTAGCGACTGGTGATATTAAGAGTAAATAAAACAGACAAAAAATCCCTGCCTTCCTTGGAATTTCCTTTCAAGAAGAAAAGGAGAGGAATTCCCATCATGGATCAGTGGCTAATGAATCTGACTAGGAACCATGAGGTTGCTGGTTTGATCCCTGGCCTTGCTCAGTGGGTTAAGGATCCGGCATTGCTGTGAGCTGTGGTGTAGGTTGCAGACGTGGCTTGGATCCCGCATTGCTGTGACTCTGGAGTAGGCCAGCAGCTACAGCTCTGATTAGAACCCTAGCCTAGGAACCTCCATGTGCCGTGGGAGCAGCCCAAGAAAATGGCAAAAAGACAAAAAAAGAAGAAAAGGAGAAAGACATCAATACATTCATAAGATAGATCTCTTGGTTAACGAGTACTGTGGAGAAAGATGGTATGTTAATGGGCATGGGGTTGGCAGGGGGGAGAGTGGGAGTGTTACATTTGTAAATAGCATAGTAAGGAAGCTTTCACTCTGGGGACAATTTGAGTTGGAACCACAAAAAAAAAAAAGGATTCTGTGCCTGGCAAATATAGCCAGTAAAAAAATGTCACAGGAATGGGAGAATGGGAGGGGATGTCAGCTGATGATGAGGTCTGAAAAGTAGGGACTGGGTTTGGAGATACAGAGAGGGTGGAGCGCTGGATGGACCTCTGACTTTGACATTTACTCCCATGCATCATAAAATTATTGAGCAGAGATGTAACACAACCTGACATGTTTTGAAAAGATCACTCTGTCTATTGCATTGAGGAAATACAACAAGGGATCAAGGCTTAAAATAGGGAGACCAGTTAGGAAGATTTTTCAATAATTTATGTAAAACATTGGGGTGGCTGAGATGTCAATAGAGGTAATCAGTGTGGTGAAATTTGTAATATATTTCAAATAGAAAACAGAATTTGCTATGAATTAGATGTTTGTGAGACAAGAAAGTGTTAAGTTTAAAATAACATTGTGGTTCTTGATTCAATGTATTAAATGGACACGTACAAAAATCCAATAAAATTCAGTAAATGTGAAAATATTTAATCTACTTTTGTCATTATTTCTTTATAGTAATTCAATTTTAATATCTCTGTATTATGTAAGGAAAAGTCTATTTTAGCATATGATTATGTAATTGATAAAAACTGCTATTTCAAAAAATTTCAAAAATATTGCTGTTTCAAAACATTTTAAATGGTTATGACATTCTAATTTTTTTAAATTTATTTACTTATATATTGGTACTTACTGAATTTGGCAAAACTCTAATCTATCTCAAATAATTTGCAACTGAGAAGATTTTTTTTTCACTATTTTATTCCATTGCTAACGAGAAATCAAATAACAAGCAGTAGGAAGCAATCACAATGCCTCTAACATGTTTCTTGGGAGGCTGTAGTTACTTTCACGGCCTATGAAAGGCAAGACTTGTCATGTTTATTGCCTGAAAAGACCTTGAGCTCTTTTTATTCACTGTGCATATATAAAATTAGAATTTTAACTGAGGCTATTGAGTAGTGATATAAAAATAATCATCAAGGGCACCACCATTTTTTTGAAATTTAAGTGTCTTTGTGTGACAATAAAAGTGATATAATAGAGCAGAAGAAATGAAAGAATGGAAAGCACAGTGAATGCAGGAGTAAAAAGGTGGCATTAAGATCAGAGAAGTAAAGGAAATATGCTTTTTCTTTTGGGCAGTGTGAATACCTGAAAAAGAACTCAAATAGACCAACAGTCAATGGCATTGCTTCCTTGGTTATGCTTATTAGGTGATTCTAGTTTAGATTCTAACTGAGCGGCAGGCATTGCAAGGGAAGAAATGTCAGCAGAATATAATACTATTGATCTGACATTTACTCATGATATTATCTTCCAACAATCTTTGCTGAAGAATCCTATTATTACCTTTATTTCTCCACAATGCACAGAAAAATAAACTCAGTTCATCTCGAACATTAGAAATGCTAAAGGAATTTGGCATTAACTTGCATTGCTGTTTCAACCCTCCTATTTGTAAGTGTTAGTTGGGTAAGACAATAGGAGAGATGATGACTATAAATGGAATTGATTATTTCTCCAGAGAGAAAAGAAGAGAGAATGGGTAGATAATTATAAATTATAGATTCTCTGAGCTTGGTAGTCAACATCTGGCAACACATAAAATGCATTTGAAAGTTCAATGACAGTTGTCAGTATTGGATAGTCATTTGTTAAATGATGTGAAAGATTCAGTATTTAACAAGTATAAGATGGCAAAAAAATAATGACTTGAAAAAGAAAAATATATTAATAGTCAACTGAAAGCTGCCTTGTCAAATAGTCCCTTTGGGAGAATGTAGAGTAATGGAATGCATGTTATCACTGATAAAAATCTGGGGAGCTGCCATTTTGGAATTGTCCTGAGGATTAGTTTCTAAACTACCCAAGAAAATGAAGAAGAATAGAAAATTCAAACTGAAGGATTACCAAAGGAAATGAAACAGAAGAATGAAAGCAGCTAAAGCAAATATTTTCAAGAGTGGTTTTATGATAAAGTATGAATTGTCAACATCACTCTTTATTTCATTCTTCTTTCACCCCCCACCCCCCACCACCCCTACAGACCAGCATGCCGCAGATCAGGAAACAAGAGGAATAACAGATTCTTGCTAAAATTAAATAATTATTGAAATTATATGTACAAAAGTATGGAGAACATATTCAACTCAAAAAGTCAACTAAGGGCTTTTCCATTGTTAAGACTGACCAAATCTCAATAAACACTCCTATATGCTCAGTTCCACCATAATGACACTCAAAGAATTACATACACAGGATGACCAATAACTTTACTGTTTCTCTTTTAAATGAAGCCATGTAAAATAAACAGTTTTTAAATTAGATTATCACCCAAAGAATTTGAATAGAGGCAAACTTTCAGTGACTTTTGAAAGAAGTACATTTCATCCTTAATAAGAAAAATATCTTCATTTGCATTCTTCCCTTGATATATTCTGCACTATATGACAACTACTGTAGCTTGATACATAACAGTTTATAAATGTCAGTTATTTTCTGATCTATTTAATCATCAACACAACTTAGTAGCTTGAGATAGGATTTTTCCAAATTCTCCTTGGTTTCTGTGTTGGGAGTACACAAAATTTCCATTTCAACTTCATAACTTCAGAGATAATAAAAAATGAGGAGCCCAATTAGCATGTGTGCACACACACAGAGTAAAGAAATACATACTAGAAAGATTACTCCAAAGGTGAGAAGAATTGAACCAGTTGTTTTACCTTGGATCATAAGCAGTTCAGAGTGATAGAGGTGTTAGCCTTAGGGTTATGGTGCATCAAAACTTTCTGAGTAGGCAGGGATGTATTTTTAACTGGGGGGACAGGGTGGGGGGGGAGGACAAGCTTGATTAACTCCATTTGGAACCAGAAAACAGCCCTGGCAGGTGTTTTACTGCATTAAGCATATGGGCCTCAAAATGTTGATGACACCCCTACGGCTTAAGTCAGCCTATTAATAACACCTGACAGATGGGTCAAAAGCTTATGCTATTTAGCCTTATTGTGACATTTTGCCTCATCAGGATACCACCAGTGATTATTCAACCTTGAGAGCTGCGATCTTGTAGTCTTTTGAAATTATGACTACTCAACAGAGTAAAACAACCCATAAATTCTAGCCAGAAAACTTTATAAGGTTGTTTATATGCTGTAACTGAGTTTACTGGCCCAAGAAGTCAAATCCTTCTAAGTGTGAAGCAAAATCAGCCTTTAGAGTAGATGGAATGGTTGGATCTACAATGTTATGATTTAAGGGTCTTGGCAGGGAATGCCTCTCAATACAAATCCTCCCAAAGAGGGTAACACCCATTTACTCTCATTTGCTAAAGCATAATCCAAAAAATCTTCACAACTAGGTCAGACATACAGAGGAGAAGTTTAAGGAGATTAAGGAGGAGGTCACCTAAGAAAAGGAGCACATGAAGGGGAGTAAAGAATCCATAATAGAAAGATGATTGGTACTACTAATTGTGAAATCTAATTTTTATCTGGGGCTCACTGTGTGAACTTTTATGGACTGCACATTAATGCATCCATTTACTTTCACAGTCAAAGATTACTAAAGTCTAGGGATTGAATGCATAACACCATTGCTGAGAGGTAGATCTGACAAGAGAATCAAACACCAAGTGAACCAAGAAAAGTATCCAAAGTCAACATCCATCCCTTATAAGAGACACTGGAGCAGAGAAGCTCAGGAAAAGACAGAGGAGTATGTTGTCTGGAGTATAAATATATTCCTCTTTTTATGGATCAATAGCCCAGAAGTTTATTTGCTGCATTCCACAAACATAAAGTAATATCAAATCTTACTCAAAGAAAACAAAATGAAAAATCACTCCTAGATTCTTCCTTCTTCCTTTGCTTCCTCCTTTCTTTCCCCTTTTTTCTTTTCTTTTTCCTTTCCTTTCTTCCCTTCTTTTTCCTTCCTCTTCTCTATTATCTATCCATCCATATATTGATTTAACAGTCTCGATCTATTTCTTTATTTTTATTGGTGTTATATCTCAATCTTCTCTAAGTGAATATAGATCATTTGATAGTGAATCTTCTGGGCAGGCAGAAGAAGGGCCAGAGAAATCTGATGTGGAGACCAACAGTTATTTTGAGGATGTCATTAAAAGCTGCAAGCGTGATGCTGCCAAGCATTCTTTAAACATTCCAGACCTGATAAGATACAGGATAAGCATCTGGGTGTTTCCTATTACAGGAATAAAAGCAATAAAATATGAATTTTATGACAATATTTTGGTGCTCTGGATAGACTCCCTGCCAGAATTTTTCCTGAAGGGGCTTTCTGAAATGAGTTTTGAAGACTTCAAAATCTTGGAACACCCTGACCATTAAGGTAGAGGAATAAAGCCAACACTAACATGACTGAAGTTTGGGGAAGAAAGCAATTTTTCTTTCTCAAAAAGTTGAAAGCTGTACTGGAGTCCACAGAGTCTACAACTGACTACACAGTTGTAGCTATGGACTGGGGCAAAGCAATAGGAGAGGGGCCTCCTGTCAGAGAAGGGTGTGTGTTTCATGTCCTTGGCACAATACCCAGGACACTGACCACTGAAACAGTCAGCACTTTTCACTGAAACCTGGAGTTGTTTTTGTGTGAGTGTGTATGCATGCAAGGGAATGTTTTCTCTATATCCTTAGTGAAATGGGAAATAAGTGTAAGTGATGCTATTCAGCCCTAAATCCATAGTTGAAATTTATTCTTATCACCAGGTGAGTTAGGCAGGGAAAGTTTAGTTAAATTTACGTCCATTTTTGTGTAGAAGTAAGTTTTAAAATATATCATTTACTTTAATAACTATAACATACGTATACAAAACTGGTTTAAATTTTAAATGAGACATGGGACCTGTAATAAGAAAAAAACATGTAGAAGTCATTAAAAAAAGAACTTACATGGCAAAACTTCTAACAAAGGTATGCATTATAATTGTTTTTGTTGTTTTTTAGAATATTTACTAACATTTTGGCAGTCAAGCATCTTTTCCTTTTTTAATTATTTTTTTTCTTTTTTGGCCGCCTTGTGGTATGTAGAGTTCCCAAGCCAGGGATCAGATCTGAGCCTCACTTGAGACCTATGCCATAGCTGCAGTAATGCTGGATCCTTTAACCAACCCACTGTTTGGGGCTGGGGATTGAACCTGTGCTCAGTGCTCCAGAGACACCACAATGGGAACGACTCAAGCATCTTTTCTGCTCCAGTAGCATCTGCTCCCCAGATGTAGTAAAACTGACCTACTATGAATCTGTGAATCTGAGGGAGAAATGTGCTCTCATTGATAGGTTTTGAGAACTCAGTGAAAAAAAAACCAAACAAACATGTTCACCTATACTAATAGTAATTCTGGAGAGACACAGAATTTGAAATACCAGGTACTCTTAATAGCACCAATATTTTTTCCCCTCTGGTGATTAAAAAGAGAAAGTACACTCCCCTCTCCTACTCCTGAACCAAAGGTGCTGCAGAGTAATTATTTCTTATTTCATTCTTTGATTTGTATTTTACCTGATGCCATTTATTTATCCAATTTGAAAAAACCGAGCACTTAAATAACGGGATGGTATTTGAAACGATTTTAATCACTTCTATCATTTTCTCTAACCTTTAAAAGACATCAATATTTTCTTACTCCTATTTGCAGAATGACGGGGGTTATGTAACATTGATCATTTCCTCTTATAAATATTTTAAAATGAAATGCTAGTGTGAAAATGCAAGTTTTGAATGTAACTAAAGCTTCAGCAAAGAAAAAAACATGGTGAGGAAAGGCGAGATCAGCAAGAGAAATGTTTGCCAGCTCCTGGTGAAATAGAGCTTCTTTAAAAAGAAAGGATGGTACACTATGAGGAGAAACAAATGCTTTAAACACGATGCCTCAAAGTCCTCACAGGGAAACTGAGTAGAACCCTGTGGGGCCCTCTTGGGTACAAAAGTCTTTCTCTGTCCCCTGTTTCTTGTTTGTAGGAAAAAGGCTTCGCCCTCCTAGTTCTTCCCTGAGTTCCAAAGGGTAGTTTCAAACAGCTGCTAATGAGGGAAGAGAGAGAAGGCAGAGACAAAGGAAAGGCAGCCAGAAAACAATAGTGCAGTGACAGGGCCGGGTCCTGCTTCTTCCTGGGGGGAGGTATAGCAAACTGATACAGATCTCTGCATTCTGCAGGACCTGGGGCTCCCACCCTGGTGAGGGATGGTAACTTCAGACTGAGTACAAGCACTAGACCCCAGACTGGTTGGAACCAGAAGGCAGATGACTGAGATTCCTGGAGCACCACCCTGTTACCTCCCTACCAACTAATCAGAAGATAGCCACACACCCTGCACACCGCTGCTCACCCCCCGCAAATACATGCAAATTTGCCTTTAAAAACTCTTCCCTGAGATCTTTCAGGGAGTTCAGGTCTTTTGAGTACAAGCTGCCAATTCTCCTTGAGTGGTCCTGCAATAAACCTTTCTTTGCTCCAAACTCTGTTTCCATGTGTTTGGCCTCACTTTGCATCAGGCACAGGAACTTAGGTTTGACAACAATACTGTCTGGTAAGCACAAATTTCTGGGTGTCAGGATGTGCTATACGGTAGAGACTTGTAGGAGCAGGTGCAGGGGCTAGTCGGGACAGTTGTCAATTTAGGTGGGCCTATCACCACTGGAGATGTTAGAAGCCACACATAAGGCTTCCTTCCTCCCTGCTCTGTTATGAACATCTAGCAGGAAGAGCATGTCTTTCCCACCAACATCCCTGTAATGAATTTGATTATTTATTTGGAGAGTATAGTGTATTCCATTTCTTTGGAAGGTTGGGGCACCAAGCATATGGCAAATATAGCTTATCTTTTCCAAGAAAAATTGAGACCATTTCAAGACCCATTTGCTCTAAAGTAAGTTCAGGAAAACTGGACATTGTTATTGAGCTGTGATGCTCACAGCTGATGACGATATGTGAAAGGGAAAATTTGAAGCCACCACCAGTACCCACTTTTTATCACCTCATGACCTTAGTTATTGTGTAGGATGTCCCATGTGGTGATGCAGAATAAGGGCTTGGAGAATGTAAGATGCTAGAGAATCACTGGGATGAGGAATGAACAGATCAAGACTAGGTAGAAAATGAAGAGAGATTTGGAGAAAGGCGTGCGTGTACTGGAGCCAGTGATGAGAATGTGAGTATGGAATCCCCTGTGAGTTTGGAGGTAAGGAACTGTGGGAGAGCCAACCCATCAAGCTGTTCAGTTCATGTATTTTAGAGTTTCTTGAGAAGCAGCAGTTCTGAATATTCCTTGCAAGCATCCTATCCCACCCCCACCAGTATCAGGAAGGAAAACACCAGGACTAATTCATTTATTCCCTTTGTCCCACATCTTTATGCTTTTCCCCCAAGAAAGAAGGCTGGCTCTCTTCCCCCAAACCATCAGCCTTTGCTTTAAATACCCCTATTTTAAGAAACATTCCCTAACCATTCTATTTAAAATAGCATCCCACACACCAATTAC
Source organism: Phacochoerus africanus (assembly GCF_016906955.1). Taxonomy (NCBI): domain Eukaryota; kingdom Metazoa; phylum Chordata; class Mammalia; order Artiodactyla; family Suidae; genus Phacochoerus; species Phacochoerus africanus. The sequence goes on along the minus strand of NC_062546.1, from coordinate 75,955,419 downwards.
ACCTCTCTCTCCAGCTTCATCCTTTCTCCCCCACAAAACTGATTATCATCTAACACAGATAATTATTCATTTAATTATTTCTTGCCCATTCCAACCATGTTAAACTCCAAGAGAATAAGGATTCTCACCTATTTTCCTTTCTGCTATACCTTCAGTTCTTAGAACCATATTTGTCACATAGCAGGTAATCAAAAGACACTAGTTGTACAGATAATCTTTGCTGATTAATTTTTGGCCCAAGGATTACAGATTTCTGGAAAATTGTTGAAATTAAAACGAGCCTAAAATGGCTTGGAGAAGCATTCACCATGTTTTCAGATGGCTAGGAAGGGTTCTGTCCTACAGAAGGACTACTTAGAGGTGTTCATGGTGGAGATGAAGTTGAAGGTGCAGGGTAAGAGATTCCATGAGTTTGGGAAGCAATAGAAGGGTTGTTCTGGTCCAGTGTCTACAAGGCTTTACTGGTGAGGAAGCAAAGCCAAACTTGCAGATCTGGACTGGAACATCCTGTCAGTAGTGTGGATCATCCTTATTGCTCAATTATATTTCAGCAGGAAATGCATTTTACCCTGGACACTTGCCATGGGATTCCAGATGCCTACTATAAGCAAAACTCATGTTGCTCTGAAATGATTTAGATTCATATTTAAAACTTTGGAAAATATTATATAATAAAAAAATCATTTTCCTGTCTTTATTTGATCTTACTCCCCTGAAAAGAAAATGCACTCTTATTATCAGTAAGCATAGTAGTAAAGAAATCTCCTCAGGTGGAGTTTATCCCCACCTCCCCAGTTATTGCTAGCTCAGCTCCCAGACACCCTCTGGCCACATACTGGTATCAGTTTCTGTGGCCAGAAAGTACATAAAAAGTTTTGAATACAATGGGTTTCTTAGTTGATGAAGGAGGAATTAAGACACTTGCCTTCTCAGGTGGGGCCTTCAGTGTGCATTTACGCTTGAGTACTACATCTGCTTTCTTAATTCATTTGTGTTTGTTCAATTATTTACCTGAATTTCAGACTTTGGTTTCCCTGAAATTCTAATTCAACTGGTTAGTATAGTACAAAACTCCCACGCAATTTTTATCTATAAACACAATAGGGAATACTTCCTTTTGTTCTACATTGAGTACTTCTCTGTATTGTAAGTTGGATATATTTACTCTCTTATATTCTCTCATTAGAAATTGAGAGGGTGGGTCCTGTTTTATTGAGCAGCATGCTACCTAGGAACCTTGTGAATAACTGGAATGTATTTAACCATGGGTTGTAAGCATGTTTTTGCTGCAAATTATAAACAACTACCCTTAGTTCTTAGTGCCAAAATTCACTGAAAAATCTTAATCAAACCTTCACCATTTCATATGTATTATTCTAAGTTGCAGATTTAGAGAGGACAGGAATTGCTACTCTTTGTTCAGTCAGTGTTTCTAAAGCACTAGCATCTCATGTGATGCCTTCTAGAACTGAATAAATATTTATTTAAGAAAACCATAAATTGGGAGATAATGATCTCTATTAATCAATGGGGAAGGTGATGGGGAATTTACAGCTGCAGTTCAGGGAGAGTGAAACACTAAATTGTGTGTTTTGATGAGATCAGTGTTATAACCATTCAGTAACATCATCAGATCAGAACATGTGTGTTTGTTTTTCGTGCATGTGTGCAGGTAGACAAGTATGTGACCACTTTTAGGCAAATATAGGAGAGAGAGGTTGTTTAGTTTTGAATGTCACGATGTTTGCTGTTAGAAAGATTCAATAATTTACTCTTCCTGGCTTTGCTCTTTTTATTTCACTACTCCCATAACTCTTTCTGCTCTTAGGCAGCAGACGATAATACCATACTTTTCTTCGTTGGTAAGATTTTCCACTCTCACTTCACTAATAGGAAGGAGACAAAAATATAAATTCAGAATTTACATATGAAATGGCCAAAATTTTTCTCCTTTTCAAAAATATTCATATTTTGTAGCTTTCACTCTCACTTATGATAAGATATATTTTGATATTCATTGATCCTTAGACATTTAAAAGACATTAGAAATGGTTTCAATTTAATTTCTGCTAAGTAGTAAGTAATCCCATTAGATGTTTCTTTTAAAATATGCTTTCTTATGTTTGAGAAAGGCCATAGTGTCTAACCTTCTTTAAAGATTAGGAATATGCATTCACAAGTTTGCAAAAAGTGTTATAAATGATGGTTTTTCTTGTCATTGAAACTGATATTTCTACATATTATTTGAATGTGAAAACTTTCTTTTTAACATTTAAAATGTATTAACATCCCTTTGGGAAAGCTCTTAAACCTAATTTACTTTAATGAGAAGGAAAGTGAGCCCCCCTGGAGGAGAAGCACTGAAGGCAATAAACTGAGTTCTAATGTGCAGCCTGGTCTGTGGAGCCTCAGGTCTGGCTTCTCACTACACCACACTACTATTTATCCATAATTCAACTCAATTCTATAGCAGAGAGACAAGTTTTTTTCTCTGCAAATAATAATTCCTGGTTCATTTCCAAGAGTGGGATATGAATTCAGCATAAAATGAACCACAAATATATAAAGGAAAAAACAATCAATATTCCTCTCCTTATAATGTTCTAAGACTATAAATTTTAAACCACAAGAGAAAATAGAAACTAAATCTTTAAGAGGTTAAAAGTATGAACCCTAAAAACATTTTGGTTATTGCTGATATTTTTATTCTTTGGCATCTCAATGCCAGCCTATCCTTAATACTAAAAATAACAGAAATAAGAAAGTAAGAGGAAACTAAACTCCTCTATATATGTAAGAAATTTCTCTGAGGCACAACCCTGAGAGATCTGCATTCAGAAAAAATTAGCAGAAACACTTATAACTGAGTATCAGGTACTGACAGGATGGTCAAAGAGACCGTATTTAATGCCTATGAGAAAGTCTCTGAAAAAAAAATTGGTGGTCGAGAACATTTATGCGGGCTTAAAGGAATATCACTTTGATTAGTTGACTGTATTTGAGATATACAGTCTTAGCATCACCTGTTATTAAGTCTATCAATGAATACATACATATTCGTCTCTAGGTGTTTTTGAGTAGGAAAATGTTGACTTTCAGTGGAAGAAGGACTAAACAAATTGCAGCAAATACATAGAATGCAATATTACGGAGGTAAAAAAAAAAAAAACAGAATGAAGTACTGATACATGTTACAATGTGGATGAACCTCCAAAATATTATCCTAAATGAAAGAAGCTAGACACACAAAAACAGTTAAATCCACAGGGACAGACTGCACATTGATGCATGACAGCTACTGGGGAAGGAAAAAATGGGGAGAGACTGGTTAAGTTAATGGCTATGGGTTCCCTTTTGGGTTATGAGGCTGTTTTGGAACTTGAAAGTGGTGGAGGTTGCACAATATTGTGGATGTACTAAATGTCTCTGGATTGTTCACTTTAAAATGACTAATTTTATATTATGTGTATTTTACCTCAGCTTTTTTTTTTTAAAGATTTGAGTTAAGCATCTGGTCTCTTAGAGTTTTGTTCCAAACATAGTCTCTAACTTTAGGCTGGAAATAACCTCAGACCTCTTTTTTGTTGTTTGATGTTAAAATTGCATGCTTTTCTTGGCATCTCTTTCTCTTTCCTGATTCATAATCAACACGTCCAGCTTGCACAGAAAGGTCTCCTTTCTGTGGAGAAAAATTAACGGAGTGCATTATTTTAAGAACATTGCACAAACCAAGTTGAAATGCAAAGTATGCACATTCCGCACTCTCTGGCATTGCTCACTTACATTTAACCCTATCCAGAAATGGTAACACAGTAGCGTCAGGAACTCTAGAGGAGGACACACAGGTAAGAAGCAGCCCTGCCTCAGGAACTTTTGGAAACATGAGAGGAGGGTGGTGGGTGTTAGCTGTGAAGGGTAAAAGGAAGATTCTTCTGGCTGGTGAGGAAAGAGGAAACCAGGACTTAGAGGTTATGAGGAAATAGGTAAATAGTTTGCCCAGTATAAACTCCATGATGAATTAGCAAAAATTTGTTCCTTAGGAAAAATGCATTTCAACTTTCAAAGTTTTATATAAATTTTTTAGAACACAACTATTCAAAATCTATGGTACGCCACAAAAGCAGTTCTTAGAGGGAAGTTCATAGCAATACAGGCCTTCCTGAAAAAGAAGAAAAATCTTGGGAGTTCTCATTGTACCTCAGCAGTAGTGAACCCCACTAGTATCCATTAGGAAGCAGGTTTGATCCCTGGCCTCACTCAGTGTGTTAAGGATATGGTGTTGGTATGAGCTGTGGTGTAGACCACAGGTGCAGCTCAGATCTGGCATTGCTGTGGCTCTGGTGTAGGCTGGCAGCTATAACTCTGATTTGACCCCTAGCCTGGGAATTTCCATATTCCGTGGGTGCAGCCCTAAAAAACAAAACAAACCAAAAAAAGAAAAATCTCAAATCAACAACCTAAAACAATTAGAAAAAGAAGAACAAACAAAACCTAAAGTCATCAGAAGGAAAAAAAAATCATAGAGATCAGAGGAAATCAATAAAATAGAAATTTAAAAAATAGAAAAAAATATAAAAAAACGAAGGGTAAACAAAATTGATAAAACTTTGGCCAGACTCACCAAAAGGAAGAGAGAAAGAACTCAAATAAAATAAGAAATGGAAAAAGAGATATCTCAAAGGATACTGCAGAAACACAAAGAACCATAAGAGAACACTATAAATAACTTGTTTTTAGTTGCTATTATTGTTTTGAAACTAAAAACAACTCAATTTATGGCATCATCATCATTTATCTGTGTGAGACATGTACTTGTTTTCATAATTTACAAATGTGTTTATTCACTCATACCCTTTTATCCTATTGTGCCCCATCCCACCCTCCAATGACAGCCCAGTTTGATGGACTCACCATGTACCCAAGAGAGATTTAAGGAAATCATTCCTATGGAGTTCCCTTTTCATTTTCAGATCCTTCTCCTTTGTTTTAATTTCTTTCCTGATATAATGCCCAAAGCATTTTTTTTTCTTTTTTTTTTAGCAAAACAGTGGAGGACAAGGGGAGAAGGCTCAGGTATAGGGACAGAACATTCATACATTTTGGGAGAACTACGTGCATTTTTGTTACTAGTAAATCTAATAATGGTCTTCTACAAAACCTCTCCTTCTAACATTGGAGTTTGACCACAATTGCAGTCATAGAAATAGGTAAAGCTCTCTGCCCACCCCAGGATGGGCAGCGATTCCACCCATGCTGGGCAGTTCTAATGTAGCTCCCCATCACGGCTGTAAATATGAACATGCTGGGCAGATGTTCACAAAGGGAGCTGAGGAGATGCAATTTCTAAGTTCATAAACAGATTATGCTTACAAAGTTGGTTTGTAAGTCAGCTTTTTAAAACTTAGCATGGATTTCTCCACAGAGAAAATATATAGTAGCTGTATTTCCCAAGGCCAGTGGGATCCATGGAACTTAATAAAGCCTTAGGTAATTGAGAAATAATATTAGTATTGCTGATAATATTAGGATTCCCACAAATTAGGCTTGGCAATACTTGAGAATTGCATGTGGGGGCAAGTAGATTACTCTCCTCCCTTTTCCATCTTGCTGTCTTCCTTCCTTATCATAGCAAGGTCCTTGGTAAGAAGAAATGCAATGATCCTGAAATCACTTCCCTTTTCCTAATTCCTGGGCTTCATCTTTCTGCAACCATGTTTTTTACTTCAGGAACAGAATCTAGTGCCAGTGGAACTGCTCCTCACTCTCTGTCTCATCTTATATCCTTAGCCTCCACTGAATCATATTTGCAAGTCAACATGTGTCTCTAATATTATCTGCTATTGGAAAATTACCTTCTTTAAGGCCAAATCATGTTTTACTCTTTGGGTTTCTATATGACAGAGTAATTGAGTTGTGGCCTCGTTTCTAATTTCCAACACTCCACATCCAGTTAGTTAGGAAGTCATCATGTCAATTCTACCTTAAAAAACATATTGCGAATCCAGCTACTTTTCATCTCCTCTACCCCTTCGCATGTTTAGTCCTAGCCCTCAATAGCTCATTTCTGCATATAATGGCTAAGACAATTCTTTCAAAAGGTTAATGGGCTCCAGTCATTACTCTGTTCAAAATCTTTCATAACCTTCCTGTCACAGTGAGAACAAAATTCAGTTTCCATGATCTAATCCATGCCTTCTCTTGGTGTGAACAGGCAAATATATGTGCCACTCAACCCACCTAGTAGAGTTACAGCATTTTTCTCAGCTCATTGCCACATCAGGCTTTCTGCACTAGTTACTCCCTCTTCTAAAATATTTTCCTCTTGATATTTGCATGACTCCATCCTTCACCTAATTTTTATGGCTCTTTTCATATTTTATCTCCTCAGATAGGACTTATCATAAGCCTCTTTCTCCTTCATCATTCTCTCTTATCCTACTTGCTTAGGTTTTCTTTATAGCATTTATCACTAATTGATAATAAAATTTGATTAGTTTAATATTAGTTTATTGACTAGAAAAGATCAAAGAGTTTGTTCTCTTCAATGCTCTTGCACCAGCCCCTGGAACCATTCCTGGAGCATAGAAGACAGTAGTGACAGCCCGTGAGAGCCATCACTGTGGCCATTGAGATACAAAGATTTCATTAGATTCAGTGAAAACAACATGCCACATACGGATATCCTGGGATTTTAAGTAAGTTTACTATTTAAGATGGAAAACAGCATTTGTAAAACGTAAAACAGACAGTGAAAGTGATGAAGTTTAAGAGAAAGTCCAGTGGAAAGTAAAATGATGAAAGAATATTGTTTTTTATGGGGGATGAAGAAAAGAAATAAAATCAGAAAAAAATCAAAACACAACTTATTAGACTTTAGCTAATGTTGAACTGGTACCTGAAATTATTTAAATGTGAGTAATAAAGTAAGTTAATGATTAATACATAAGAATTTCAGTAATCAATATGTTTTTAATGCTAAGAAGAGACTTTTCTCAAAGCATATCAACATACAGTGAGAAACTGTAGTTCACAGCATATTTTGTGCAGAACAACTAAAAGTATTTCCTTTCAAGTTCAAGGACATTTATTTATTTATTTATTTGCTTTTTTTAGGACTGCACCTAAGGCAAATGGAAGGTCCCAGGCTAGGGAATGAATCAGAACTGCAGCTGCCAGCCTACACTACAGCCACAGCAATGTGGGATCCAACCCGTGTCTGTGATCTATACCACAGCTCACAGCAACACCAGATCTTTAACCCACTGAGTAAGGCCAGGGATAGAACCTGCATCCTTATGGATTCTAGTCAGGTTCATTACCACTGAGCCGCAACGGGGTCTCCATTTCAGGTTCAAGGACTTTTAATTCATTCTGTTTTGATTATGACCATGGCCTCTCATAGAATGAATTAAATGAGTAAATCCAAAAGTTTTCTGTTTTCTTATGATTATTTTTAATCTGTTTGCAATGAAATTATTCGAGGGGAATTGAGAAGATTTTATAAACACTATTATTTTGGATTGGTTAGGAGTGCAATATATTTGTTTCTTTTGCTGAATATAGATAATATATTTAAATATGTTACTCAAAAGAAAATGCGTGCTTAGTAATTATGATAGTAGTGAAAATATATTTGCATGTCAAACTTTTAGAGTTTAATAAGCAATGACAACAATTCAAATAAAATTCTGAGGCAAATAATAAAAATAATGAAGAGTCTATTATATGATTATAATTATTAAGCCAACAAATGCCTAAAACCATTTTTTCCTCTCATGGCATAGAGTGAATATATATATGATTATATATATTTCTTATATATTTATTGAACACATAGGAATCACCACAAGGCATTATAGGTGACACATACACCTATCAGATTCCCTGCCTTCAGGAAATAGAAAAATCTAATATAACTATGAAGCATAGTTATAAGTTTTATTGTTTGTTACAGAGACTAAGTCTCATATAAATATTGGGCATGGGAAATCTTTAAATAAATGCTGTCATCAATTTTTTACAATTTGGGGGAGGCAACACGATCTATTCTAGTTTGCGTCAGAATGTCTGGGTTCTGGGGAGTTCCCGTCGTGGCGCAATGGTTAACGAATCCGACTAGGAACCATGAGGTTGCGGGTTCGGTCCCTGCCCTTGCTCAGTGGGTTACGATCCAGCGTTGCTGTGAGCTGTGGTGTAGGTTGCAGATGCGGCTCGGATCCCGCGTTGCTGTAGCTCTGGCGTAGGCAGGTGGCTACAGCTCCGAGTCAACCCCTAGCCTGGGAACCTCCATATGCCGTGGGAGCGGCCCAAGAAATAGCTAAAAAGACAAAAAAAAAAAAAAAAAAGAATGTCTGGGTTCTAAGCCCTTCAGAGCTTCATTGACCTCATTTCTCTAAGCCCAGGTATCCTCTTCTACAAACACATGGTGAATACGATAATTAACATAAGCTCCTTACATCATGTCCCTAGCACCTGGCATCTAGGTAGTACTGCATAAATACCACTGTCCTCTGACATGTGCACCCTGCAGTATTAATCTACCCTTCCAACTGCTTTTGGGGTGGAAATTTGTATTTGGTTTATACATATTGATAAATACTATTTTCCTAGGCAGCTAGAAGTTTCCATATAAGGAATGTTAAAAACTCAGCTCTAGTCATGCCAGGTTGATTTTTTTCTCTTTCTCTTTGGTGAACTGATGAAGAAAAACATAATCAACAGAAATATTCTGTACAAAGACCACCATACAACCTGTGGTTAGGTGCAACTCCCCAGGTTTTACTGATTCAAGTGCACATTTCTCACTGTCTTTTCTCCCCTAATACTATCATTATCTTCTAATAATAGAATTTACAAGACATTTTAAAAGACCAAAAAAAAGAGCAAGTTCCTAAGATGAAATTCGTGAATTTTCTTTTTTAAAACTTCATTAACTATGAGAAACTTACCATTGACTATGATGTTAACGGTGGCTATTCTGTTCCTCAACATGTTTATAATTCATATAGCAACTAATGATTATAAAGTATCTGATGATGACAAGCAATTATAATAATTATAGACTTTCTTTTACATGCAAAACAGCACTTGGGCCGTGTGACAATAAAATAGGGCTACAATTTAAAGTAATATTTTACATTTTTATGCAATTGAGACCTGTACTTCTGGAAAAAATGCAAAAAGGACTCATTTCTGTTGGGTTGATTTTAAATGTGTCAGTCCTATCACGCATATGATATGCCAATGATTATTTCAAGGAGGAGATCAGAATTGGTTAAGCATCAGGGATGGGCGTATGTTTGCACCTGCAAGCTTTCTGTACACATAGCAATATTCAAACTGGAATGGCCAGTATTCAGGTCTGAAATACTGGGAGATCCAAAAAGACCAGTATTTACACAGAATTAGAAAGTGCTTTACATACCACTCATATGTGGAATTGAAAACATGACACAAATGAACCTACCTACAAAACAGAAACAGACTCACAGACATAGAGAACAGATTTGTGGCTGCCAAGGGGAAGAGGGAAGGGAGTGGGATGGGTGGGGAGTTTGGGGTTAGTTAATGCAAACTTTACATTTAGAATGGGTAAACAGCAAGGTCCTACTGTACAGCACAGGGAACTATATCCAATGTCTTGGGATATAATATGATGGAAGACAGTATGAGAAAAAGAATATATGTATGCATGTATATATATATATATATTTCTATATATGTGACTGGGTCACTATGCTGTACATCAGAAATTGACACAATACTGTAAATCAGCTATACTTTAATAAATAATATAAAAATAAAAATTTAAAAAGTGCTTTCCAGATCACATTCAGGTAATTCTACATTCGTTTAACTGAAGGGATGTTTCCTAGAGAATTTAGAAATTTGTAGAGAAAACACAAGGAAATTTTTTGCTCACTTAGTAAATTCGGAGGACATTTGGTCATATATGTACTACGGTGGCATTTTTTAAGGTTATTTATGTTTTCATTTTTAACCACAAATCTCTCCTCATGACTACTAACCATATATTCCCAGATAGGAGGCTAACCCCTGCCCCAAAGAGACATGTTCTAAATGTCTTTTTCTAAGTCATTTCCTTTGTTTCTGACTTGAGATGCCCTACTTTTTATTCCAAGATTGTTTTCCATATTAGAAAAAGCTCTAGAATTCTTCCTGCATTTTTAATGTCCAGGGAATAGAGTAAAAGTACTTTCCACCTGTAACAACAGAAGTCCCTTTTTATAGGTTCTAACAGCCTTGAAAAAAAAAAAAAACCCAGAAATCCCAGACTGCTATTCTTAACAGTTTGCATCCACTCTGACTTCTCTTTTCTGATGCTCCAAATTAAATACTGTCATATCTACCATTATACTAACTACAGCTGTTTTCTGCAGGCAAGTTTCAAAGGAAAACCTTTACAGAGTAAACTTCTAGTGGCAGCTGTCACGGGCTGCACTGGGGGTATGGAGACAGGGAATGAGGAGGGCGGAGCTGGCTTTGGCAGGTGCTGAGGAGACAGCAACAGAGTTGCTCAAACCTTCACAACAGACGTTTACAACATTTGGGATAATATCTACAGTTTTGGAAGAATATATGCTGAGGAAACCTGCAGGTTATAACTTAAAGCAATTCCTCCTTATGTGATGTTGGCATGTAGTATGTCCCCCATTCAGAGGAAAGTATCATCTTTTTGACAGGAAAAGTCATTTTTCTGCAAGATATTTAATTAGTGGAGCCATTTCTCTCTAAACTCTAAGTGTGAATCACCTTCTACTAGACCAGCCAAGACTAGGATTATTAACTTTAGACAACTTAGGCAGTTTTTTTGTAATCTTAAAGCCTGATTTTTTTTTTTTTTTTTTGGTTAATATAACTTGGGAAAAGAACAGTTTATATTTGGGGAACAAATCCATATTTACTTTATGTTTCTGCAGGACCACAATATCTACCTATATTTACAGAATTTGTATGGCAGTCTATTTTAAGGTGGAGAAAAAGTTATACTAAAAAAAAGAACAGGTAAAGTGTCTACCATCTAATTGGCCGAAATCATTTAATTTCACATAAAATGTCTCTTCCTTCCCCAACCTCTTTCAATTCCCTGAAGGTTAATGCTCACTAAATAGACAAACACAAATTTTTGTTTTGTTTTGTTTTCTTTGGATTAAAGAGACAACCTCTAAAGGGCATATCACATGCATTTTCATATTCAAAAATAACACTGGCTGTGACCTTAAGAAATACCTCAGTCTAGGAATTTTCTTTGTGTTTATTCATTCGCATTCATTGCTGGTCAGATTGCTGGTATAAATACATGCAATGAGAACAGTTTAGAAGCATGTACATGCTATCTGTGTTATATATCTACATCCATAAGTATAGATATATTTATATTTTATGCTAATGTACTTACATATTTATTAAAAATATAAAATCATATCATTACCAAAAACTGATTAAAATACATTTTTTTTTCTTTTTAAAGCCACACCCGAGGCATATGGAAGTTTCCAGGCTAGGGGTCGAACTGGAGCTGCAGCTGCCGGCCTAACAACATAGCCACAGCCACATCAGATCCTAGCTGCGTCTGAGACCCATGCCAGAGCAATGCCAGATCCCCAACCCACTGAGTGAGACCAGGGATCGAACCTGCATCCTCACAGAGACTACTTGGGTTCTTAACCTGCTAAGCCACAATTGGAACTCCAAAATGAATATTTTAATATTCATTCATAACATTTTCACTTAGGTACATGTCTAAACTATAATAATAAATTTATTTTTCATGTGTGACATATTATCTGTTGGTCTTGAGGTACAATTATACCCTTCATAGGGTCCACACGATCTGGTCTCAGACTGCCTCCCTCTCAGCACTCACACCTCTTTCACTTGCTCACTCCATCTTGGCCACGCTGGCCTTCTGTGCTTGTCAGATAAACACTCACCCCCCTCTGCCTTGCTTTTGCATTTCCTGTCACTAAGCCTGGAGCATCCTTCACCTCCCATATATGTTCACATTACTCAACCCCACTAGGCTCAGATCTCTTTTCAAATGTCATTTCTACAAAGGCTTTTCCTGGCCACCTTACTTAATATAACACACCCATCAATATTTACACACCTTTCTTCCAAGTTTATTGCCTTTCTTCTTCACTGGAATGTCAGGAGATTACAGAGAAGGGAAATGAGTTTTGTCTGGTGTTGTACGCACAGCAACAGGAATAATGCCAACACACATGCATACGCTCAGTAAATATTTGCTGAATAAAAGAGAAACCAGTCCCTCAGGGTGTTGAGTACTCTGAAATATTAGCTCATTGAAGGCCCACAGGACCCTAGTCGTTGATAGAAATCCATGGGAGAGGAGCAGGGAGAAGAGGAATGCTCTGCCTATGACCCAAGTGAAAGGTTAACCACAAAGTATCTCACCCTGCTGCAGAAGTTTCCTCTCTGAGGTCACAGAGACACAGACGAGGCAGGGACTGATGGGAATTATTGACCACCTTGAGGTTTACCATTAGCTTCATGGGTGTGGAAAGAGTGAGCTCAAAATGCTTCAGCTTATCAGGTTGTATATAAAAGTTAAAAAATGTCTTTCCTGCTGTTGGGACATAGAGCCTCTACTGAAGATCTCTAAAATGTGACCTGAAACAATGCTAACATTGGGCTTCAGAGATAGGTCCAACAGAATCACATATTTACATACATCTCGCACATCTTCTGTAAGAAAGGTAAAGGCAAAATATTCTATGATAGTAGTAACTACAAACCTAAGTACAGAAACTGCTGCTTATACACAAGGACTTTGGAGAGGTATATTAGTACTTAACCCTGAGAAACAAAGAGGGAGAAACTCCAGCCAAATCTCCGTACTTGAGTGGGAAAAGGCCCTTCCGTTTTGATTGCCCACCCTTTTTTCAAAACCTGGGTACCAGTTTTCAGCGTTCCAAACAAAGACATAGGAAAATGTTCTTTGATGATAAGATTAGTAGGTATCTAACTATTTCATCATAATCCCCCTCAAAATAAAGACACATTTACTTTCGAAATGCATGAAAAGCTACCAGAGGGATATTAAAATTTTCACAGTAACTATTGTCAGGATAGAGGTTGAGTCTGCTAGGTATACACTTTGATCTTTTAATACTGTGACTTCTCATGTTCACCAGCATATTCCCCCATACCCGAAAGAGCTCTTTAATCTTTTCACCAAAGAAAAAGAACTTCCATGGTGGGGGATATTTAGATATTTCAGTGGGAATATTTAAATACTGTTCAAGCCTCTGGAATACAAGCAATACAAGTCAGCTGAAGTTAAAATAGGCTAAAAAGGAAGTAATTGGATTATAGAGAGCTGGTGTTGACAGGAGGACTGGAGAAGTAGTCTTTGAAAAATAGACAGGTTACACCTGAGGATGAGAGGCTAGACCTACATTCAAACAATGATTTAGGTGGAACTTTGTTAGGATGCTGCCAGCCACACTGTGGACCCTACCAATATTCCAAGCAGCACTGCCTCTCCCTCTGCCACCAGGAACAAATTCTGATGTGTTTCCTGCATCTCTACATTACTCCCCCAGGAGTAGTCCCTACTGGGTACATCTAATTGGCCCCGTTTCCATATTCTGGTCATGGGATATTCAGAAAAGAAATCGGGAAGTGTGTCTTTAAAGAGGACAGCTTCTTTCTGTTGAGATAGGCTGGGACCTGAGGTCATCTGCCCCTACCTGGATGTTACTTCCTAAAACAACAGCCTATCATCTGCACACACTTGCATCTTGACAATCTTAAACAATGGGAAGCTGAAACCCGCAAACTTGCAAGAACAATTGCACCCGGACAACACCTACCGAAACAGGAGGCTGATGATCTGAAACCGGACCAAAAGGAAAAAACTTTTTCAGCAGGATGCGACCCCTCGAAGGTGGTCAACGACATATTCTCAGGGACTTCCAGCTTTCGTGCTTGGCGACCTTCCTGGGATGACACTAGTAGCTGGTCCACTGCATTAGAGCTGCCTGGTGCAAAGCAAAGAAAGGACCGTGAGTGACTGGTCTACCCATCACTCCCAGGAGGCCCAGGGCTGCAACCAAACCACGCCTCCACCACCGCCTCGGCCCACAGATCCGCCCTACCCTTACCCCTATTAAGGAACAAAGCGCCAGCGGCGGGTGATCCTGCCTCGTGTTTTTACCCTCTTATGCTGAAGCATAAACCCCAATAAAGCCTTGCCTCAAACTCTCCTCTGGCCTTTGTCCCTGTCTGTTGATTAAACAGTTGCAGAGGCCTGGTTAGTAACATAATTTGTGGCCACTCCACCCCAGAGGATGGGGAGGGAGGAGTCTCTTCCAGAAGGCTGTAAGCAGCTTCTTTGATCCTGAACATTTTTGCTTTGGCATCATGGAGTTTGTTAAGTCGCCTTCATAGCTCCAGAGGTCTCATTATCCTTGTTCAGGCCATGCTTTCTCTGCTCTTTTTTCTCTTCTAGTCTTTCTACTTCTTTTTTCTTTCCCCTTCTGCTTTTCTGTCCTTTGAAAAGTGGACGATGGGGCAGCTCCAGCATCACTCCTGGCAGCTTGGAAGATGGTGCTCCCTTTGGCCCATAGCAACTCTGACAGATGGGAAGGGCTTACTCCCTGCACTAGACCTTGGTCTTGGGGCCCTCCTTGATGGCAGGTTCCTGAGAGTGATAGATATTCAACGCTCATATTGTGTACTGGCTGGAAACCCAGTTGCCAGAAACTTCTCAAAGTTTCCCCACCCCCCCCCCCTTGGTTCAACTCCCATTCCAAGGTTAAAATCCCAGTTGTGAATTAGAGCTCACTGGCACTGGTTTCCAATGCTGATCACCCCAGGGGTGGTGGATAGAGCCTCCCTCTGCTCACTCTCCTGCAAGAGGTACCAGACTGGACTGCCTGAAGAGATACCCTCTAAGGGATGGGTGAAAAGGCAGGCTCTCTCTCTCTCATTTCCTCTTTTTCTTCCTTACTCTATATCTGAACCCTCCACTCTCCATCCTGGAGGCCCCCTTTTGGGGTGACCTCTATGTTACCTCCTAATATTTTTCTGTTCTGTGCCCTCAACTGAAGGCAGGATAGCTCTGTCATCTCCTCTGCTGTCCTTCCTTCTTCCTGGTTCTGTTCCCCTGGAAACTCTCATGGTTGCCTCTGTGAAGACCATTTAGATGATACTTGAGCCTCTTCCCTCATAGACCCTGAAGTCCCAGATTTTTCTTTGCTCATCTGCCTTAACCAGCACCTGATATGTTGTTTTTCAGTCAGCAAGGAGGGAGGGGTTCAGGTTAGCTGGACTTGCACCTGGTACAAGGTTGAGGCAAGAGTGAGACTCCTCAGGCCACGAGACCTGGAGTCCCCATCAGCTCCCTCCCTGTCCTCCCTAGCTTGTTATTCATGTCTTCATTTCCTCCTTTCTCAGTTTCTGGAACCAGAAATGATCAGATAATTACATGACTGATGCAATGTCCTGGGGGACTTTGTCCTTCTCCCGGATCTTTAATCACTGCTCATTGGGAGTATAGAAATGGGAAGCACCCCCAGAATTCCTTAAGACTCCCTCTTGGGTTGCATTTTTAGTAACTAGGGACAGTTAGAGTTAGCTGGCTTAAAAAGGAACAAGCTGGGCTTTTTTGTAATATAGTTTGGCCCAATGTGCCTTGGGCAACCAGGAGCCGTGGACTCAAAATGGATAGCTTTAATTTTAACGCCATTTTACAGCCGGGCCTATTTTATAAGCTGTCTCAAAAGTGGGAAGAAAGCCTTTATTTGCAGACCTCCATAAAACTTTATCAGGAGGCCCGTCAGAGGGACACTTGTCTTGTGTGCATGGTTGATCTCTGCTTCATCCCCAAAAGATTCAGAGCCAGATTTCCTCACGGATCACCCTGTCATACCCAGCCTCTTCTGAGTGAAAAGCATCTTCCTCTCCTGGGGACCAGAACTCAGGTCCCCAGTTCTTCCCCTTCAATGTCACCTTCAGCATCTGAACCCCCACCTTACTCTATTAAACCAGAAATCTAAAAATCAGAGCTCCCAGTGCTGTCCCTAGTGGGGCTCTGATCAAGTTCAAAGTTAGTCTCCGCTTTTGTCCCACAAGGTCTCTACCCTCTCCACAAGGTAGCTGATGGGAGCAGAGGGATTAGTAGGGTACTTGGCCCCTTTTTGATGGGGGACCTAGGCATCTGTAAGGAGAGTTCTGACAGGTTCGCAAATAAATCCCAGGTTTAGGGATGAATTTATCAGACTGGGGTTAACATTTCTCCCTGACCTGGCAGGACCTCATGGTTGTTCTGGTTCACTGTTGCACCCCAGCTGAAAAGGCCATACTAAGAAAGGCCAAGGAACATGCAGATAGCCTACTAGACACCAATCTGAGCCACCATGTTGATTAAATGGGCAGTGCAACCATCCTAGACACAGGCTCACACTGGAATAAAGAGGATCATGTAGGTCAGGCCAGGATGAGACATATATGACTTGCTTACAAGAAGGAATGAGAAAGTGTATGGTGAAGCTGGTAAATTATGAGAAGGTCCAAGAAATTCCACAGGATATTTCAGTGCCAGTGAGGGCTGAGCATCTTCCCCTGATAGAAATAAGATTAAAGCCTGAAGGGAAATATCCCTGGAAAAGGCAATACACTTTAAAGCCTGAAACCGTGAGGGGGAACCAGCCACTGCACACCAAATTCTTCAAACATGGACTCATTCAGCCCAGGACTCTTTGCAACACCCCAATTTTCTGGTCCCAAAGCCTAACGATGGGGAGTACTGGTTTGTGCAAGACTGTGATAACTGACTGTGAAGCATTCATCCCCACTCATCCACTGGTGCCAAACCTATACACCCTCCTCACTTAGGTGCCAGGGAATGCTCAGTATTTCTCTGTGTTGAACCTCAAAGATGCATTACTCTGTATTCCCCTACATCTAGATCTACACTCTTTCCTTGTCTTTGAGTGGAAGGACCCCGACATCCTAAAGGCTACTTAATGCACTTGGACAGGCTTCTGCAAAGTTTCATGAGCCCCCACCTTTTTGGAAATATGTTAGCAAGAACTGAACCTGAAAAATGGGGCTCTCTTAGAAAATGTTGATGACCTACTGGTAAGTAGTAAGACAAAATAAGATTCAGATCAGAATATGGTTAAGGTGTTAAGGTCCTACATTTTCTGGCTGAAAGGGGATACAAAGTCTCCCCAACCAATACTCAGATCTCACAGCAAAGGGTTCAACATACAGAGTTTTTTGTTTGTTTGTTTGTTTGTTTCTTGTTTTTTTGTTTTGTTTTGTATTGTTTTTTTATGCCAGGAGTGGGAGACCTGGGAATAGGTCAGAAAATAGACAATTAGTGAATTATATCTCCAGCAACAGAGAGGCAGCTCTGAGGCTTTCTCAGGATGGCTGGATTCTGATGTAACTGGACTGCAAATGACGACCTTATAACAAAACTCCTATATAAGGCTCTAAAGGGAGAAGAGTGGGAACCCCTCCAGTGGAGTTAGGATCACCAGTGAGGCTTTGAGATTCTAAAGACTGAATTGAGGAAAGCACCAGCACTGGGGCTTCCAAAGTTAGACAAACCACTTATGGTGTATATTTGTAAGAGGTCAGGAATAGCACTGGGAGTCCTTACTCAAAAGCTGAGACTAGATAACAGGCCATGGCTTATTCTTCAAGACAATTGCAGTCAGCAGCCCTGAGGTCACCCAGCTGCCTGTGGGTGGTAGCAGCTGTAGACCTGTTGGGTAATGAGACTTCCAAGTTCACTCTGGGAAAACACTCATCAGGTATAACCTGTGCTAGAAGTCAAGGGACATCACCTGCTGTCTTAAGGAAGTTTAAATAGTGGGCTCTCCTAAAGGGCACCCACAATATTAGTTTAAATGTGTGCCCAATTTTGAACCCAGAAACTCTGCCCACAGCTGTTAAGAATGAAGATTTATTGCATCAGGGTACAGAGAACATAGATCAAGCTTACTTCAGCAGGTCTGGAATCTTCTAGATGAACCTCTTGACAGCTCTAAGGTTGAGTGGTTTACTGGTGAGAACAGCTTTGTAGAAATGGAAACCCAAAAAGTGAGTGTGCAATATTGAGTCTAGATAAAGTCGAAGAAACCAAGGCCCTGCCACCCTAGAGCTCAGCCCAGAAAGAGGAGCTAATTGCATTAATGAGAGTTCTGCAATTATAAAGGATAATAAATTAAATATTTATACTGACTCTAAATATGGGTTCCATGGGCTACATGCTCTTGCTGCCATTTGGAAAGAAAAGAAGACTGTTTACTGCTAGAAATTCTCCCATAAAACATATGGATTTAATCTTGGCCCTTTTAGAAGTGATATTGCTCTCAACACAGGTGGCAGTCATCCACTGTAGGAGCCATTAGAAGGATGGTTAGTTTGTGAGCTATGGAAACAGCAAAGCTGACTGAACTGCAAAACAGGGAGCTTGATTACAAGAGCCTGAACAAATCATGGCCTTGGTAATTTACCACTCTAAACTCCCTAACCTTCCCTATAATTCCTCACAGGAACAAGGAGAGGCTGAAAGGTGAGGCTATGAGAAGAGAAGTTGTACTTAGAACATGAAGGATGGAGTTCCCATTGTGGCTTGGTGGGTTAAGAACATGACATAGTGTCTGTGAGGATGCAGATTTGATCCCTCAGTGGGTTAAGTATCTGGCATTGTTGTAAGCTGTGGCATAGGATGCAGATGCAGCTAGGACTGGTGTTGTTGTGGCTTTGGCATAGGCCTCAGCTGCAGCTCTGATTCAACCCCGAGCCTAGAAACTTCCTTATGCTGCACCTGCAACCATTAAAAAAAAAAAAAAAAAAAAACATGAAGGATGATGAGGTGCTTCTCCCTGAGTCCTAACAGTGAAACCTCGTCAAGATTTTGCATGATGCCACCCACTATAGGAGGGATGTGCTATGGGACTCGGTGCAAAAGACCTTTTCTGGGAAGGGGCTTAAAGGAACAGTAACACTTGCCTCAGGTTTGTGAGCCCACAATAACTCTCAGGCTCACCTCTTCCCCCCTTTAGTACTCAAACTAGTTTAACACTGAGGGACATATTCAGGGGAAGATTGGCAGTTAGATTTCACCCAAATGACCCTGAGGTCATGATACAGATATCTACTACTATTGTTGACACCTTCGCCCCTGGGGTGGAAGCCTTCCCCATCCAATCTGAAAAAGCTGCTAGAGTCTGTAAATCCCTTCTAGAGGAAATTACTCCTTGGTTTGGACTTGGAAGTCCCTCCGGGAGTGATAATGGGCTCTCTATAGCAAAAATCACACAGGGGCTCTAGGCAAGCCCTAGGGGTAAATTAAAACTACCCATGAACATTGGACCAATTTACTTCCCCAATTTACATGCAGCCCCAAGGAGTAATCTGTGGCTTAGCCCATTTGAGATGACCAATAGGAGGCTGTTTCTTAACACTGACATTATACTCTATGAAGCAGTGAGCCATGCCTTACAATATATTATGAACCTGGGGCAAGTTCAGAAGGCAATCTGGGATCATGCCCATAAGACACTGCCAGCTCTTCCAACAGATATAGAGGGAGAGCAACCCCTTCACTTAGCCCTGGAGACTGAGTTCTTCTTAAGGCTTGGAAGGAGGGATTCCCCTGAAGACCAACTATTACCAAAATGGAAGGGCCCCTATAAAGTAATTTTGGGGAGAAAAAGATGAGGGAAGGGAAACTTGGAGAGAAAACTCAATAGTCGACTTTTCAGCATTTTGGCCTCAGGGAAAAAAACTGATGTCGGATGTGTCATCCCCACCCACCGGGAGAGGGGGTGGTCCTGAACCCCCAGTTTGGGCCTGTAAGCAAGGACACGAATCTCACCCTGAACTCTGAACCCATTAGAAGTAGGCCACTTCTAATGTGGAATTGATTATGCTGATACAGGGTGTATAGCGCTTATGGATCCTTGGAACTAAACCCATATCCAGGTCCAGTGGCCCCTTCTCTACAGAACAAGGAAAATCCCATTGCCCCTGCCAGGCGTATATCCACCTTAGGGTGACAGGAAGCTCACTCTCTATTTCTCCTGTGTTATTTTCTACTTCAGCCTCCTCATGGACCCCTAACCAGATTCATTGATGTGTGGACCCATCTCTACTCTCCCCAGGTACCCAAACCAGCTTTTCTTGTACCTACTGGAAGGGGAAAGGCATCTCCTTCCTGGAGACTCACCTATGGTCTCCCATCTGCCTTCAGGGAGCATGGAGCATGGAGGAATATGGGAAAGTGAAGAACTATACAGGGACCACTAGATAGAGGGCCCCTGTCTTACAGATGCAATAATGTACCTAACTGGGCCTCCCTTTTACGTTTCTGGTTTGATTCCATTTCATCCTGCTAAGCTTGTACCCCCATACATCTATTCCTCTACTGTCCACCAGAAAATACCCGCCCCCCTGCCCCTGGGAAAGGAATGAAATTTCTCCTTCTTCTAGCCTCTCCAGGAAATGGTCTAGCCACTCTTAGACAATATGCACTTCCGGGGAGAATGCATTTGGGGATGATTTGGCCCTAAAGGATTAGGTGTCACTATAAATATTCCATCTCTCAAAACACTATAAATATTCCATCTTCCATGTAAGAGGACTAGGACTAAATCTGGCAGGACTGGCCATTCCTGGGAGTGGTTTGCCTATCATGAAACAATTTGAAAAATCTTACCCAAGCCGTAGAGAATCTGGCCTTAAAGACTGGTGATGCTTTAAGGGCCTCTGGGAGTCTCTAGGTTCTTTAGCCAGTGTCCTGTTTAACAATAGGTTAGCCCTAGATTATCTTCTGACCAAAAAAGGGGGTGTCTGTGCAGTAATTAACAAACTTTGCTGTATATACATCAACAACTCCGGGAAATTCAAACTAAATATTTAGGAGGTTTATGAACAAGTTAAATGGTTATGAGGGTTCAGCAATCTCACTGCCCAAAATACATGGGATTCTATTAAAGTCTACATCGCAGGCTTTACTTGGTTACCACCTCTCCTGGGCTGGGCAATAGTTCTTTTATTATTCAGACATTGCTTGTTTAATCTTCCAGTCAGGTTTGTGTCTTCCACACTTCAATAGTTTCAGGTAAGGCTCTTGATAGTCCAAGGGTTTCAACCAATCCTGACAGATGGTGGCACAAGTTCCTACAGGTCCTTAAACTGTCTGTGAGGGACTTCTACACCTTCAGTTTGGTGGGAGTCTGCAGCCTCTGTTCAGCAGGAAGTAGGTGCCAAAGAAGAGACATTTGGCCCCTCCACAGTTGAGAATAAAGGATGTAGACTTCTTTGGGGGAAATAAGATAGGCTGGGACCTGAGGTCATCTGCCCATACCTGGACAGTACTGCCTACAATAACAGGTTGTAACACTCTCTTCAAGACACACACACAGAGGAAAGAGTATGGCTGCTTAATAGTCAGAAGAATGGCAAATGTGGTTTACAGATGTTATCAAGGAGAATGTGCTCCTCTAAAAAGGGTGGGGGGATCCTGGAGAAAGGTGGGTGGCAGCATGTATGTGTGCCTTCCTTCTGAAATCGCATACCTGCTACAGCTCCATCAATGACTGGAGATATTTGATTTGCAAAGTATACTATGTTTCTGTCAGCACTTGGGCTCATCTGTAACATGGCAGGAACTCCACAAAAATGGGCAGAATATTTAGGACAAACCTAGATAATTCTGGACTAATGAATATTTTTAGAAAAATCATCAAAATATTAGGAAACAGAGTTTGAGAGAGATAGCAAAAAAAGATAGACATAGAAAGTGACCAAAAGAGACAGAGAGAGAAAGAAAAGGAGAAAAACTATACCATATTATCCCAAACCAATGGCAGATTTGAGCTGAAACCAAACGGTATAATTGCGATGTGTAAAGATGATGTCTAGTATGGGACTCATCCAAGGCTGTGTTCTGTCCCTGAGTAAACTCAGAAAACATCTATGAGGCTCAGATCTGTACTGTGGCTGAGACTGCATACTCCCTTTTTCTAATTGTAAATGCAAAAAAGGAATATGTTACCCCATATGCCACTAAAACTGCCCTCTGGGTTTCTATCTTGAGGTATGTATCTAACTCTGAGAAGATAGAATAAGAGAATTAAGCTTTTAAAACTCATTTCCATAGTTTTGTGTTTTCAATTCCCAATGCTAATGATCTTCCAATGCAGATTTTATCTGTGAATTCTATTTATTGTGAGTGGTCATTAAAATTTGCTAGCTAATGTATTTATTTATTCACGTTAGGAGATAGAAATGCAGAATATGTGTTGGATTCTCTGATTATCAGCAGATAGTATTATCACATTTTTAAAATAATGTTGCCCACAAACTTTTAAATTGATAATAGACTATTGTGTATACAAAATCCATGTTCTTTTAAAAACCCTTTTTGTTTTCTTCTGAATAAAGCAGTAAGTATAGGTCAGTAATAGGTTTCTATAAATTAATATGTATTAACTTCTTTGCATTTAATAATTCTTCCTATGGGTTTTGTAGCTAGATATAAACCATCTATCTTTAAAGCCAGGGGAAATGTTTATTCCTTGGACAATGTATAATTTTTGATTAACTCTCTAGAATAACATTGGGCCTGTCAGCATTAATTAAACATGTGTAAATGGTCCAATAGTCAGGTGAAAAACATGATCTTGTGGTACTGATTAAAAACAAACAAAAATTCTATGACAAAGGAAGCTATCATAGATCATCTAGAACTATAAAACTCCCATTATTTACAATCTCCATGACTCATCACTCAAGTGTTGCTCTGGTTCCAACTACATTAAAATTTCCAGAAAAGCTTTTCAGATTCCTGGTCTGAATCCTCCCTCTCTCTCTAATCATCTCCCATCACCTGCCCACTGCCCTAAACTATACTCCCTTGAGACATTTATACCAGTGATTATCCTCAAGACATGTCCTTTTCTGTACTTCAGTTTCACGCAAGGGGGAGTCAGCTTCACAAACACAATTAAAACATTGCCAAAACTTAGTGGGTTTTTTGTTTGTTTTTAAAATATATTGGGGTCACAGTAATGGATTCGATACCTTGAACATCCCGGCATCAGAGTAGTATACAGGTCTGTTTTAATTTGGCCTCAAGTGTGTTTAGTCAAAACTTTTAAAACAATCACAGCTTCTGGTACTGAACCAAAATTGGGTCTGCTCACCCACAAACACAATGAAGCCAAACTACTGACACAAGTTTACAATGAAGGAAAGCACAGCATTTATTGCAGGGTGCAAGCTAGGAGTTCAGGAGATAGAACTAGTTCAGCTAGTTCTCAAAACATCCAAATTCTTCATGAGTTCAGGAAAGCATCCTCAAAGGCCAGGTCAGGGGCAGGATTGCATGGTCTCATGCACAATTTGTTGATGGTAGGTAACACGGAGGTGTCACAGGGGTTAACATTATCAATCCTTAGGCACCAACACGCATGGGGACTATGTGCTCATTGTCATCAAGTAGATAATATCTTCCATTTATTGGGGGCTTAGCAACTGTAACATAACTCAGGAAATGTGCCTCAGATATTGTTATTTAGGTACTACAGAGAGTAGCTAAAGCAAAGGATTTGGGGGATGGGTCTATTCAGGGAAAGCCCCATAGCAGTCTTCTGATTAAAATAGTCTTTAAAGATAGTTTTTCCATGGGGAATTTAGAGTATAAAAGTTTTCTTCATTACACTGTAGGGAACTCTTTCAATATAAGCTACTTATATGCAAGTAAGCCAAGTAAGCTAAGTTATGGCAAACAATACCATCACTTATCTTGGTCCATGCAACTCAGGAGTTACTTAAGAATTCTAAACTACACAGTTTCCAGCCATTAGCTCCGTCCAACTAAAATTATTCATAATACTCATTTCTCTATATTTTTAGTTATCACAATAAGTTGTTCAGCTAAATGTAACATATACCATTTACACTGGCACTGGTCCAAGCACTTTCTACATATTTATCTAGCATTATTCTTAAAGCAGAAATGTAAATTGTGATTGAATCATAAGACAGAATCAGTTCTGAACTCAGAACATAAAGCCTCAAAATATCTTAATACAGTAATGAAAACATAGATGAAAGCAGAAAAGGAGGAAGAAAGGAAGAAAAGGAGAAAAAGAAGAAAGGATATTTGTCAGAAAGTTAATAATAAAGAAACAAGATCATGTTAGATATGTAGGTTACCTACATAAAGTAACTGCTCAGTGGCACTGAAATTTCTGCTTTGCTTATGCTTGATGGTATCTGTGTAGGTGATTGAATCGGACCCCAGGCATTTTCCCACTGGTGATGGGACTACCAAGACCAATGCTATGTGATATTTTGCATTACATTTTTCCCCATTTTTGAAGGTCTTAGACTATAGCTTGAGTTCCTGCTATATATAATGCATAGGTTATGGACATACTTTACAACAGTTTATGAGACGTGGTTGTTGCTCTTTGCAATGCAATCCTTGAAGTTCCTCTTTTCCAAAGTTCTTTTCCATTGCTTGCCTCAGGTCTTTTCATCTGAATTGTTTTGACCAAGGTTATGTTACCATCAATAAGCAAACAAAGGCTTAACATGGGCTTGTAGGATTGACTTCCCTCGGGTACCATAAGAAAAATATGTTCCAACTAGACACAGGAGCAGATCACCACCCACTGCCAGCCTGAAGCAGAGCCTATTCAGTTGAATTAATATTTATTAGTGAAACATAAATGTTCATTATTGTTTGCCACCAAGATGTCTGAGGCTACTTGTTAGGCAGAAGTAGGAGACTGGTAACTAACACAGACAATAGATTTATGCCTTCTCTGACTTTATTTTAGAATTCCTTATCACTCTTAAAGTTCCAGGCATTCTGACCTCCTCCCAACACAATAAATTTATTCTTCATCGCACTAAATTTATTCTTACTCCATAATCCTTAGGCAAGATCTTCATTATGCCTAGCCTATTCCCATGGATCCCCTTACAGGCCCCTCTTATCTTCCAGGTG
Source organism: Phacochoerus africanus (assembly GCF_016906955.1). Classification (NCBI taxonomy): domain Eukaryota; kingdom Metazoa; phylum Chordata; class Mammalia; order Artiodactyla; family Suidae; genus Phacochoerus; species Phacochoerus africanus. The sequence goes on along the minus strand of NC_062546.1, from coordinate 75,930,389 downwards.
ATTATTACCTACTCAATGAGGCATTCTCAAACCATTATGTCTTAGACCCCACCCTTTTTCTCTGTCTCTATCACATTTATTGTTTTCATCATTCATAGCATTTATCACAATTCATAGTTATCTATTTGTTTTCTTGTTCATTGGCTTTACAGCTAGTTCCTTGAGAGCATGGAGTATACCAGTATTTTTCTCCATTATAACTAGAATGTACCCCAGTATGCCTGTTCAACGAGCAACCGTTAAACAGGAAAGGAGAGGTTTCATCCCATTTACCATACCCAAAGTCACCCTGAAACCACACAAGCCCCACACACAGTTAACAAACTCACAGAGAGTAAGTTTGTTGTCCTTTTTGGATAGAGTCCTTTTTTTCCTGGTTTGAATATTCTAGAATTTTATTTTTTGAAATTGCCACATCTGAAATAAACATCTCTGATATGCCAGTAATTTCAAGTTGGAGCTCTAAAAAGTAGTCAGATTTTTCCCTTTTTTTCCCCACCACATGCTGTCTGGAAACTATAATTTTAGTGTTTTTTAGGTCACTGATTAAGAAAATAAAGATTTAATAGTAGGAATATGTTCATATTCATCAAATTCTGGTTACAATTGGTACATTTAGACACCAATTTTTTTTCTCCAGCTTGACCTTCACTCTCTGGTTTTCTGATATAACTGGATAGCATACATAATCCTATGATTTGTTTTTTCCAAACCATTTGGCTTTAATAGTACATTCAAAAAGTGAAGGAAAAGACTGCAATTTTTCCCTTTACATTTTCATTCCATTCTCCTTTCAGTCAATATCAAGCTATTTTCTAAATTATTTACCAGATATGAGCATGAATTCTTACAAAGTATATAATTGTGTAAATATATATAATAACTACAATTATTTTATAGTACAACAAAGAATTCTATTTAAAGATCAGCTAGTTCCTCTATAGTTATCATCAGCCCACATCTATCCAAAGCACAAAGTATGCTTTTTATATACTGCATTTCTTTTTTCAGGAATTATTTTCTTCTTTGAGTCAGCTTCTATAAGAAATAAAAGTTAATAAACTCTAAGATTCATATTATAAGATGAAACAAGCTACACAATAACAAGTGTGCATTAGTTACTCTGTAATTTATATTCAGAATTGGAGAGGTAATTTGCAAACACCTCATAATAAATCCTGAACTAAAAGAAATGTTTGTCAAATTTTCTCTCACTTTCCTTGCTGTGGTATGCAGATGTTCAGTTTTAAATTTGTCACATTTTCATACTTTCTCCTATACTGTTTTCCTTCTTTGATTTCTTCCCAAAGAGTAAAATGAAAAGCAAGCAAATTAAAATTCAGAGCTATGAAATGAATTTTGCAGACATTATTTTCTCTCTCTCTTTTTACTTTCCCCAAAGTTCTGCTTCCCGATTAATACATTTTCAAATAAGTTTAGTCTATCTTGAAATAACTAAACATTAGAATTATTTATAAGCATCAGCTTATCTCTTAAGATTTTGTATCACCTTTCCTGTCACTATCTGACAGAATTACAAATCATCAAATTCCAAACCAAACTAAGAACTACTCTCCAAGCAACTCTTTATCCTAGTTTTGTATTTCTGTCTGAGGTATACCAATGTATATGAAACTATAATTTAAATTTTTAGAGTCACCAAAACTCTACCTCCCATCATTCACCTAGGCCTTCCGAATCTTTTCACCACACGTGCCACTATTACTCTAGTCCACTAACTCTTCCCTGGACCATTGAAATAGCTCATTTCATCTCCAGCTCCTGAAATCTATTTTATATCTGCCACATGGCTCACTTTTAAAAGACCAATTTTGCTCATCAATTGTCAGTTCAAAAGCTTCTGAGAGCACCTCATTTTGCATAAGTCAGGTACAAATTTGAAGTCAGGGACTTATTCATTTTGACACTTGAGCCATTTCACTCCTGGACTCCTAAACTACTTTGCATTTTCCAATGATCCCTGTTCATGAAATCTTCCCTCTCCCTCTGTCATATCTCAAGCGTGTGCTATTGGTTTATGTGACTCTTTCTGTCTTAAATATGTTTCTCTAATTTTTTTTCACCTGAGGTGTTCTATTCATGCTTTCAGGATCACCTCCTTTTCCTTTTATTTCTATGAAGCAATCATTGATCAGCCCTAGTCATTAATTCTCTAAACTGTACTATTTTAACCTTTTTTGTAATACTTGTTACATAAGTTAGAGTTCAGCTATAACTTTGTCATAGCCAGTGGGGAGGGGAATATATTAATTGAGGTAATATTGCAGATGGAATATTACCATCTGAGAGCTAGATAGAAACTGAAAACGCCACATGGTGTGTGTCTGGGAGGGGGAGGTGATATACTCACATATGCTAATTGAATTGTGCACATAAAATACTATCAAATAAAAAGGAAAATATCTTTACTTGCTTTTTAGGATAGTGAAGAGTAAAGAGAAAGGACCAAATTTTCTGTCCTCCACATTGTCCCACCACTAGCGGCGGAGCAAGATAATCATAGACCTTGCTTAGAAGCAATGTGACTGGCAATAATTATTCAGCTAGTGACATTTTTTAGACCATTCTGGATATAATTGGGTGTACCAATGAGCCTTTCTGGGCTCATTTTGGGTCTTAATCCAACAACCACTTATTTAGCTCAGGACTGAGCTTAGCTGGGTAGTTCCAGTTAATTCTGGGTAGACTGGTCTCAGGATCCACCAATTTAGTTGGTCTAGGGAGCCTTAGCTTATCTCTTATCCACATAATCTCTCATTTTTCATCCAGTCCAATCAGGTCCTCACAAGGTAGTTTAGCAGGATGTCAAGCAAGAAAGCCAGCCAGCAAGTAAGCAGAAATGTGTAATATGCACTATTGCTTCTACCTCACTCTATTCCCAGGAGGAGCTATAAAACTGCACTGCAGGAAGGTGTGGCTTAATACAATGGGTCCTCATATTCAATTTTTTTTTTCAACTACTCTGAACAAATAAGAGCTCCCCTTTCACATTAACCCTCCCTGACTGAGTTCAGGCTTTCTTCCTGCGTCTGCCCTATCACTTCTATGTGGAATCTTTAAAAAGGATACAGATGAACTTATTTGCAGAACAGAAAGAGACTCACAGACTTTGAAAATAAACTTAATAATTACCAAAGGGCACAGGTACGGGGGAGGGGTGGACTAGGGCTTTGGGATAGGCATATGCACACTGAGGTAAATGGAATGAGGCCAGTGGGGACCTGCTATGTAGCACAGAGAACTCTCCCAGTATTCTGTGATAATCTATGTGGGAAAAGAATCTTAAAGAGCATGGATGTGTGTATGTGTATAACTGAATCAATCTGCTGTGCAGCAGAAATTGTCACAACCTTGTAAATCAACTATACTTTAATAAAACTTTAAAAAATAAAAGAACAGAAGCAGAGGTGAAGTTTATGAAGGTACTTGAAAATACATGTAAAAAGTTAATTTTTATGGACTCTTGATTAACAGAAATAACACGAAAAATATAAAAATTGACACTTAAAGATAATTCAAATCATCATTCTTGTTCCCAAATCCTGCCTTAACATCTAGATCATCTTTAGCGTGTATTGAAACTTCATCCCCTTTTTTTCCAGTATATGAGCATGCATGCTGCTATTCTGATAGAATAACTGAAAGAAAACCCATGAGGGCAATACAATGAATGGATGCCAAATAATTAAAAATATACTACCACAAAATATTGATATAATCCTGAATAAAATAAACAGAATGGCAGTGAATGTACATTGCAAAGATGATAGTAGTATGGCAGGTGGAAATCAAAGAGAAAGAAGAGATAGTAAAAACTGAGAAATGTAGGAATTTCTCAGATCATTTTGAAATTCACAAGAATTTATAGGAATCAGGATTATATCTCCTTTGCTGTTCATAAAAATTAAATTTTCATTAGAAATGATGCTGTCAGTATGTTTCACCTTCCAATATGATAGAGACCGACACTTTTTAACCTCGTCCTCCTCCAATATCTATATATATTTTGCACAGAGCAGGAATAAAATTCTGACTTTTATGATGTGATCTAATTAATATTCATGATTGAAATATAATCTAGGAAATCTCAAATAATCATGTTCCCAAATAACTAAGAATTTACTCATCCATGATTTATATCTGAAAGGAATATTTATTAATCCATTCACCCATCCACCCAATGAATCACATTTGCTCATATTTGGCAAATATTACTTTCCAGCATATCTCAAGTGTTACATACACAAGTGTTCTTCATGTAACTTTCAGGCAATCAGGTATTTTCAGTGATGCATCTAAATTTTAATTTGCCTTAAAAAATGGTCATACCTGTGATTTTAATGTCAACATAGAATTATTCTGGGACTTAAAAGACTTCTTGAAAACCAAAGTGAGGCTATACTGCATTTTGGATATCTTCTAAGAAAATATAGAAATCTGAGAGGATTTATAATGCAAAAGGATTTTATAAAACTTGAGCTGAACTATAAGAAATCTCAGACTATCCTATAATGAAAATAGAACACAGATATTACTTGAAAAGAGCAGGAGGAATGTTTGTCAAAACACACACAACTTCTTGATAATATATCTATTTTGGAAATCATCCTAAATTAGACCTCCTTTCAGTGCAAGGAAATGAATTAGAGCAACTGGACATGACTTCTGAAATTTGGAACATCATGCCTCTAAAGCATTCTTGAATTCATGGAAATACTGAATTCTTAAAAATAGTTCCCTGGATTCTTGAAAATAGCCATTTTATTTTATTTTATTTTTATCTTTTTAGGGTCACACCCACGGCATATGAAGTTCCCAGGCTAGGGGTCAAATCTGAGCTGCAGCTGCCAGCCTACGCCACAACCACAGAAGGCAGGATTCTAGGCTCCTCTATGACCTACACTGGAGCTCACAGCAATGCCAATACTTTAACCCACTGAGGTAGCCCAGGGATTGAACCCGCACCCTCATGGATACTAATTGGGTTTGTAACCCGCTGAGACACAATAGGAACTCTGAAAACAGACATTTTAGCTAACACATAGTTTACTCACATTTACACATAGTTAACATGTATATTGCCACATAGATTAAAAAGAAAACCCTGACATGAGTCATTCTCAGTTTTTATAGATAAAACGTGTACTCAAAAAAGGATAAAATTACTGTCAGATGCTTTGTGTTATGCAGTTTAAGCACAGCTCTGATAGTTTGAGGTTGAGTTTTAGGGCAAGCAAATAACATGTTTGTCCTTGAGGTGCTTTGATACCACCATTAGAGACAAAGCTAGGATTTCAAAGAATCATTGAACTGATGATCCAAGATTAGTTCCATGATTTTATACCCAAGCTTAGGTGAAATAAAGCTATTTAAATTTCATGTAAGTAGCATACGTCAAAAATACACCTCAGTATTAATACAAAATGCAAACAAAATGGCCCTGCCAATTATAAGGGTCTAAAGTCTAAAATTTTTCATCTTTTTGTGCAGGGTTTGGAAATGTAGAGCACATTACCTTCTTAAATATGAAATATGATTTTCCAGATATTTCTATTGCTTCATTTATACAAAACTGAATGTTACTTTTTGTTGTTAAAAGCTGCACTAGAAGATAAATTGAATTTGGCATTTCTCTCTTGCCACACAGTTAACCAGACATAACAATAACTATGCCTCATCTTAGCCAAAAGGTGTATAATGGAAAACTGGCACATCAAAACTCTAGTTGCGTGAAAGCAATTTTTGAAAGTAAGAAATGACACACATTTAACCAGTTCTTGTTACAATCTTTAAGCTGTCACCTGACGCAGACATGGCCATCAGAGGGCGCTAAGTGGTTCTGCAGTTCTCCATCTCTGTCATAATAACACCGCTAAAAAGTATAGGATACTTAGCATTTTAGGTTGGCTTTTTATCAATGTGTCTTCAGTATATGACTTAATGCATGAATACCTTTTAAAAATTCAGCTAGAGAGGTTAAATAAAATAATCCCACATTTGAAGAATAGAAACTAAATAAATAAAGGCACTACACAGGAGAGAGAAAGGGGGAGTGGGGGAGGATGCTCAATAAGGCTTTTACTTATAGATTTATTATTTAAGAAAACAAATCTAACTTGGTGTTCATAAAAAACACAGTCATATGGTTTAAAATGACAATAATTGAAGTAAAAATGAGGTAATTATGTTAATAGCCTATTGAAGATTTCAGTCAAAAAGGAGGACACAATTTGGGCACCTTATTAATCATTCTTTTTTGGAGTTGCATGACTTGTAAGCTGCTCTGTTGGCTTAACTCAATTAGAAGTGTTCACAGACATCATAAATCTTTGCACTTTAAGTGCATCATTAATTTTATGACAAAATTAACCCAACACCATTAGAGCAACAGGCAAATCTTGACAGCAATTTTTTTTTTCTTAGATGGTTCTAGTTGATATTTGATGGGGTCCACAAAGAGTTTTATCAGATCACTAGGTTTTAACTTTCAGCCTGCTTTAGCTGATGGGATCCTGGGATCAGTGGTGACATTATCATTGTTGTCATCCTGTGGGCACAGTCAATGAACAACACCACTAGCTGTGGTACATGAAACCTTTCCTTACCCCACAGAATCATCCCTGATGTGTTCACTCTAATAGAGGAAGATTACTTTCAGCTTTCTGCATGCAGTGTTCTGATAACCTTGCAAATTTAATTGTAATTGAGAGTCAAGTGACTTCTACAGAGTATGAATTTTAATTAGCTATCAAATGAATAGGGAGGCTGTTTGTCTAGATTTTCTTTCTTTGTACTAATTAATTGGTGGTCAAGGTTCAGGATCTTGTCTTGCAGAGTCCATTGAAGACATTCATTTCAAATATTTATATACATCCACTTACAAGCATGGGATGCAGAGTTCATTTTACATTCTAATATAGGCCAAAAATATACATTTAAAGGGATGTGCAGGCATTGTGCTGCAAGTAACAATGATGGTAAGGTAAATATTTAAAGATTGTGTTTTCTATTGTAGTCTTTAAGATAAATAAAAGTGTGTTATTTTACAAATCATTAAGCAGGGAGGAGAGAATTCTGATCATATCTTAATTGGATTTGAACAGAAATTAATTTTTTAAAAGGGGAAATAATTCAACATTTGAGAATTTCACAGGAAATAAATGGAATGTAGAAAGGAGACACTGTTCTGCGTACCCCAAATACTTTTGTGTCTAATCATTCAAAATGAAAATTCTTAGGAAAAATCTATTTCCATTCTAAATTTTACCTTAGGCCTGGAGTTATAGCACTCCCAAAATAGTTGTATACAATAACATCAGCTTTGCAAATAATTTAAAAATTCATAAAACTTATATAGCTTATTACTCTATAAAGTTTGTGTTTGCCATACCTATATTTACTAAACATATAGTGATTCTCCTCATGCCACTGCCTGGTCTGTAAAATGTGAGATGACATTGGGTTCCTGAAAAACTGTGAATACAGTTCTGAGGTCTACCATGAATATATATTGCTGTTATTCATGCATAAAAGAAAACTTTTAACTCTTTTTCTTATGGAGATTGAAAAACATGCATTAGCTTGATTAGTAGCTGCAAACTAAGTGTCATAGCCTATGTTAACATATTCTTGTAAGGATATCACACCAAAGTACCACAGCTGGGGCTACAACTTAGTTTTTAGTAGTCCATTGTCACCTGCCAAATATATTCATTCATTTATTTATTTTTGACAAATGGTTTAAGATAGGAACCAGCACTATCTCATCCTTTAGATTTTTAATTGGGTGCTAATCTCTGCCATTCTTTCAGGAATGTGCTCTGGCTTCTGACTTACTATTTTGCCCAGAGAAGAGGGCAGGTTAAGGGCTTTCCACACTTAATCCTTATCATAATCACTCTTCCTCCACAAATCAGAGTATGAATGTCAGGGTTTGGCCAGGTGCTCGGAATATGCATCCCAATTGCGTATTGATGGCCATAAAATAATTCCTAGGTAGATCCTCAGATGTCCTAGATCCACTGTAAGATAAACCAAACCAGGACCAGAACTTTATTCATTATTTGGGTTCCACAAGCTCATTAAATGAGAGGTGTGATGATTTCTATGGTACCCTTTACTCTCATCAGTTTGGATACTATAATCAACACCATTTAGAAGTTTTGGGTATTTCCTTTTTCCATTGCAAGGTTAAATCTGATAATTAGCCCAAAACTCTTTGGGGGAAAGGTTGAAGAAATGTTTATCCTTCCCCACAGGCATTTAATTTCACTTTCAATTACTGGGTTCTGGGCCTATGAACTGCCTTAGGTTTTGAAACTATATCAGGAATCATGACTTTTGAACATTGCTGTAGAGGAGATAAATCTAGGTGCTACCTCTAAATTTCTTTGGCTAGAAAGTCAAGTAACACCCTAATTGGCTGGCCATCTGTCTTGCTATCAGAAAAATCTATGGCCAGTCAGTCATTGCCACAGATCCAAGGCACCCTGGCTACCACCTCAACCTTGCTGTCTGTAAAAGTTAATATTTCTCCCTTTCCTCTACTGGATAAGTACTGCTACTTAAAGCATGTCATTCTGAAATCCCATTACTCCCACTGACACTAGAGAACTCAGTTACAGAAAACATCTACTATCAAACTCAGCTTATTCAAGTTTTTAATTTGCCCTCCAGTAGGGAATCCTTTATTACCTTTGTGGACTTCATATAAAATATGGTTGATCCACACAGTATGTCTTAAAATGAAGCAGATCTTGTCAAAAACTCTCAGGTTCCTGCTTCGTTCTTCTGACCTAAATACTCTGTTAAGGCACTCTACCTCATTTATTGAGGCCCATAATTTCCCCCATGATTTAAGGATTTATCACAGCACAAAATAATTAGCTCCAGATGCTCTTACCATGACGGTAAACAAATTCTCTTATATTCTTTCCAGCTGGTCTAACATCTTTATGATCCACTTGTAAAAATGTTCCCTCATGATAAGTAGGTCTTCTACTTACTCCTGGAGCAGGGACTGGGTTATATGCAAGCAGTTTATATTGGGCATTGATCTTGAGAACAGGTATAGAGAACTGGAAATATTAGAAAAGCCATATAAGCAGGTATGAAGAAATTGCTCACCATTACGGAAAACTTAGGCTTGTTTCTCAGAGATTTTTAAAAAATAGGCAGGAATAATGAAGCACAGAATTAGCTAAGAGATAGAATTGGGCATATTTTTTACTGGTTAAAGGTGGCTTATGATGTATCAACACATTTGCATCTCCAGGTTGCACATGGCTCAGTGCCAGGTGGGTTTCTGTGGATGTCCTGTACTTCTCACAGTCAACCCTAATATCATTTTCCTTCAGACAAATAATCAAGGTCAATTAAGCATGTAGCTTGAGTCAGAAATTTTTGAAAACTGCCTGGCTGATATGAGGAGGAAGACATTCAAGAGTGGATCATGAAGATGCTGGGTCAGCAAGGAAAAATATAAGAGAATTTAACATTTGGCAAATACACCTAGAACTAGTTTTTGCACTAGCTCTGAGGTGCCCCAGGGCAGAAGCAAGATATGTCACATGTCAAGTAATGGTGCCATAAAGATGTTTGTATACACTAGTCCTGGAATCCAAGATTATGTTACTTTACATGACAAAAGAGACTTTGGAGGTATAATTAAGGTTATGGACCTAAAAATAAGGATATTATCCTGTATTATCCAATTAAATGCTGGTCCAATGTAATCACATAAACCCTTGAATGAAAAGGCTTTCTCTGGCTGGAGACAGAAGGGATCTCTAGTAAATCAGGGTGACTTGCAAGTATGAGGAGATACAGAACATGGTTCTGGCATAATAGGGGCCCACATACTAGGACCACAGATATACCTCTAGGCACTAAGGATTGTCCCCAGCTGACAGGCAGCAAGGTAACTAGAACACTGCCATCAGCCTTAAGGAGCCTCCTAATAAGTG